>NC_064877.1:13420000-13442500 GCF_943734665.1 Anopheles aquasalis
ACGGCCCCCCAGTACGACGACGTGCTGCTTCCTGCTGCCAAGTTCCGAAACGGAAACATTTTACCGATGAATAACTTCGGCAGCATTTGGAGCCACAGTTCACGAAATCGCCAACGACAACGACGGCGACGTTGATGGCGACCACCACGACGCCGTACATTCTCTGCCGCGGGGACCATTTCCTCGCTTTATGCGATGTCCCAGACTACTTTCGTGATCTTCGCCAGAGTTCAAACTTCTCGCGCTCTCGTTCTCTTTGTCTCTTCTGCTCTCCATCGCACACATTCTTTGTGGCGCGGAAAACTTTCGGCCAACTGATGCCGGACCTTACGCGGCCGTCGGTACTCGAGGCAGCTGACCAGGACCGGTGAGTCCAGCATAAGTTCAGTCCGGTCCGGGGATAGTGACCCAGCCGAGCACCGCGCTGGTGCTGCTGATACCGGACAGAGCGCAGCGCGAGCGCGCGCTCCCGCTCGCTGGTGACACATACGCTCGAACCTAGGCCACCAGAGAGACCGGTTCGGATTTCAAGTCCCTGGTCCGTGGTCCCCGGTCCCTGGTCCCGGTTTTTGGTCCACGATTCCCTCTTTGTCGAGATCACTCTCTCGAGATCTCGTGAAGACCTCTCGAGCGGAGAACTGAACTCACGATATTGCAAAAGTCCCCCCGGCTTTGCGTCTCTCGTCCAAGGCGTCTCGTGGCTATCGAAGTGCATCTTGGTCTGACCCTGGCCTGCTGGATGCTGCTTCCCCTCATCCCCGCCCTTCTTTGACTTTCTTGTGGACCCACAGTCCGCGGCCCCGAGTCCGATTGCTAGTGCACGCTGCGATGTTTGCGCCATTTCTTGTTTTGTCGTTTGCTGCCCAGTGCCACTTCTTCTTCTGCCTTTATCTTTTCTCTTACTTTTCGAGTTTCGACTTTCCGGACTGTGGGGCCGTCGGACTGTTTTTTTTTTTCGCAATCGCCGTGGGGTGCAAAACTCCCGCCGTGGGGTTTCTTCCTTTCTGTGTTCTGTTCTGCGATCTCTCTCTCTCTCTCTCTCTCTCTCTCTCTCTCTCTCTCTCTCTCTCTCTCTCTCTCTCTCTCTTTCTCTTTGGTGTCTTCTCTCCTCATCATCACTCCCCCCTGCAAATGTTTATGTCCCTTTTGTATAGTTTCACGTTCTGTCATCCTCTTCCTCTCTCAGGCGTAAGTTATGTTTTGTGACTCATTTACTCGCTTTATTTCATGTTGTGGCATTGCGCTCAAGCCCTCGAAGCATTTCGCCATCTTTGCGTAACCTTTTTGTGCCATCTTTTCGCCTTTAACTCTCCTTTTTGTTCTATCTCCGCGTTCGCCGGGTTATTTTTTATCATTTCCATTTCAATTTGCTTTTTTTCTGTCCCTTTTTCCCCTCTTTCTCTCTTCATTTTACCCACCATTCCCTTTGGCGTTCCTCTTCGCTTCGAATTCGAAGCTCCAGATCTTCGGCTCCACTATCTTTCTCCCGATTTCGGGCGTTTAATTTCAGTTCTCGAGCGACTGGCGACTGTGTTTTCCTGTCCTTTATACACCGTTGTTCGTTCTTCGCTTCGCCACACTCGAACTTGCTCGAGTTTCCGTTTTCTACCAGCCAGAGAGGACATGCACGGCCCAGCGGGGGGTTCTTGTGGGGCGTTCTCGGGTCTCGAATTACTGCGCTGGGCACGGCACACACCCCGAAAGCACGGAGTTCACCATTTGGGTCCGACTTTTTTGTCGATTCTCTCCCACGGCTATCAGAGCCCCAGCCAGCCAGCCAGCCAGCCAGCCAGCCAAGTGTGCCGCGGTCAACCCACCTGGACCGGGGGGGTTCCTGGGGGGTTTTCAGAAAAGGGTTTGGCCCCTCCCCCCCTCCCCCTTCAAGGTGGCCGTCCTCCGCAGGTTTGCAGTTAATTTAATTTGTATATTGCTTTTTATTGCGCCTGCCAAGCGCCACAGGCCACCAATTCGATTCTTCTGCTTGGCCATGAGATCCCGGTGCGGTAGAGGGAGGGAGCTTCTGGCTCTCGTCCCTTTATGTGGCTGTCCAGTGCTCAGTGATTCCACACCGTTTCGGTTCGGTCGGTTTTTTTTTTGTTGTTGTTGTGCTGTTGTTGAGATCTCTATACATAATACGCGTGGAACGGAGCGTGAAAACAGAGATCAGTGGCTCATAATGCCCGATGACAAAACTATTAGCTATTTCAGCCAGGGCTGATGGACACACCGGACCGCCTTTTGAAGCCCGGGTGCTAGTGCGCTGTCGTATCTGCTGTCGGTCTAACAAAAAGGGATCCGTCGGAACATCTGATTGACATTTGAGACGCACCTGGCGAGATGAAGCGTTCCATTCCTCTGAGTTCGCGTTGCGTCATTCACTTTTTTGGGATCTCCGGTGAGCAGAGCAGAACGTTTCAAAACAGACAAACAGGAAGGTCCCCGGGAATCCATTGACTGTTGGTGGCTTTTCGCTTTCGGCATTTTTCGGTGCACCGTGCTGGGCTTCATTATGCACTCCCTGGAATGCACCACCGGACGGATGATGATACGGATGTGGAATGCAGCCAAGGGTGGGCCGGGTGCGCGTACCGGCAGGAGGTCAATCAGCTGGTTGCAGATCGTGCAACGGACCACCACCGCAACGATCCGGACATTTTTCCATCCGTTGATAATCTACCGAAAAAAGGAGAGAGAGAAGCAGCAGCAGTTTTTCTTTTTTTTTTTCTTCTGGGGTCCAAATGCCACCTTAATTCCGCCATTCCAGCCTTGAACTTCCCTCAAACCGGGCGGGGAGATGCGAAGGGGATAAGAAGAAAGACACGCTCCCAATGCCACACACCCTAATGAAGCACACAGTCGCGGCTTCCGAGATAGATCCAGGATTCCCGGGGCCCCCCTCGGGGGGATTCGGGCAAATAACATTCCAAAGTGGTAATTGAGTATGGCCACCGTGACATCGGACCGTCGCGAACCCAAAGAGGACATTCCGCCGAAAACTGTTCGCCGACTTTCCGATTTGTTGTGGCCCGGAATGTTGACTGCAGCAGCCGCCACCACCACCACCACCACCACCACGGGAAAGGGTTTCACGGCAAAATCATGCGAAATTCATCCGCATCCCAACGCGTGACCGTGACCACACCAGGAGCCACGAACCACGCGCCATTTGGCGATCGGATGCGACGCACAAATGGTTTTTCCTGGTTTTTGTTTTCTTCAAATTCGCGGGGGGGGGGGGGGGGGGGAAACTATGACTTTTTCATCCCGAGCTGGTTGGTTCCGACTCGAGAGCAACTAGAGAGTGGTGCTTGACACTACGCCCTAGATGTGTTGACGTCGTTGCATGTTGCTGTCGACACGTTCGGGCTCGAGCTTTTTGACGGCTCGCAGAAAGTGTACCAGAGTCAAATCCATCCTGTTTTGGCTGAATTGATGCCGACGGTATCGTGGCCGGACATCATCGTTCCGCGGTATCGTGGTGCGGGATTGCTGTGCTGTGCTGGGATTAGTGAGTTGGTGAGCGAGCCCAAAAACCAAACAGAACTGCATCAAACATTGGTGGCTTTGGGTGGTGCTGCTGGTTCACTGGCGCTACTGGTCGCTACATAAATAAAAGCGCGACCGTGCGGCCCCGATGCCAAACACCGAGATTCGCATCTCCGAATCCGAGGGAATAACGAGGAATTTACGTTCGATACGAGACATTCCGTGGCTCTGCCATGGGTGCGCGCGTCCAGGTCTACAAATATTCAATTTTGGATCCCCATTAACTCCCCTGGAATCCCTCGAGTCTCTCGCTCTCTCTCTCTCTCTCTCGCTTTCTCGCTGGACTCTCGTGTGGGCTGGATGGGGATCGGTTGATCGGAGTTTCGGAGCATTCCCTCTGCAGTGTGCCCCAGAGGTTGGTGGTCAAACGAGATGATGATGATGATGGTTCGGAGCTAGTATAGCGTTTGCTGCGCCAATTCCTAAATCACCATTCCTCGCTCCCAGTGCCCACCCATGGCCACCGACAGGTCCACCTTAATCCGACCTCGGCTCTGCTCTCTCGCTGTCGGAGTAAATGAAAGTTTTTAATTGAAATTTCGTTCCGATGCCGGGAAATCCAATAACGTACTAACGCAGTGGATGGAGCTAAAGAGAGAGAGAGATGCATACGTTCAGTCCCTCCATGATCCTGAGGTCTTTTTTTTTGTTGCTGTTGTGTAAATGCTGCTCCCGCTGCTGGTTGCTACCACACGCGAGAGGTGCCTACTCAGATGAGTCATCAACAGCTACAAATGAGCTCGTCGGCTGAAGTAGTACTCGCGCACCTGTCATCGACACTTTGAGCAACTGTCAGAGGCAGCGATTTTGAAGAACATACGATTCGAACCGAAAGGACTTATCGTGGTGGTGCCACAATGACTCCTTTCCCGGCTCCTGTCCCCGGTGCACCGGTGGGTGCAAATTGAATTCAACTTTTCCAACTTTTCCTCCATTAAGCCACACCAGTTCGTGGTGTGGCCCAGTGCTAATCGAGGCAGACAACGCTGCACTACTTCCAGGACATCGTGCTACCGTGGCGCATGGTGGTAGTTATGAGCTTCCTCTTTGCCTCTCGCTCTCCCAATCTTTCTATAACTACCTCTCCAGGGAGCTCCAGGGTTTTAATACGCGCGTGAAGCGACACAGGTGCACCCGTGATGGGGCGCCGCAAAAATGAAGAAGCCCAATAGATTCATCAAACTTAGGGCGACGAATCCGAATCTGCCACGTGTTCGTTGCCACACAACGCACTACAGTGTGACAGTGTGACAGGCATGGTGTACCAGGTGCCATTTGTAAGCCCCACAGCGCCAGGGAGGTGGAGGGAAATCAACGAAAAATTAGACCGAAAGTTGATTGGGCAAAACCCCCAAAAAAAAAGAAAGAAAGAAGAGAAGAAAACACAGCAAACAGAAAAGGAATCCCAAGCTAAACAAATTGTAGCGCCACAGTACAAACGTGCGTGCGACACGCACGACTTACGAACCAACGCACACCCGTGGACGGTGCTTAGACCGTGTCCCGTCAAAAACCCCGGCACTGAAGACGAAGATTCAGGCTCGGAGCGATAAATAGCTAGCAGGCCCTGTACCCTGTTCACTCCAACCCTTCCAAGAGCCCCTTTCCCTTTGCTGGTGCTCTGTTTGCACATGAGACAGGTCGACACAGGGCGACGGGGCGCTCCAGAACACAACGGGGGAATAAAAGATTGCCCAAATAAAACAAACGCGAGACAACAGAACCTCCTCGCACACAGAAGAGAAGAAGCAGTTGTTGTCGTTGTCGTCGTCGTCGTCGTCGTCGACGGTGGCCGTTAATCGGGAGACCATTTTTCTCTGCCAAACCATCGCAAACGACCCCGAACTCCGGGGGGGTTTGGGTGCCTTCAGCGCGCGCGACACACGGTGCTGGAAAATTGCGAAAAAGGGAAATGAACACCACATGTGAGGCGAGTGTATGTGTGCGTGTCCGTGTACGTGTGCACTGTTGTCCCAGAAGTGCCCAGGATCCAGGATGTGCCCGGAATCGACCAAGCGAGTCGCTTCCACCAACACGGCGGAACACGGAACATTCTGGTGGGTCGGTAGCGATATTCATTGGTGGACGTCTGGTACATGGTAGATACACTTCCCCGGGCACACAATCATCGTGTGAGCGTCATCCATGAGGCACTGGCACTAGTCCCGTGCCGTACGCCGATTTCAATTTCGCTTTAATATCTCCGCCGGGAATTGGACGTCTTCCCCATCATCAGACCAGCGTCAGTGCCAGCGCCAGCAGCAGCAGCAGCACCGGTAACAGAAGGATCAGGATCGTAGTTGTGGTGTTGGTGGTGGTGGTGCGGTGTTGTCGTCGGTGAGTTGTTATGACGCGCGATTGGAAAACCACCGGCCGGGCGCTTCCGTGGCGTGGACTCTTGCGAGGACCGCAAAACCCGTCGGTCTGGTCGGCGGTCTCGCAACACGACGGATGTTTCGACGACAAATTCGATTTCTTGCTTCTGGGCGTCAGAAGGATATCGCCTCCATCATCATCATCATCATCATCATCATCACCGTCATCATCGTCCTCGTCGTTGGCGTCGTCGTACGGACAGTCAACCGTTTTGTCGTCTCGATCCCCATCGATGCTCGCTGTCAATGAATAAAAAATGGGACATAATGTTATTAACATTTCGCGCGTAAGTGACATCGCGCTTCTCGAGCTGAAGGAGAAGAAGAAGGAGCCCGCTCCCCAAATCTAGGTCGCCATCGGTTCGGTGGGTTCTTCTAATAGATTCTTGAACTTCTCGAGGGAGAGAGAGAGGTCCTCTCGATGTTGGAAGACTATTAACTGTTTGGGAAAAAGATTGGAAAATATGGTGAAGAGAGGAAAAAAGGCTGACGCTGACGGAGACTCCTCTCGCGCAGTATTCACATCCCCGGCGGCTCTGGTAGGATTATTACAAACGGAAAAAGGATATCGACAGAGGTCTTCACCGTTCGCCGTTAACATATCGACCTGTCGGATGTGCCCGTCAATGGAGGAAGTAGATTATGAATCCTCTTCTTTCCGGTGAGCACCGCCTGTAACACCGTGTACCCGCCGTCGCCGGTCCATACTGGTTATTAAAAGGTCGTTTCTTTGTCGTGCCACCGGAAGGAGCCGCTTCACCCGAGACAGCAGCTTCCGGAACGTACGATGCGGGCGTGCGGACGGCATCGGTGCCGGTGATGGAGCAAAAATTGGTTCTCGCTAAACCCCTTTTCTGTCGATCCTTGGGGTCGTGTAACCCTTCTAGCGCTCGCTTCTATTCTAGACAGCAAAAGGATTAGCAGCAGCAGCAGCAGCACAAGCAACAGTGGAGGATAGGATCGTGAGAAGGCCCGCAGACATCGCTAGCGTAAAGAGGACTTTTTTTTTGGATTGAAGTGGAAATGGCGGATCGGATCCACTAAGAAGAGGTACAAGATTATGGGAAGCTCTTGGGTCCAGCTCATATCGCTCGGACTAGCTACACAAAAGCACCGGCGAGGCGAGTGGAGCCCAGGATTTTGGATGTGGTGCTGAAGGACGAAATTGTGTTTCTTTCAATTTGCCGCCATAATCTCCGTTTCACACCTTCCCGGTGTGTGCTCTCCGGTGTGCCAACTAATCGGTTCCAATCATTCGGGGCCACTCCGGGACGCGGTACTCCGATTTCGGAGCCGAGGAGCTGCTAGATGCGCCCGAGAAACAGAGAAGCAGCACAAAACAATAATCATCGGCGTCGGAGGGCGCTGCTGCTGTTCTAGGGCTTCAACCGGAGATAAAGGTCCGCGTGTTCGCGAGAGGCGATGAGAAGTAAGAAGGAATAGAAGTAGGAGACAGAGAAGAAGTGGAATGACGAAGGGGGCCTTAGAGTTATGACCGGTGCATGATTAAGCTACATTGATTCTGATCTCGGCTCATAAGCGCTCCTAAGAGGCGTTCATTCCACGGCACGGTCACGGGTTAGAGGCCGCAGCAGCAACAGCAGCACCATCGAGGCTACCGCGGTACGTGTGTAGGCCACACTCATGTGCGCCCAGTTCTGCTGACACATAACCTACAAATCAGTTAACTCCGTTAGCCGTTTGCTTCCGGTTTTGCTGGAGCATCATCATCGCTGCTGGTGGTGGGTGGTTCCGGGGGTTGTGTGTGTCATTGCCAGCCATTGCGGTGCGCCAGGACGATACTGGCCAGCACACCAAAAAGAGACAGATAGAGAGAGAGAGAGAGAGCCAGAGAAAGAGAGAGAAAGTGAAACAGAAAGGGAACCTGGACGGATATTACGCCAATGTCTGTTATCTATGTGTCCATCATGGACTCTCCTCCCCCTGCCAGTTGTGTATGTATGTGTGCGTTTGTATGTGTACCTGTCACGCGGGAATGGAGAAGTTAAACATGGCGCTGAGCCCAGGGATGGCTGGCTGGCTGGCTGGCTGGTCACCGTGTTTCGGTTCGGTGTCTGTGTTGTTCTAGCCGCCACCTCCTAGGCCACCTTCGCGGCCCGAGCTGATCCTTGTCTCCACCGCTCCCCCGTCGGAACCGCTTATGATGTACGCGCGCACGTACGAGAGGTGGCGATGTTGCGAAATTATTAGGAAGATAATAACCAGAAATGCAATTAAAATGAAACACTGTGCGCGTTGCGGCGGTGGTCCCGCGTGGGTTCCACTGCCATTGCCACTGCCACTACTCCTCCTGCTGCTACTCCTGGCATGCTCCACAATGCTCCTGATCTTCGGGACGAAGCTTCTGCAAACGATGAGAACACTTCCGACTGTTTTCGACAAGGGGCCACAGCCAGCCGGTGGTTAGGGTTCTAGGTTGCTTTTGATGCACGCGCTGCGCGCACAAAACCGGTGGGTTCGAGGTCGAAAATGTAGCTGGAATTGGACTCGATCTAATCAGAGAACCACCACCACCGACCGTGGCCAGCAACCGTAACGCGGTGGCTGGTGGTCTCGGTGGATGCTTTGTTGTTGAGTTTTGTTGCGTGGAATGATTTGTGTTTAGTTTGTTTCTCCCGTGCTGCAGATGGGATTTTAAACTATTTGCGGAAAGCATGATTGAACCGCGAAACGATGTGCGGTCGTTCCTGGTTTCCCTCGTGTTCCGGGTGCGGATTGAGCTCGTTGTGCCGTGTGTGGTCGCCATGTACTGTGCGCAGGGCCGCTGTGTGAGGTCATGATAAATGATTGCACGTGGTGCAGCTTCTTGTGTCCGCGGATGTGGTGCTCCTCGTTAGGGAGCATAATGATCAACGATTACATTATTCTTTCATTGTATTCGGTCTAGTGGTAGTGGTAGCTGGTTCTGAAGAGATTACTGTGGATTTTTCGAAGCATTATCGCTGATTTGCTTGATGGAATTGGATCGCTTTGTGGAACCTAAGTTTAGAGCAAGATGTTGCCAGTGACGGATTTTTCAAAGGCGATGCATCCATAAAAAATTGGTTTCTGGTAAAAAAAATGGTCATTTTTGTCGATTTTTCGTCAAGAAACCATCTTACTTTATTTTTTCAAGTGAATGTCATATTAAACTACAATTTTTCAAGAATATTTGAATGAAATTTGGGGAAGATTTGTTTGTAATTTCATACATGGCATTAGTTTTAGGAAGGCACATGTCTTCTCAAAGGGACCGTTCCCCTGCACATCGTAGCCATGTGATGGGTCATCTGAACAACGCAAATCAATATTCTTGCCATGGATTATAAGTTTATCGAAGTATTTTTTAATTTTTCGAGTTTTGGCAGATTTTTGGGAGAGTTGAAAAAATGATCAAACCGGGTTCGTCGCTTAAACGGGCAAGTCTTTTGATTCGAACCAAGAGCGGCCGATTTTTGACGATTTGTTTGCAGAAAACTATCAACCTTTACATGTGTTTGCAAATGCCATAATCAACTGCAACGTTTCAAGTATATTTGGTGGTAGTTTGGGGACTATTTGTTCAAATTTTCACCCAAAAATGATGCATTTTACGATTCAACCTAAAAAAAACATGCTATACATAATTGTTTAAAAAACAATATCAACAATTTTTGACGAAAACTCGACGGGGCTACCTGGCAAATAGTGTACAGATTATGTGTTAAAAATTTCATATCGATCAGTCCAGTAGCTTTTATAGTGCGTTGGGCACCGACTAGACCGAACCGAAGGTTTTGGGAAACGTGCTTCAAAGTAGCGAGCTGCATTGAGCCATTCATGAAGTACAGTGTTTCAAAAATCAATATCTTTTTACAGTCAGTAGACCGAACACAAAATATATCTTCGAAGTATACTTTCTAAGCCTTTCAAACGGTGCAGGATGTTGGCTTCTAAATCATATCCTTTAATACATCGTCTAGAGTCCTTCCTTATCTCTCAGGCGAACGGTCCAACTATCCGACCACGTCAAGCGATAAGAACTAATCAATTTGTACCAGTACCACAATACACGCACACACACAGCTACACATTGTGTCAACAAATGGCTATAAGGATAACGAAGCTTGACACTTGAACGGACCCCACAGATACTCCCCGGAGATAAGCCCCTTCACTGGTCCTCGGAGTGCGTCGTCATCGGACGGCGAGTACGAGAAAACAATTATGTTAAACACCAAGAAAATCGTTTTCTAATTATCCTGCCATCCTTAATGACCGGCCTGCAAACGCCAAATGACAGCTTGATTGACATGTCGTACGTAGTTCATCGACAACGCAAACGATCAAAGCAACCACCGGTCGACCAACTCGGTACAACACATCTTGCACCGACCACACAGCCGAGGCGGGGAGTACTTCATAAATCTAATGCTCTACCCAGCAGTCGGAATGAAGCAGTTAATCTGTCTTTTTGAGAAGCACACGATAAAACCGACCGATTGTAGTAAAACATGAGTTTTAAGTGTGTGCTGTCTCCTCCACATTAGACATCCGGTCATACGATCACAACACAGCCTCAGAGATACTGAGCTGTTGCGTGAAAGTGTCATAAACTGCTGCTACTACACGCTATCATTACAGCCGGGGATTAATATTGAGGCATAAAATTTAAATTCCTCTTAAAATACCATCCTCCAGCTAGGAACCGTCGTAAGTCAGTCAGTCCCGGCAGATGGCAATATTGGTGTCAGTTACAATGCGCGAGTGTTGTACGCGTTAGAGGAAACAATGCAAATGCCGCCAAGGGTAAGATACCAAAGGGGGCGCGTTTGTCGTCATCGCAATTGAGGTGATTAATCATAACTCGACTGACGCGCGCTCGCGCCATCGGCACACCGGAATGCTCCGTTGCAAATGCGACCAGGCAACGCCATCGGTATGCATAAACATGTTGCCTGATTTAAATGTCGCCGCTTTTATGTCGCGCTCTCCCCATTCCCATCAATCAGTATAGCGACTGGTGGGCGCGCCATGAGCGCCCTTTGAGTCAACAACGTAAAAAGGAACTTGGTGGACGTGGCGGTGGCGCACGGAATGCAACAAAGATATTTGCAGATTTCTTTCGCGATTTGCCTTCCATTTTGCTGCTCCTTCGAGGAAGTTTCTGAACCGAGATGGACTTTCTTCGGTTGCAGGGAGTAGTGGCCACAACCACAACAGCATCCACAGCTCCCTGTATCGCTCACTACCGATACCGCGGCCAAGACCAAGAAGTGCATCGCAAAAGGAGTTTCGAGTTTTGTATGCACGTGCCCCGGTCCCAGGAAAATCCTTGTTATCCCTCTGTGTGCGTTTGGTTGTGTCCTCCAACGTCCTCGTCGTGGTAATCGAGCTAACGAGCGCACGCTTCAGCACGCTTCAGCACGCTTTTCCTAGGGAACTCTCCCGGAACCGAACAAACCTGCATCCCAAATGGGTGTCCCCATCTCCACGGTTGGTATGCTTCTGTGTGCGCGCACATGATGCATGATAGGATTAGAGGGTCCCCGGGGGTTCCGGGCGTTGGTGCTCTGGAATGTTTTATTGCTGCATCGCGCTGCTAGCACTCGGTCGCTCGCTCAGCTCAGCTCAGGAAAGTGATCCAATAATGTCCCTCGTCATCAGCGGCGCACTGCACTCGAGCCCTGGTTGCCTTCTCTTCCTCTTTTCCTCTCTTTCTCTTGTTATCGTCTCGTATGCCACGCGTCTTCTTACAGAAAAAGGGCTGGTGGAATTATGCGTTCGACGACGACGGTGACGACGAGGACGTCGACGTAATGATGATCGTGGCGATGATGATGGATTTTTTGCCGCAAACACTTCAGCTCGCTTCGCAGCCTCCGCCGTCGCGCCGTTCTGGCCACGTTCTTTATTGTTGTTTGTAATACCTTTCCGCTTTCCGTGTGCGGCTTCGCGATTCGCTTGCACCTCGAGCGACGGCCCCTTTCTGTTCCCTTTGGTGAAGGACAAAGAAATGGGAGGGAGAACGGACGAGAACGTAACTCGAACTTCCCCTGTAGATGGTGGGGATTTATGTATGATGATGCGATGATGCACGGGATGCGTCGCAGGCGATAAAAAAAAGGTGCAGATTGTCTCTCTCGCGTGCACACTCTCTCTCTCTCTCTCTATCTTGTCAGGCATCATAGTGTTTTGTGCTTCGGTATCTGTCGCTGACGATGATGATGGTGATGGAATTTGGCATGGATCAGGGTGTGTAAAGAGGGTGGGAAAAAAGAGGGGGGGTTGAGTTTGAAGTGCCAATGCGATGCGATATGCGAACGCACAAACGGCCAGTGGAAAACGGATTCTATTTTTTCGATTTTCACGACGTTTTTTTGCATTTTGTTTGCATTTGCGAGCGCCCCGAGCAGGCAACATCATTCGCTGCTTCTGTTGGTTGGATTGTAAAACAGCAATTCCTCCGCCAGCACACCCTCGTTGCCAAGTGTGGTTTACGAGTGGTTTGGCCTAGATTGTGCATCCCCTCGCTTTTTACACCAGAGCGCAATTCTTCCTCGTTCGCGCGAAATCCGCTTTTCCACGTTCCTGCACCTTTATGCGCTACGAAGTGAAAATTACTCAACGAGACCGACGAGGAGAAAATGCATTCTCTTGTCGCGAAGGACACGCGGTTTGTTCTGCACGGTTCTTCTTCACGGCCTACTTGGTTCTGGTTCGGGGTTTGTTTGCGTCGATGCTGCACCGGAGCTGCACTGAGGAGCATCGAGAAGTAGCACCCTTTTGGAAAGGATGCAATTAAAAAAGGGTGGAAAGCGCCGTGTCCTTGCCGGGTGGCCGGCGGTTACGAAATGACACGCTGCAAACCATCCGCCGGGAAACGGCGGAAAATTCATTCTGCCTTCATTTCCTGTCCCGTTCGTCGCGCAAGTTTGTCTTCATTTTTTCTTTTTTTATGAGTTAATGCTCTTCGACGATGTCTTCCTTCCTCAGCTGCTGCTTTTGCTGCTACAGCTCCGTGTGACAATGACATTCGCCTTGCCATTCCTCGCCAAGGATGTCGCCGATGGATGATGATGACCAAACAACGCCAATTCTCGGGGCTCGGTGATGGTCGATGTCGCAGTGTTGCATACCACAACAGCATAGCGCACACAGCGGAATGTAACAGTGAAATGTGTTACCGGATTCCCAAGTGACCCAATTTTCACGCTTGCTTTCCACCGAATTCCTCCGGTGGCTCCAGGGAGCGAGGGCCACTAACAGAACGAAGGATATCCGCACTCACTCCCGGCTCCCAGACTCCCCGATTCACCGAGCGACGGTGAACCGATGCCGATTGCACTTTTCCAACACGCGGTGGCAGCGAAACGAAAATTGAAACGAAATGCGATTCCGGAGCGGTGCCCGAGGCGACCGACCAAGCATCGTTATTCCTTATTTGTAACGGAAACCGGTGCAAAGACGAGAAGGAGGTCGAAACAGGGGGGGCCCACTGGCGTGACTGGAATTAGGATACATTGCCCAAACGGTCCCCGTGGAACTCGATCCTTCGCCACGATTCGCACCAACAATCATTGCATTCTATCAGCACCGTCGTTCGTTCTCGTCGCCCTCGTCGTCGTCGTCGTCGTCCTTGTCAACATCGTCATCGTTGTGTTTATCCTTGACATTGCTCGAACCAGAGAACGAGCCAGGATACCGGCACTAGGGGCACTTCGAATTACACAACAAAACTAAGGGAATGCCCGGGCACGGAAGCGAATGAAACACTATCCCCGTGCCCCGGCGGATGCGTTGGTGCTTCTGCTTTTGCGTTTCTTCGTTTCGCTGGCGTTCCTGGTCCTGGATTCTCGATCTGTTGACCTAATAAGCGCGCGCAACATTGATTTACATACGCGTCCTTGAGAATAATTAGATTTTTGTCGGATTAAAGGGTCCTTCAGCGATGGTGGAAGCGCTAGAACTTGAGATTGGAAGACCAAGACATCATTGTGGCACAATTTGAGGCACGTAGACTAGTCACAAACCATGACTAGAAGTTTTTTTTTATCTGCACGTGCACCAGACACCACAAAGTCTCTGTTCGCCAACTCCTAAAAGTCCTGAGCTACGCCAAAAAGGGGATTTTATGGCTCTCGAGAGTGCAACAAGTGCTGGTGGACGGTTCTTTCTCTCGATTGTCGTCGAACTTTTTCCTACCGGATAAAGTATTCAAAACCGAATACTCGCTGGGTATTTGCAGTTGGGAGGTGGGATGCTATCGTTCGATCGTTCGTTATGTGACGCCGGTAACTAGTTTCCGGCAGATTATGTCAAGGAATCCAATTCAACCACTGGCTACCATTGGAATGGTGCTGGATTTGTTGCAAAGCAAAACTTTTACCAAACGGTCCAATCCTCTTTTGTGTCCGGGTGTTGCTGGCGGCCTCAGCAGCTCTTGGCGTCCACGAAACGGCCGGTAATTGGCAGCTGACCATTGTGGAACCGCACACACGCGTTTGGCAACTTACGAGGTGGGTGTAATAATCGCCCAAATGGCTTCCACGGGTTTTATATGTTTTGTGGACAGACTTTTCTGTTTTCTGGTGGTGGTGGCCCGTTTATTACGCCCTCGCACTCACCTACATCATGAATTTGTTTTTCCGGACAATAATTCGTTGTCGGAGTTGGCCGCAGGCACACACCGGCACACTAACAGAGACACACAGACACAATGGCAGAGAATTCCCCGGGAATTAAGTCATAAAAATGCAAACCAAACGATGATGATGATGATGCCAATGCTGCTGCTGCTGCTGCTGTTCCGCTTTGGGTCCGATGATGCTGGTGGCGCATCGATCATACGCCTTCCCACCCCTTCCACAACCTTCCCCTCCCTCCCACCGAAATTCTGATCAGTTGGCATCAAGGGATAACGCGAACAAACCAACCAGAAACGCTACCAAAAAAAAAACAAAAAAAAGGCGGAAGAAAAATGGAAAACCGGAAATGGCGCGTGGTTGTTTTCGTCCGCTTTCGTGTTGCGTGGGCGGCAGGAACCGGTAATCGAGCAAAGGCGGCCTGCCTGCCAGCCCCAAAAACTGCTCCACCGTTGACACGATTGGGTATTGTATGTATGTAAATTTTAGTATGAATGCACGTGTGCGTGCGAATGTGTGTGCGGTGTTTTGGTGCGTTTCGTTTTGTGTAAATGTTTTGATCGAATCCGAGTAGGCGCAGAGGCGGCGCAACCGAAATGGATCAATCGCGCAAAGCAGCCTGGGTGGTCCTTGTGTGATGCGATGACTCACGACTCGCGTTGAGGATGGAAAGGAGGTTATGGCACACAATCAAGGCGCGAAGGATGGTGAATGATTAAAATGAAGTAGAACCAAAAAAAATACATGGCCAGATAAAAAGCTCATTCACGCACGAGCACAGACACAATCACCAGGCAACACCGAACAAGTGATTGTAGCGGATTTCGATTGTTTTTTTGTTTTTCGTTGGATTTTCGATCCGTTTTTATTTTTCTCATTTTTTAATTTTTATTTTCCGAATGTTTTTCACGTCGAAAAGAAATGAAGCAAAGCTCACACGAGCACAAATGGCGGCGGTGCGAAGAACAATATGGCGCGAGCATACGAAAATTAATTGAACGATTGTCAAACATCAGCAAACATGCTCCAAACCGAACAGCGAGAGAGGACGCCCCCCTAGGATATACATATTTCCAAACATCACGCATGGCGATGATGATGATGTTGATGGCGATGGTCCCCAGCATGATTGATGGGCGCGCACGCATCCCACATTAAAAAATGATAATAAAAATCCAATTGCAAACCGACTGGTCGGGCCAACGGGGCTGCAAAACAGAAATCCCATTATTAACTCCTCCGAAGAACGTCCCACGGGGCTACAGGGGGTCAAGGGTCGAGGAAAATAATGTGTGCTGTGTGCAAACAATCGCAAAGTGACCACCTTGTGAATGGGTGTCGACGTACAGGTAAAGTCGGTAGCAATATAGGGGCCCCACCACCATGATGATGATGGTGATGATGATGTTGATGTGGAAAATATCATGTTTTTTTGCTAGTAGGTTAAGCACAGCGACAAGAATGTGAAAGTAATGAATTGCATCGGTAAAAACCGAACCTCCTCCCCATTCTAGTTCTTAAAAGCTCACCCTTAACTGTGCACAGTATAGTGTAAGTGCGTATGTGTGTGTTTGTATGTACGTGCGCCCATGTTGTAGCTCGATGTACATATATCATGAAAATGGAAACAAACCAATTTCTGGCAAATTTGCAGCAATGACATTAGGAAAGTGGATAAGCAATGGAAAATGAGAATGACGAAGTGTGTGGGAAGGAAGAGCGGATACAAACTGAAACGGATAACAATCGTTAGAACGCATTAATCTAATAGCAAACTAATAGGGGCTCGAGGGGATGATAAAGAATGGAGAATGGAGAAAAGAATTGATAAAAATGCACTTTAGAGCAAAAAAAGAAAAAAAAACTGATAAACGAAAGAGCATTTGAAAGGAAAGAATTAAAGGCGAAAAAAAAACAAAAACAAATATGCAAAAGCGAATCGAATCGAATCGAAGACTAATAAAACCTGTGGATAGTGAAACCAATTCGTTTAGAGTGGAAGAGCAGTAAGCTGGTGCAAAAGCAAAGCAAAAACAGGCAAGAAGAATGAAAAAAAAGTGGAAAAAATCATCAAACCAAAATCACACGTCCTCAGGTGGACGCAAAATGCTGATAAATGTGAACCACGTAATGGATACCACCTAATGGTGAGCAGCAAGAAAGCAAAAAAAATAATAAAAAAAAGAAACGAACGACGAACAAACGAAAGACGTCACGGCATGGCAGGGGCAGCAGCAGGAAAACACTCACACACAAAATACTGTTAAATAAAAATGGTTTTAAGCTCAAAAAACAAATGCAGCACATAACAACAGCGATAATACTAATAATAAAGCGTTAAACCACGGGAGACCGGACCGGGGAACATCGGTTAGTCGAATGGAACGAAACGACAAACGACATTTTCGCATCCCTCACATACAGAACCACTCGGACATGGACGGGCCGGACAGACAGACAGCATGTGGCAGGTAGATGGTGAGGTAATGCTGAGAGATTCTCTTTAAAGCATTTTATCAGCGACACAGGAGGAGGGACGGGAAAGGAATTCGCCTCTCCTCGCGTTGCGTCGCATCGCGTCACAATCGCGAATTATCGCTCGCCAAACCATCTCCATCCGTTTATTGGCACTCCGCGGGAACGAGCGGAGCCTTAACTGTGCGCTCCATCCGGACCCAGCCGTGCGGATATTGTTTCATATTTTATCGGAGCATTACTTAGGCCCCCTTCCCTGCCCCCTGTCCCGCCCTGTGTGCCCGACTCGGCCAACCGTTGCAGGTTGTTACGGTTATGGCCGATAAGCAAATGGATGAACAGAGTGAGCGAGTGAGCGAGCCAACCTGGCGAACGAATCCGATATACACTCCTGCCGATCACATACACCACCTGTATGAGACCACCTGAGGTGGGCTGCGAGCGGGACGCAGGGAATCTAATACCTGGTGATGGTGCGACGCGCCCCAGTAATGGCTTTCTTCAATTCGTCTGTCTAGTCAAGAGAAGGCGCGGGGGGGGGGGGAGAGGATGCTCTGGTAGAAGCTTTTAAGAACTCGCAGACACCGAGTCACAGAGGACCGAGATGAAGATCGTAATCCCATTCGGAGCAGCAGCAGCAGCAGCGATCCCCATTCAGCCATCAATGATCCGCCTCTCATCGCCCGGGTTTTCATCGTGTTGAAGACTCAATATCATCCAAGGCAGGAGGGTGGAAGAGTCCGGGTCCGCGATGAGACGACAGCGACACAATGAAGCGATACCCTCTCGATATTGGCCTTAATCCCGCATCGCACCGCACTCTACCTCCATCTTTTCCCGTTCTGCGATAGAAGCTTCGTGGTTGTTGTCGTGCCCGGGTTATCGTGCGATGATCTTTCTCTCTGCGCCGCGAGAACGGCCACGACGATCGACCGCGAACCGTGGACTGCAGCGACCACGATGATGCTGTCACACACGCTGCTGCTGCCGCTGCTGATCGTGGTGTGCGTGCGTTAATGTGTGGTAAAGAGCATGTCTTGAGCTGGCTGGCTGGGGGCAATCTATCCAACGGACCGAACCGCAAAACCGGTTCCGGCATTCCCCCATCTCTTTTGGCGTCCTCATATGCTGATCTGCACGCGCTGCTCCAGGGCACCGATGGTTCTCAGGCCACTCATTCAGCCGAGCGTGTGTTCTGCGCGGAGTTCCAGAACGCCGCGGCGATGGCTTTCAATCATCTTTCGCATTCTCGCTCAATGTTCCTCTCTCTTGTGCTCTCTCTTTGTTGCGCTGTTTGCAAGCGAAAAGCATAAAAAGAATGCTAATGCCACCGAAGGGGGGTGAGCTTGGCTTGGAAGATGATTTTTGGATCCAACACCAGCCCAGCCACAGAACCCAAAAACAAAATCCACCGAAGGCACCGCGGCGCGGCGAGTGTTCGCGAGGATGACATCAATCCACCTCGTCGCTCTGCCCCGTGGACCTCCCTGTCCCCGGAGATGGCGTCAAAGGGGGGGGGGGGGGGGGCCGTATGCATCTCCTTCTCAGCGTTGCACACGTCGCTGTTGTCTGTTCCGCGCCACCCCGCACATCCGTCCGGGTCCGGGAAAGAAGAAACGGAATTGACCGCCCGGAGTGAACTATCAGCGGTCATTAGGTGGCCGGAGCGTACACGCCGAGGGTTTCTGGTGCATTTTTGCCTGTGTTTCGCGTGTGCGCGCCCGCTCCGCCCCAGGCTCCCAGGAGACCTTTGCTCCCGCTGGTGCTGCACTCCACGCGAGCGCGGCTCGCGGATGACATCTTTCGTCTCACATTTCCAGCTCGTTTTGCACTTTCTTCGAGCAGAACTGTGGAAGGAAAGAGAGAGAGAGAGAGGAAAAAGGAAGAGATCAGAGTGCGGATCGCTCGAGGGGGGGGGAGATCGCTTCGAGATCATCCTTCTTCGCGAACGAGAACGCTAGTCTGCCTCCCTTCCCCCCCTTCCATGGCCAGCAGGGTGCCATGCTGAGTCTTTCCGGCGACCGCCAGCCGGCCTGCCAACGCTAGCCGGTTGTCCCATTAGTTACAGAGAGAATCGGAGGGCGCAGGGCGACGCGTGGTGCATCGTGCGCCTCTTCTTTGGGGTCGTCGTCATCGGAATGTACGCGATCTGCCGGTTGGTGGTGGCCGGAATCGGCTTTTGGTACGGTTTTCGGTAACGGTTTCCAGTCCGAGAGCCCGAGAGTTTCCGAGAAATGCGAATCTGCAAATCGAAAGAAATGATATCATTTTTAGCAGGAACGTAAATCAACTCAAACTGGTGAGACACAACGGGACTTACTTTACTTAATACCTGTTTTTTGTGGATAAAAAGAAATGTACTTCTTCGCTCCGCAAAGCTCCAATGACATTTGACATCGACATCGAGCCCTCTAAGGCTACTTGGATCCTCTTAATTCGTGGATTGCGTGTCCTCCGCACGGCTTGCTGCGATCTATCGAATATCCGAACTGCACTCCAGACTCTCCTCATCATCCTTCTTATTATTAAATTTAGCAGAAACAATAGAGATTAACCACCATAATTTACTCAATTAAACCCTCGGCATAAATCCTTTTTGACACTCCCGCGAGACACGGAGCTCACACGGCCAGCGGAGAACAATAAAGGACTCGGAGAGGTAAGAGGAGGCGGACCGAATTAAGGGTAATAACCGGCCTGCAACTAATTCACCTCCCTCCGGCCCCCCTTCCCCCGTTGTCGGAGTCGGAGCGTCGTGACCACTGGTTGGCACATGTGTGCAAAACAACATCACAATAAAGGTATAAGCAGAGGGAATCAAAACGTAATCATAATGCTGAAAGATGATACGGGAGAGATATACGCGAGCGAGAGAGGGCGAGAGCGATCCCGGCAGATCCCACCGAGTCCCACAAACCGCAGCCTCCCCTCCCGTTCGTGGAGATGAAATTTAAGAATCCCCGAGGTCGCACCGCGTATGAGTAACATACACGCGAGCCTCCGTCTGACACGCGGGCTGGTACGGAATTCTCGACAGGAGGAATGAAGGAAGGAATGGGGGGCCAAGAGAGATTAAAATATTAAAGAAACGACGAAACCAACGCGAACACAAATAAAAACGCGTCGTCGCGAAAGAAATAATATCCAACCGCGTCGCGTCGAGCAGGAGAAAAAGAGACACGCAAATGAAGGTACTTTTTGGGGTGGGTAAAGAAGGAGCTGCGGTGCTCTGGAGAGGCTGGAGGAACAGTGGAGTGGAGCATCCAATGCATTTAAGACATTCGCCGGATTGTGCCGGGATTTTTGTCTTTTCTTCTTTTGGATCAAGACCCCTCCCCCCCCCCGTGAAGTGGAGAGAGTGCCAGTGGAGGCAGCCAGTATGTGTGCTTGTGCTCCGGATTCAGCAAAAGGATGTATATACATCTAGATAAGCAAAAGATTCTTCGGCTTTGGTAAATGTGTGTGCCCCAAAAACAACTCGCCAAATGGCAAATGGCAAACGGCATTCGGAATCGTCGCCATCGTCGTCATCACTTCCCAGCGCAAGCACTTCGCTTGGCTCGGCTCGGTATCTTGATCCTCCGCCTGTATTTCCATAAACCGTGACCACCGTTCAACCCCCCCGGACTGCGGCCGGGCATGTGTGTGCGGCCGGGCAAAGTGATCGTACCGGGGCGATAGATCGCATTTTGCCTGCGACCGCGAGGAGTTCCGCAACGATTGCAGAGGCAAACTCGCTAGAAATAGAAGAGCGAGCAGCAGCAGCAGGCGAAGTTTTCTCGTGCTGATAGGGACCATAGGCAGCAGCGCAAGTCTCCTTGGTCCCCGCCACACAACCATCCCCACCTTGGTCCAGAACAGAAACAAAGAAACAACGGAGAAGAGCAGCATAATGAACTTCTGTTGAGGGTAATTAGCGCCCTTTCGCTGTGGTACCCCGCCACTGCCACACGATCTCCATCACCTTCCACTCCCACTCTGCCTTTCACGATCGCACCCTTGCTGGTGGTGGTGGTGGCGTGCTGCGAAGCATAAATCAGCGAAATGAGCGGGTTGAATGGGCGAAAACGAGTGAGCTGACGTCAAAAATGTGACGGTTTGAAGTTCATCAACTGCTGCGGCTGCTGCTGGTGCGAAGGACGAGGAGATGGAGGAGATGCAGGTGAACGGAGGGCCTTCACTGGCGCACCGTCCCGCAGGCAGGATGCTGGAGGACGAATTTGGACGCAGCAAAAGGAAGGGAAGGTCGATGCGAATGCGAAGGATGGATGGATGATATGAGGATGGGGCGCGCGCGCGCGCCAGCACAACCACAAGGCGGTAATATGCAAAGGAAAGAAAAAAGAGGGAAGAAAAGAAGAAAGCGAAAAGAAAAAAATGGAAGAAAATGAAGAAACAAGAACAGCACGAACGAACGCAAAATAGTAATAAAAACAAAGCAGGAAAAAAAAGGAAACGAAGCAAAACCAAACAGTCCGTGGTGACCGTAGGCACCTCCAGTCCTCCGCTACGCGAAGGTCCAATGGACCCGGTGGTGTGTGGAGGAGTTGTTCTGCATAAATGAATGATTGATTATGTAACCCGCTTCACCGGCTGCGGTGCGATGGAGCGAGGGCCGATGTCCTTTAATGGAACCTCGCTCGCTCCAAGAGGAGGGCATGACAGACGACGAGGAAAGGTGGTGTTTGGGGGGAAAAATCATTCTGTTTTATATTTATTGATATATATGATTATGTTGTAGCGGCAGGACAAATGAAGGATTACGGAGAGAAATCCATTTTTATCGTATGCATCCCCTCCGAGGGGAGTGTCACCTTTTTCCACCTTCATTCGTCCCGGGACGATTCCCCTTGGGTCGGTCGGGCGGGCGGGCATTGCATTAATCCCTCTTCGTCCGATTCTGTTTCTGGACCGGCTTATCAGATGTAAGTACTGTGTGAATAAGACTGCGAGCGTCAGGGACACAAGAACAGCTTGGACAGGTTATAATCGATCGTCATTGACGGCATGTTCTGGGGCACGCTGTTTATCGGACGTCCAGTACGAACATGGCAGCCTGTAGCGATTTGTGGAGCGAAGTGCATACCGAACAAAGCAGGCCTCTATTGAATTGGAATTTGAGTTTCAAACAACAGATAAAGGAGGCCATGATTGAATGAATTAATACAAGATTCTCCGCTGTATACATTTCCAAATTGACCTGTTTTGCACTGCCTGGTATCATTTTAATCTCACAAATGATAATAGAATCCTTGCCGAGATGTTGTAATCCTTTCTTCAGTGCGGAATGGTGATCTCTAATCTCCTCCAAGCATTGCCAGCACAATATCTTTCACATTAGTTGCCATCTGTTCTGTTGCTACTTTGATCTCTAAGAACATCTTATGAACTCCAGCCATAGCCGCCTGATAATTCCCATAGAGACCCCCTAGTTGTTCTACCGAGAACTATAAATGATAATCCAAGACAAGGATTGGAAT
>NC_064877.1:13445000-13447500 GCF_943734665.1 Anopheles aquasalis
GTGAACGTTGGCCGTGGTTGATTAGTTTCAAACCGTTAGATGTCACGAGCGTCCAGCGGGATGGAATGGAAATGAAATCTGTTTCGATACGAACCACAATTAACCACATCGTACACTAGCTGACCGGTACGTCATATCAAGGATCAAGGAAAATGGTAAACTCGGTGTTTTTTGTTTAATCCTCCTTCTTCTTGCCCGTCTCGACCTTAATGCTACCGTGCTTCAGCGAGGTGGTTTTCATCCGCTCGAGAACCTCGCTGTACGCTGGAGTCAACGGTTTCTGTACCACTTCCTTATGTTCATATTCTTTCTCTGGATCAATCTGCAAAGCAAGGAAAGAAATTCTTTACATCCTGAACCAACAAAGTCCAACAACGATGATCCCTTTCTGGGCTACTTACATTCAAACTGTACGACATGTCGGAATCGAACTCGCGTAAATCGCCGCACACCACAAACGGAAGAATGCGTCGATTGACGGGCGATTCCGTTTTACGAGCTATCTCCGCCACACTGTCCTGCAGCAGATTGATCTCCTGTGGGATGTAGCCTTCGGGTGGATTGTAACCCCGGCAAACGACGAACGCTTCGATGCTCGAATTACGCGAACTCTGGGGCTTGGCGATGTCCACTTTATCGAAGAATATGCGCAGCTGAGAGTACAGCGCGTGTGTGCACTTGCCGCGGAAGATTTTAGCGACAAACGTACCACCCGGCACCAGGACGAACGTCGTGATGCCCAGCGCAGCCAGCAGCAGCTGCGACTGCAGATACTCATCGATGTCGTGCAGACCCGTAACATCCGGTGCCCCGTCGCATATCACCAGCTGTGCCTTTTGGCCTTCGTCAAAGTGCGAAATGATGGCCTCGGCCGTACTGAACCGCGTTATGTCTCCACGCAGCTGTATAATCCCGGGCAGGGGACCCATCGCCTGCAGATCCACCGCCACAATCTTCACCTCATCGCGGTCCTTTTCCTCTCGAGACAAGTACAGCCGCTTCGACAGCACCTGGCTCCAGCTCCCGGGGGCCGCACACAGATCGACGGCACGTGTAACACCTACCGAAAGTCGCAGGAAGGATGGAAAGTCGCATGAAAACGGGTTCGGAGCGCACGGTCACTCTCCCGGCTTACCTTCGAGAATGTTGTACGTTTCGTCGAGATGAATCAGCTTGAAGGCGCTTCGTGCACGCCAGCCCTCCTCTTTAGCTAGCCGGTAGTAGATATCACGCTTATCCTTGCTGGTTTTACCCATTTTTATCAGGTTTTTACGTGCAGAGGAACGTGGAACGAAATGTTGTTGTTTGTTGTGACGGTACAACTTGGTAGAACTGACAGCTCGCGAGGTTTGAATAAACGGTTGGTTGCAGGTTCTGTACCCAGCAGCCTTCAAACGCCTCCTTTTAATGATTTTCCTCTGTTTTTCCACAGTTTTCCCATGTTTTTGGTTAGAAATTGCGTTCTCTACATGCAGGAATTCGTTTTTGGGTGACTGCACGCGTTTCCTTAATACATTATGAGGAAAATTCAAGAAAAATCGCAACAGATCCTTACAACAGTCGCATGATCCTTACAACAGTCCGCTTTGCAATTCATCGCCGGCTTTGTTTACGTTTCAGCGCATTGCGATGTTTTTCTAAACAAGGAACAGCTGATTCTTTGTTGTTCGTGATAAAACACGTTCTCCCCGTGAATCAGCGCGGATTTATCTCGTTTTTGGATCTTCCCAGCCCTCCAAAGTGGTCACAGAATGGAGGAAAAACCAAACGTTCCCTTTTCGAAGCAACTACGCATCGCGACCCGTGATATACACAACGTGAGTGATGCCCTCGTGAACGCCAAGCTTGCTTTCGGTAAGTCGATTTAGCTGCGGCCGGCCTTAACCAATCGATCCTGATCCTCCTGATCGCTTCCGTAGCTCTCTACGATAACCGAGTGTGGGCCGAAGGGCTGCTCATATTCTACGATGTGTTCAAACACCTCGAAGAGCGAGTTCCACACGATTTTCTGCCTCCCGAGCTCCATCGAACCGCCCAGTTCCAGCAAGATCTTCAGCATTACCTCGGCGATGGCTGGGAACAGCGACACACCCCACGACCGGAAGTGCGTGCATACCTTCAGCATCTCAACGAGATCGAGACTGAAAATCCAAACCTGCTACTGGCGTACGTATATCACCTGTACATGGGACTGCTTTCGGGAGGACAGATTTTACAGAAACGCCGTTCGCTTGGCCAACGGATAAACCCGTTCCGGAGGGCTGCAAGCACTGGTGAGCAGACGGTCCCGGGTGCATCGCTGACCACCTTTGAGGGTCACACGATCTATGAGCTGAAGCAACGATTGCGCAAGGTGGTCGATGAGTTCGGAGCGCGGTTGGACGACGAGACACGCCAACGAATGCTGGATGAAAGTAGAAAAGTGTTCGAACTGAACAACACCATCATCCGCACGGTGGAAGGCACAGGCCGGGCAAACGTACGCATTCTGGGGTACATC
>NC_064877.1:13450000-13502500 GCF_943734665.1 Anopheles aquasalis
TGGCTGGTGATTGACGCCACTAATCCGTACCCTGTAGACCAGTTCATACTGCTCCCTAGTTCGTACGGCGCTCGCGCGTCCTCGTCGGACGTAGTACACGATTTGAGGAACATCCACCGTCCGTGGGGGAATCTCCAAAAGGCGTAGTGCGACATCGCATGCCACCAACGTTCCGGTACGTCCAGTTCCAGGAGAACAGTGTACTGTCATTGGTCTACGGAGGAGAAATAGGTAAGAAACATTGTTAGTGTTAACATTGTGGCCAGTAAACATAGTAGCAGTTGCAAGCAGTTCCTAGTTACCCCTGAGTTCGCTGCAGTGATTTGTGCTTATCCATCGTGCCCCCGTTGCTCACGATACTGGCCGGTTCCTTGGTTGTCGTTCCATTGTTGTTACTGCTGCTATTATTGTTGTTATTGTGCGTATTTTCAGTTCCATTCGCCGTCGCGGGCTCCGACGGGGCCGTTTCGTTCTCCTCAACGATCGTCGCAAACTCGGCCAACTCCGAGGGCGATAGCTTCAGGTAGGAGCGTGCCTCCAGCAGCATACCGATGATGGACGACTCGTCGATCGGAACGCCGGTATCGGGCCACTGATACCAGAAGTGCATAATCTCACGCAGATTGTTCGATGGAACGTGGCGCATGTGCACGGTCGAGATTGTGTACTTTTCCTTATTTTCACGATTTTTCAACGTTAGCTGCAGAAGGGGACCAACGATTAGAAGATGATCACGCTACTGATCACTACTGTGGACTCACCTGGAAATCACCAAAGGTGCGGCTGTTGTCCAGCACGACCGACGGTGGCAGATACTCGGCACACTTTTCCACTCCATTCTCACTCAGATCGGTCGCCATAATGATCACCTTCGAGTTCTGCTCCCAGATCATGCGCCAAAAGTCGTTGATCGTGTTCTCCATCGGTGCCTGGCAGGCGATGTAGTAGTTGGCCGAGTCCTTTGGCCCTTTCACAAAGTTGGCGTTAATGTACTCCGTCTTCTCATCCTCGTTCAGACGCTTCAGATGTACCCGTGTCTCCGGTAGTGGAACAACATTGGCGTACCTGGAATAGCAAAAGCATCGACATGATTAACCTAAGAACCCCTCGCTGCCATCCACACTATTCCATTACGTACCGATTTTTGTCCTCACAACCTTCCGGTACCTCATCGGCCCGTGCCGTCACGTTCGGAATCTCCTTGAACTCATCATAGATGGCTGTCTTATTCTGGATAATGTTTGCCAGTTCGGCCACCGTCAGCGGGTTGGTTTTAAAGTTGGGATCCTCAAACGCCGAATTACCGTACGATCGCTTGGACATGCGCGCGGTATTGCCCTTGCGCCGCACGCTATTGTACACGGACACGTTGTCCAGGCTGTATGCGTCCAGCCCAACGGGGCGACAGCGCTGGCCGTACGATACCTGATTCTGGCGCTTACGGAACACGATCTGCAATGGCGGATAGTACATCTAGATCAGCGCAAGCGTGCACCTGTCTGCCCACGGGTCGGCAGGGTTAGGAACCAGTATTTACACTATGTGCACTCGTTCATACGGTCTCACAGGGCACTCCAAAAGGGATAGAGAGATAACAATCAAAACGGACCAACTCCTGGAGAGATCGTTAATTTTGGAAACCAATGTCAGTGGTTTCGTGTATCTCTGTACAGTTGAATTGGATGTAGGAATGTTAAAAAGGGTACAAAAGGATAATCTGTGCTTTGATATCATCCCATGCCAAAATTGAAACAGGACGTTTGGATATAGGTCACGATAGTATCTTACAAGAATTAAGGTTAGATTGGATAGTATAGTGGATGTGACTCGTCTTAGTATGTTCATTGTGAGTTCATCATTAAAATCTTTATATAAACCTGTACCTTTGAGTATAATATTGTATAGACCGCTGCCAAACTCCAAAAGAAAAACACACTCCAAAAAAGAAAAGGAAACATTCCATCAAACAAACACTCATTCTCTCGAGACTCATTCATACAATTCTGCGTTAATGCAGAGCGGTTAACGGTTCCGGATTTAAACAAAAAAAAACCAAAGACACTCTGTACTTACAAAGGCAGCAATCAACAGCAGCACTACGATCACGCTAACGATGCTTGCGACAACGGCCACGACAACACTGTTGTCCTCCTCCGTTGCCGGTTCACCCTGCGACTGCTCAGTCGATCCTTCGACGGTTTGTTTGGGCGCCGCACTTGTACTAGCACCTGCATCCGCACCGGCCGGTACACCGGAAGCATTCGACGGATTCGCCAGCTCGATATAATCTTCCTCCGTGATTGATTCCTCTTCCGAAAGTTCCGTCGTGGTCATTGACCGATCGATCGTACGCCGGGTAGTGTACGCTTCCGCCGAAACACTGGCCGATTCCGGCGATGCCGCGTTCGGAGTTGTCGATGGAGCTAGCGTTGTGCTCGGTGCTGCCGTTGTCGTGGTGGTGACCGTATCATAAACGCGCTTTTCATCGACCACAATCGGTACCTTACCACCGTCTAGGACGATATCTTCCGTGGTCGGTTGCTGTGGCGGTTCAGAGCGTTCCGTGGTGAATCCTGTTCGCCCCAGGGGGCCTTCTCCGGCCGACGAATCATCCAGCTCTACATTGTTCGTGAGCGTAGCACTGGACAGCGTGGACTGGGTGGTGGTGGTGACACTAGAAAGCACCGTGGCCGTAGCCATTCGCTCCTCAGTTCGGTTCAACAGATTAAGGTTCACTTCCGTCGAATCCGTGGAGTCCTGATCGAATGGTTTCGGTTCCACGATCGGTTCCTCACTTCCCGTTGTAGTACTGGCCACCGTGGGTGGTGTAGTGGGCGTGATTGTCGTTTCTCTCATCGGCACCTCGGTTGTGGTGAACGAGGAATAGTCCTGGGTCGTGGTAACGGAACGACGTGGTGGCATCGTTGTTGGAATTCTTGCAATGATCGTCGTCAATAGGGTCGCCGTGGTTGTCTGCTCTACACGGCGTAGTATCGGCGCGACCGGTGAGTAAGTTGTCACGGGCATATCCTCCATGAAGATGCCACCAACGGTACTCGTTTCGATGCGTGGACTAACGGTAGTGGTGGCCTCGGATGTCATGCGAAGCTTTGGAACTTCACTTTCATCCACCATTTCGCTCACTTCGTAGGTACGTCTGGTAGTGGTCGCCACAATGTTACCACCGGCCACTTCATTCGCTAGCGTCGTGCTCGTAGAACGATCCTCAAATTTGAAATCTTCCATCTCTTGCTCCCTCTCCTGGCCTGGCCGTTCGGTAGATGGAGCGAACGTAGTGTCCACAACGTTCGATTCCACCACATCGCTTCCTCCGGATCCTTCCGCTTCAGAAGGCTCAGTGACGGCGGCCGTAAGTCGATTCTCTTCACTCAGGATATCGGCCACACCCTCGACGTTCGGTACCTTGTTGGCATACGTTCGCCGATCCTTACCGTCGTTCGTCGGCACTGTTTCCACCTCATCCGTCCCCACCGTCGAACGGATGAAGGAACTGTTGTCAGCAAAGTCGGCTTGCTGCATAATGACCGCCCAATCCATCAGCTGTTTCAGCGTATTGTTCGCCACCAGATTGTCCGTCGTGTCATCTGTCGTCCGCTCGGCCACCGGCACCGTCTCAGCCGTCGATTCATCGGCAGCACCCGGTTGCTTTCGGTCCACCATCCGCATACCGGCCAGTGCCCAGGCCGCTCCATTCGGCAGATTAATGTCGTTATCCTCGGTCGTCTCCTCGTTGAACTGATCGAGGAATTTACCCTTCTTACCGCGCGGTACTGCCGTACCATCCGTGGTCTGATTGCGGATCACCTCATTGTTCGAGACGGCGAGCTCGTAGCTGTTCGTTTCAATCTCCGCCTGTTCCCGTGACTGCGAGATGTTCCGTTCGACGGTTTCATTCGCACGGATTCTATCGAGTACGACCTCCTCCCCGTTAGCTGATGGTTGGCTGGTGGTCGTTATCGGTGAATCCGTACTCTGCTCTGCCGCTTCTTCTGCCGTTTCAGCTGCGAATCCTCCAGCGCTCGTATCGTTATCGTCCAGCGTGATTCCACCTTGCGAGTAGTTCGATGGTGATGTGTATCTGTTTAGGGGGGGGGGACGTAAACGAGAAGAAGGTCAGTCTTATTATCGTTCATTTTTATGAATATTCTCCTTTTCGAGGATATGGACCGCGCGGATTAATCAATCATTCACTCGCGCGAAGCCAAGTGCACTTCACTCGATCGAAATGGTGGTGCGATCAATCACAGTGGGGAAATGGGGTCGTCTTGAAGTGTTTCTGTATGTTACTGACTCGACTCGACTCGAATGTCTTTTTTATGATTATCTACCCGTAATGATATGATGGAGGGCAGCAAATTGAGGTGCCCTTTTGTGCGTTCATCTAATCATACAGTGCTGCCACGATCGAAAGCGCATTCCACGCGTTGTCCAACACTTCTACAACATCGAAAACGATGTACTACATTGGTTCCTTCCTTCCTTTTACTCCACTTAATAGATTCAAAACTAGATCATGGAACGACCGGCCCGAAAAAGTAACAGGATCCAACAAATTAAATCATTTCCACGCCCGAAGCGGTACCATATGGTCTAATGATGATTAAATTTAAAACAAAAGAAAAATTGGAGACCCCCCCCCCCTCCCCTGAAATCAGCGGCACTACCTCGTATCAGTGAAGTGAAATCGCCGGGTTCGGACGAATATCGAATAACTGAGCAGTGGAAAAAAGTGCACACACCCCGCGTGCACCTCCCACCTCTCACGGGCACGGAATCAAGGTCAGCCCGAAATCAGGTGGCACGCTTTTTCAATTTAACGATCCAACGAGTAGGATGAGGAAAATACACTTGGCGGTGGTGGAAAAACATACATACACACGCCCCGAAAGAAACTCCACAAAGTGAGAAAGGGGGGAAAAGAACGTCCGAAATGGCGCACGCCACAAACTACAGCATGGATACGTGGCCAAGCGTGTGCCTCAAAAGCCTACGCGCGTCGATCGATTGATCGAACTGAAGAAGCGAAAGGAAAACAAAGGGCGTCTAGGCGCGCGTGAGCCAGGATTTAAGGCTTCACTCTATCGCTATTGTTATTTTGTTTCATTTCATTTCGTGACCACACCACCGTACCAAAGGCTACAATCTGTGCCAGCACTAATGGTTCCGCCCGAAGCGCACAAAAAATAAAGGAATGGCTGAAGCTGCGCTTCTTCGACAGACAATGTGGTAGTAGCAAACAAAAAAGGGAAAAAGAGGAGAGCAAAGAGAAGCTGACCATCTGACTGGTTGCTGGTGGTGGTGTACGTTAGATTGTGCTAAATTTTATCATAATTTCTATTCAATCATCCTCCTTCTGTTGTGTTTTGGAAGGATGGATACCAAAGATCCCAGTGACGCACCATCACTAGGTAGTTTCCAAAGGTAGAAGCTCAAACAAAAAAAACGCAAATCCAGGCCTTTCAATGCAGAGTACGAGGAAACCCGAGAGAGGGAGGAAAATTGGGGAGCACGCAACTCGCGTGAAGGTGTGGTGCTCAGAAGGGGGATGAAAATTGCCCCGAAAATCAGGTGTGATTGAGAAATTGTGCGGCGAGAAGGCCAGCCCGATCGACCGACCTGACGATCAACAATTAGCGATCGATTGAAAAGCACTCAAACGAAGACGCGCCTCCATTCGCCTCAGGTGAGTGAGCGCGCTCCGCTGATCACCGACATCACCGACTCCAGAGCAGCAAACGAATGATTGCTTGCTGGCTCCAAAAAGTGCCAGAAACCTTTTTTTTTTTTTTGGTTGTCTGCCTCCCCACCTGGTTTTTCACGTACACAGGCCTCTCTTCTGACCATCGTGTTGATCGAGGAAAACGAGGCCGCCGCGTACAGTGGCGCACTGTGGCGCAGCAGCACGCGAAAGCAGCGATCGAGCTCGAAGGGGGTTCGTTGTTGCCGATATTGGATTTCGATAGGAAATGAAATTAGACGATCATTGTTGTGTGCTTGCGAGCGTGATCGAGTGAGAGAGAGATCGTGTATGTGTGTATGCTAGTGTGTTCTCCCCCCCCCCCCCCCCTGGTCCCGCTGGTCAGACTCCTCATCATCATTAATCTGACAGCACAGCGCTGCAGAAATAACGGTCCATGTGGATGGTGGCGCGGCGTTTAAGACGAATTGCAGAGCATAGCGTCCGTGGCTTTCGCCACCAGCAGCCACCGCACCCCATAACGAGGCCATCTCGCATCCCGTGCTCGCGATAGAGCCATCTGCCGCCGGTGCGTGCAGTGCGGTGGTCATTAGGGAGCCGCGCACTTGCCCTTGCGTATTGTCCACTGAACTTACCGACTCAGATCGAACTGCTGCTCGATTTCTGATGCCCGCGAACCACCGTCGGAGCTGGCGGATTGACCGTCGGCCGCAACAGGTTTCACTGTTTCCACTTCCATGTCCAACTCATCCCCGGGAACGGCCGTCGTTGTGGCAAGGGCATCGTCGTCTTCCATCGCGCCATCGCGCAGTGATGCGACCTCATCAACCCGGGAAGGGCCTGGTTGTGGTGTGGTCACGGCAGCTTCTTCTTCTCCCTCTTCTTGGCGTGTCTGCTGTTCCACGGATGCGGCCGTCGTTTCGTCCATCCGTTGCTGTAGCATCTGTGCGCTCGATGTTGCTGCTGCGCCAGATGTTTGCAATTCCGCCGATGAGCTTCTGCTTCCCGTTTCACTGGACGAGGCCGAGGTGCTGGAGTTGGTCGAGGTGGTAATTTCGTTAATTGCGACTGGCTCGACCGTGGTTGGCGTGGCTTCCGTCGAATCGTCGTCCTCCGAGAGCTGACTGTCGGACGCACTGGCTTCGATCAGTGATGCCGAACCCAGGGATTCCAGTGAACCGGAGGCAGACGAGATTGCTGAACTGCTGGCACTAGCATCCTCTGAATTTGATGCACGCTCTCGTGCATCCTCGTTGGAAGGCTCTGGTACCGTTGTAGTGACCGGAGACTGATTTTCGTCATCCTCATCGCGAGCAGAATCCTTGGTCTGCTCCATAGTCTCCGCTGCGGACGATGTCAGCTCACTGTCACCGCCAGTGGAGTCATTGGATACACTGGCGGCAGAATCCGCACCAGAGGATGAAGAAGAAGGACCCAAGGAGTCCGACTGTAGGCTTGCTTCCGATTCGCTCAGCTGCTCTTCGCCTACCATTGCCGGGAACTGTTCGAAGCGATCGTTTGGCCGTGGTGGTGTCGTCGCAACACGATCATCCACCAATGACGTTGCGTTGGGCGTCAGTTCTTCCGCTTGACGTCGTACTATCACACGCGCCTCAATCAGGGGCGTACTGGCGAGCAGACAGGCACACGCCGTTAGTGCAACGAGCGCCACTAGGGAGGGCGCCATTTTGCGATGAAGTTTTGTTTCTAACATTTTGGCTAAGTGGATTTGGGGGAGGGAGTGTGCACTCCGTTGAAGGTTTGCTAACGCTAATGCTGCTGCTGCTGCTGCTGCTGCTAGTGTCACTTCACTATTAAAAGTTCACTTTCCTTGCTGGCTGTTGCGGAAGAGTGCGCTTTAATCATTCTTCTCGAGTCCGCTAGTCAACGTTCAGGGGTACCATCATTTCGTAGTCGATTGGTTTGGGGCTCAAATCTGAAAATGACACAGAAAAAACACAAAATTAGTCCACAGTGATAAGTGTGTTGTAGTCTTATAAACTGAGACAACTTTCAAGATGACGACACCGCGCCATAACTAACGTAATCTCCCGTAAAGTGCGACAAAACGATCCCAGGGTTCAATGTCTCGTCGAGCGACGCTCCGATGAACCGATTTTCTCTTATGTTTTCAATTTCCATCTTTCATCACCATTACCATCACCCCCTCTCTTCCTCTCTATAGTCGTCAGAGGGAGGCGTCATCAATGTCGCGTAACATCGATCAACATCCGCCGCGTGCGAAAGTAAAATCCATCAAGCGACCGATCGGGCGAGCGAGCGAACGGTGAGCATGATTAGCTCATTGCGCATCACGCTACAGATGGAGTCATTGGAATCACTGGAAAGGTGGCACAGGACTGGTCGACGCCCTTTTTGCAATGCAATCAGCGACAATACTTTCACTGACACCCGGTGTGTCCGTAGATGACTCCCCAGTTGTTTCACTTTACCGGAGAGTAATATTACTTCCCCGGGACAAGTATTTCATATATGCGGCGACGCAAAACTGAGACAGACCTCTTCGGCCAGCAGCAGCTTGATGACATCGGTGTCAATGTTTTGTCAACTGGTTCCGCCAGACGCCGGTGCCTGTTTAGGCGCGTCCACGCGTGCCGTTGTTGTCTCGCCGGTGCATCACCTTCATCTGCATCCGAACGGTCGAGGGTGACTCGGCAGCTTCATTCATTGAACCGGATAAGTCTCCTGCAGGGGGTTGCTGTCTTATTGTGTCTCCCACGTGAGACACAGGCGTCGATGACGATGTAGCGAACCAAAATTCCTCAAAGTGTCTCGCAACAATCTCCAAAACCCAAATGACTCTCCACATATACTCCGCGGTGTACCTGGATAACAGGAGACCGAAATTTAATCCACTTCGGAAAGAGGCCTGCACCATGGCCTGCAGTCTTAGTCCAAAAGAAAAAACCATGAACCATGTTCGCTGCTGCTGCTACACGTTCCGCTCTCTAGCACTACCAGGTGGCCTAGTATGAAAATGATGACAAACGATGACTCAGGTGGTGTTTCAGGTGTTCCAGCGCATCGCTGGGAGCGAAATCTCTGCGCGGAAAATTACATACCCCCCCTTCTATTCTCCTCGACGCACCTCGAGAGCACGGTCATTAGCGATTCTGTTGTATTTTTTTTTTTAGAAAATTCCCCCCACGACGCGCTCGCGTAACGAGCCCAAATACCACCATCAGCGCGACGTTGCTCTCCAGATTGTGCCCCAGGTGTTGATTGTCATATTTTCGCGTGTGTCGCGCGATGAGCGACGAAGAAGAAGAGGGCGGCCACCAAATTTTGGCATCATTTTTGCATTCTTCGCGGTGCAACGGAGCGTGGCGCACTCACGCTGGCGCCTGCTACTTGTGATGTTCTGGCATTCCGAAAGCCTCGAGCCGCCCAGAAGAGAGGCCACCACCAGAGCGAAGTAGGCCACGTCAGTCAGCACACAATTAAGGCCTTGCATTAGGATCGGGCATCGAGGCAAGCGAGTCCGATGGATGATGTTTTGGAAGCTCCATATCCACCACAAACAACAACGGAACGAAAAAAAGAGTGAATCGTGAAAAAGTAACGATGAATGATCGGTGGATCGTTAACCGTGACGCTATGATGATGGTCCCCTGGTAATCTGGTAGCTGCAGCACCAGCAACAGCACCGACAACCGGAATGAGAGTGTCTAATCGTTGATGGACTCCTTTTTGGGCTAGGTGCTGCGTCTACGGGATGTATTATTACGCCGACGAACACGACAACGACGACGATGACGGCTTGATCTTGATCAGAACGGGATTCTTTGTGAGTGGAATCATCATTAACGGTGTGTGCCTTCCTTTTTTTGGACACTTTTTGTGAGAGGAAACTCATCTCCTCTCAGAGGTCTGACAGTAGTGTTTCTACTCCGCGCGTCTCCTAAGTGCGATCAAGCGATCGGCTTTTGATTGCCGACACCAAACCGATTAATGGGTGGCAAAGGTTTGATTGGAAATTACAAGACTCTGGCCACTCGGAAACACCGCACCACCTGCAGAGTGTGAAATTTCACTTAACACCGGATTTTCCGGAAAACTTCAAATGGAATCACCCTCAGTTCGTCCCCCCCCCCCCCTTCGAGGGGTCCCAAATGGTTGCAAATTAAATATCCATTTAAAAGCCCAAAACTGCTGAGTAAGTGGTCGCTGATCATTCGGTCGGTCGGAAGGAAATGTGGCGCTGGTAATGCTTTCGATTTTCGATTCTTCAAAGGGGAGGGCCCCCTCGAAAGGGCCGGCCACAATCGACAACCGGAGCAACTGGTGCTGCTGCTGCTGCTGCTGCTGGTGCCACCATTGGAGTGATTTCACCTCGCTCCAGGGAGTGCCAGCCGAGGGGAGGATCGAGAGCGATCGATTGCAGGATTGGTAATTCAATTCTCACCACGCTACCAATTTGCTGCCGAACGCGAACGGGCGACCGACACCTTCGGAGTTTCTCAATTTTGCCACCGCCCCCCGTGGCGCCAATCGGTGGCTTCGTGAGGCTAATGGTGTTTGCCTTTGGGCCAGTGGCCAATTCGACACCGAGATAGAGACACCGAGATGCCTTCAAACAATCGGCCAGAGGTGAAAATTCAATTTTGGAAAATTGGAAAACAACATGCTTTCGACATTCATCGCCGGCAATCGCCGCGAGCCGAATTCGTGACGTTAATGGCGGTGGCTCAAGGTTGGCAGAATTTTTGGGGCGATCGTGCCGATTGCGTGTAGCTTAGCATTAGGTCGATTCAAGAACATTAATGGGAGGGACCTCCCTGGTGTCTAAACGGTTGTAAACGATCAAGTTAATGTGCTCATAATGAGTAAGCATAAATCCGAGTCAGTATCGCGGCTTCGTTATAGAAAATCATCTGAGGACCTTAGACAGACCTCCAGTGAGAGAGAGAGAGAGGGAGAGAGGGCCAACGATTGATGAGTTTTCCGTTTCTACGAAGTTCAGTTCGAGGTCACTCCGTACATTTCCTTGAAGCGACAGCAAACAGATGACGAATCAAGTGTATCAAAATGTGGTGATCATCAGTGACTAGCCAAGTCCAGGAAGAGCACATGATTTAAGCTTCCGCGACTCACGTGCGACCAATCATCTGACCAACATTTATGCCTTTAAACCCCCCCCCCATTTTATGACACCTGACACTCGGAGGTGACCAATTGGGAGCACATCGTCCACCGCGTTTTATGTTACAACCACGCATTTAATGGCGACGGAGCTGGATCCAGTGACATCGGCCGCCAGCCTGGCCAAGTGTTCCGTTGCATCGCCTGCGGTACATCTAAATGCGGATCTAACGCGGATGCATCGCGAAACATTGACACACTTCCAACATCGGGCCACCGCATATCGGATCGTTTTTTTTTTCTGTCGTTCTCTACGCTCTCGAACGTCGAACATCAGCACGCTCGTTGGTTCTGGTACGTCAATCGCGTCGCGTCGCATCGCGTTCTACGCCTCCGGACTAACGGGAGCAACAAAACGCCCATTAGCAGCCTACGTCGATGATGTCGATGAAAAACAGATGTGCAGCCACCTCGAGGTGACTCAGTCTCAGCCTACTGCCTTAGGGGGCGTTTGGCAGTTTTTCGCATTCCACGTCCCCCTCCCCCCCCGGTTTGAGCCACGCCGCGACGTGTACCGTTTGCTTTGCTGGAGGCGTTCTGGTACGCATGGCGCGCGTTCTGATGCTCGGTTGGCTTGGGGTTTTGTGAGGAGAATGATTGACAAGAAGGCGCAATTTCTTTTGAGCCGGTGACATTGTCAGCGAGAGTTGCGCGGCGCAAGGATTGACGAACAAAACGGTTCTAGCTTGGAAGCTTGAACAAAGGCGCTTCACGCTTTGACGAAATGATTAATACCCTTCTACAGAGTGTGCCTTTGTGTCCGGCCGGAGAAGGTGTTCCTAATGGTGGCACTCTCTGCTCTGCCCAGTTATTGAAATGAAGACAATGGAAGAACAAATGTTTACTCAATACATATGGTTTATAGGCCAGAGACTTTCTGTTTCTCTGTTCCTTTCATTCAAATGTAACACTCTTCACTGGCCTATACTTAAAGCGGGTCAGCATAAAACGGTCATTGAGTCATACGGAATGCCCAATAACCCCACGAAAATGGTTTAGTGCTCCATTAACGATGTGTTGCTGGGCATAAAACACAAGCTCGTTGGTCACGGACGATAGGAAATCAATTTCAAAACATGAAAAGCCATAAACATTGGGCCCAGCATGCGCTGCACCGGTTTCACCGATGCGCCTCCATTGGGCCAAACAGTTACCCTTGAACTTTCGAAGCAGTACCACTGCCACTCGGCTCCAAACCGCACGTCCTGCAAATGGGAGTGAATGGAGCAAAACCACGCCACCGGGCTGTACATCCGTGGCATGCAAATGAAGGCGATACGGAACGGACGGACGGACCGATGGGTTGCGGACAGCGGACCTTCAACTTCTTCACTGCCATCGAACGGAAACGGTATCGTAGATCAGGCGAGATCCGGTTTTCGTACCGCCTCTCGGTCGTCACTCGGAGACACCTCTCATATTGTCTTATCGCGTGTACGATTTATGCGCTCGCTCGCTGCGTCTCTTGCGGTGCCGCGTTGTGTAGCGGCGTTCGACAGCTGATCACCTCGGTGCAGGTCATTAACTGGTTCGTAGTTCCGTTCCGTTCCCCTCTCTCCCTCTCTGTCTGTTTGTCTCTAAGAGCAGCAAAAAAAACACACACTGGGTAAACCCAAACCGGGTGGACGACATCACAAACATCACCTCTCACTGTCGCGACGTCAACGAACGCTCGGGCGGCTACTAACCGACGCAATGCACCTTCGGTGACATTGACATTGAAGGGGTACGGCCGCCGGACCAGATCGATCGATGAATGAACAAACCAGGTGCATAAAAGCACCCCCAAAAGGACCTTAACATCTGTGTCTACTCCCAAGGGGGGGGCGCCTTCGAAATGTCGATCGTTTCAAGTCGCTCTCGACCGCAAACTCACCGCTGAATGGCACAGACCAGCGTCTGTGGCGGCCGCCAGTTGGCCACATATGGTTCGGAAGCCAAAAAAAAGCACGACCGCGTGTTGATGACGTCCAAGCGGTGGACGTGTCACCCCTCACGAAACCTGACCACCGACCACACCGACCAGTGCCAGTGAAAGTGGCTCAATTATTAATAATTCACAACAGTAAACAGAGTACGGTGTGTCGTTGTTGCTGTCGCGAAAGAGAAAGGACTCCCGGGACACAGTGAGCTAACTGGCTCGCCAAGATCGATACCGGGCCACGTGAACCGGAGTTGGGACCGGGGTAGGGAGCGAAAGTGTCGCAATGTTATGTTTTCATGCTGCTGCCATGCTTTGGCCAGCATTTTCGCGTCTCCATTTTCCATCAAAGTCAACAAGGGAGGCGACTCCGGCTGGTGGGTTGGTGGAATGTGGACATCCTCTACCAATACCCCGCAGAGCCGCATACACCGCCATCCGCCGCCGAACACGCAAGCACCCCGCTGTTCTGTTTAGTCGATAGTTGGCGTGGAATTGAATTGTGAATTCGCTCGATCGCCTCTTCTATGTTGCGCTCGAGTATGTCGCCATGGAAATGACCTTCAAATGTCAACCAGCAAGAGGCAGCGCAGGCAAACGTTGGGTTGGTTGGTTGGTTGGTTGGTTGGGTGACGAATCATGAATCAAAACTGCAAAAGGAAGACCCCTTCTCGTTACCGTGGGATCGGCAGGGCGTTGAAAGGAAGAGTTGCAACGAGAGTTGTTGTTTTGCAAAAATATATGAAGCAATGCAGCAAGACAGGGGAGTCAGGGGAGCAGGCATGAGAATGCTAACGGTGAACTGCACCCACACGCGGTCGCTTTGGTGTCTTCCGTTCCACCGGCAGGTTTTTGGTCAGTAAGATGACAACCATTTTTGCGGCACATTGAGAGCTCATCAGAGCTCATCGAAATGACAATGTTGTAGACAACACAATGGAAACTCCAGAGCACAATGGCATTCTTGTGGAATTCCCGCTCAACTCGTGCATCATTCGTTCGAGCGTTCGATGAGTTTTTATGGTCCAATCGGTCAACAACGCGTCATAAGATTGGGGAAGACAGACCAGTTTCTGTAAGACACACGCGCACGCACACACCTTGGCCTCGAAACGTGACCGGTACGACCGCTGAAACACAATCAAATCGTAGAGTAGACCTCCTGGAGTGTGCTAAGCCGTTACTGGTACGCTATGCGGTTCGTGAATAATCATCGATCAAAATGGAATTCATTAGCACGTTGCAGCGTGGTAGAGGATAGAGTAAAGGGAGCGCGATAGATACTAAAAATGCATCCTAATCCCAACTGCAAACTGGTTGGCGCGAGAGAGTAGAAGAAGCTTTTAAACGCGCAGTTGGAACCCTTCTTTATAGTCCGGCTTGGCGTGCGGCTTGGCGTATTCATATATTATAAATAGAAGTGCAATCATGCAGCTCCAACGAGTCGAAGTTTATGGCCCCCATAACCCTCATTCCACCGTTTACTGGAAACATGCCGGTTCCGATTCAAGATGCCGAGAAACGTAACCTCAAAACACCTCCCAGTGCACCGCCACGGCCGCACGTTACGTTAAGTCCTCCAATCCATTAGTTGTGAACTAGAAACGTTTCTCTAGCATTATCGGACCTAAAGCAATCCATCAGCAGCACTAATGGTGTCCATATTTGCTATCGAATAGAGCAGACTTTGTAGTGACCTTCCGTGACGATGCATCGACAACGACGAATCCAACGGAATGTGTAGATTGAAAGCGAAGAATCGACGTCGCTACAGCCAAGGCAGAACCTTCATAAAGATCCACCTTCTAGTGCAGCATCTCTCGCACACCATCAAGGCGCAATTAAGCGCTCAAACACCGTGCCGGCGCAGCTAATTACGCAGGGGTTCCCTCTTCGCGCTCGCGATCATCATCATCGCGCATCCATCGTAGAAACGCAACCGCAAACGCAATCGTACGCACAATTACACATTGACCCTGATTGGTGAGTGTTTTGGAGGTCTGGGAGCGGTTCATCGCCAACCAAGCAACCAACCATCTGCAGTCAGTGGCTGGCCATGGCCCATGTGCAGTACGTGTCATCGCACCTGCTGCTGCAACAACCGCACTGATGACCTTCGCTTGGTGGTAGAATGCACAGCGATCTATACTCTTTAGGCTAGGCAGCTAGTTAGGCAGGAGTGCCTCTCAGTTGCAGACTCAATTGTTCACGTTGTTCACGTCGAGCTGTCGAGCCGGGTGGGACAGAATTGCAGAACCCTTGGCCTGATCAGCTTCACCAGATCTCACAGCAGCATCAGTGGTGGCGCATACTAAGCACCGCGCACCAGCAGCGTGTTGATGATCATGATGAGGCACCTGGCACCCGTGTGGCCCTGTTTCCGAAGCGGCCCGCTGTTTGCACCCTTAATTGGCTGAGACTGACGCCACACTACTGGATGGGCGGGCATTGAATAGATAATGTTTTGTTACTTTAACGAGCCACCACCTGCATCAAAGGGCGCTGCTGCACCCTCGTCGTCGCTGGTGGTCGCACCAGTTGAACAGCCGAGGAAAAGCATAAACGGCTGATTAGCGAAGAGATTATACATGGGGAAGACCGGCGTAGCGTGGAAGATGGTGCTCGCACACAGCTAACGATACACAGTCTCAGTTTCTTCCTCAGTCGCGCGGTAGTTAGTAGCTTCACTGTCGCTTCCCATTTCTTTCCACCACGTGACGCACCATGCACCGTGCCAGGCTGGGTACTGTTTGGAGGTCTCTGGGTCGATTTTTCAAATCGCTTAATTTCGAGGTCAGCGCACAACCGGAGCACGGAATATCGTTTGGAGGAGCGGGATGCGATGGTTTTTTTTTTGGATTCGGGGAGAAAACGCGAACGCGAAAGCAACGGCGATTATGGCATCCCACGTTTGCGATCGTGGTGAGGTGGTGTGCGGTCTTGCATTTTTTAGAAACCTGGCCTTTGCCCCCCCAGCATCAGCAGCAGCAGCATCAGCGCGAGCTCTGCTCCAAACCAGCAGCTCCAGTGAGTGAGTAATGCGACTGAAGGCTCATTTCTGACGATTTCTTGTGAAGAAACCATTAAACTTGTTTTACTTAAGTGAATGCCATGTTAAACTACAACTTTTCAAGAATATTTGGTTCTGTTTTTGGGAATGATTTGTTAACAACTTCATCCATATCACCAAATTTAAGAAGACATGTTTTCGAAAAGGTTGCATTTTCCGGTGCACATCATAGCCACGTGCTTTATGTTTTGAAATACATAAATTGATATTCTTTTGATAGATTATCAGTTTCTCCAGGTAGCCCCGTGAAGTTGTTGTGGAATTTCCAATTTTTAATTTTTTGGCAGCATTTGGTAGTTGAAAAAGTGAGCACATGATGCTGCCGGATAGGTGAATGTTCAAACCGGGTTCGTCGCTTAAGTCTTAAGGGGCAAGTCTTTTGATTCGAATCGAAAACGGTGCCCATCGTAGCTGCGTGATGGGTCATCAGAATAATACAAATTAATATTCTTTTAAAAGATTATAAATTTATCTAGGCAGTCCCGTCGAGTTTTTGTTGGATTTGCTATTTTTCGATTTTTGGTAGATCTTTGAATTTTTGCCTTTTACCATTTTACCTTAAAAACAAGTTTTAAATAATTATCAAATAAAAAGTATCAACATTTTTTGTGTAAACTCAACGGCGGTACCTTGCAAACAGTGTCCAGATAATGTGTTAAAATTTTCATATCGGTTGTTCCAGTAGTTTTTGTGCTACGAAGGGCACCGACTTTAAATAAGTTGGTTTTGGGAATCGGTAAAATCTATAACTTTTTCAGTATTTCTTCGATTGATCCAAAAATTTTACACAATACTTTTGAAAGGATCAGCATTCACGGAAAAATGTTTAAAAAAATGTTTAAAAAATGTCACAATAAAAATAAATAGCGTAGCATCCCCTTTAAAATGCGTGTACCTCGTTGTGTGCGTCTGCTCCGAGAGAGTAACCGGATCCACGGAATCCGATTGAATTCATCGATTTCGTTCATCGCAGTCAGCAACTTCCATTGCGAACTGCGAAGTCCACTAGAAGCCGGACAAGCAGGAACGTGGTATCAAAAGGTTAGCAACACAATGCACCATTTGCACAAACCTTCCACATTGACCTGGGACAAGCTATTTTTGAAGCTCGCGATCAAACAAAAATAGAGCATCAGGCAACATTGTAACCTAGTACTACCCCGGAACACAAACAATCGGACTCATCACTTCGAAGCAAAGCATTCCAAACGTTCTGCTAATGATGGAACTTCCACCACCAGTGACAGGTGTCCGTCGTCGTCGTAGCCAGTGGTAAAGTCGTCAACGTAGTCCATCTAATGAATCACCGTAAATGTCAACCGGACCGTTCCGAAGCGTTCCAATGTGTACGGTCAGGTGCGCCAATTTTCCCTTTTTTTTCTTTTCGTTTGTGCTGCCATGTGCCGATTGATGGATGCGCGTACGCACACACAAGCACACGCACTATGATACCGTTGGAAATTGTCATCGATATCGCCATAGTGTGTGCGCGAGAATGATTAATAATGTAGCGCATCATCACGTCGGGCCTATCGATTGGCGTATCGGTTGCCACGTGTCATGGGAGACCCACGCACACGCTGCAACTCAATCGTTGGCCAGGTGGAACGAAATTGGATGCTAGCAGACGGTCTGCTACGTCCACCATTTCACAGTTGATGACCATTGGTGCGAGTAACGCACAAAACACAAAAGACTACCGTTTGACGATCATTTTGCTGACTATGTAGAGTCGATCGATCGTAGCGATCAGTTCGCACGAGTTCGCGCTTATGTTGCGCATTATAAGCTACATCCGTCCTCCTACCTTTAGCAGCTTTACACAGGTTCCAATCAAGAGTGGGAGTCATCAGTCGCAGTTTATGGAATTAACTTAGTTCCACTTCGTCACTTACCTGAAATTGGAGAGGGGAAGATACAAAAAAAATATATAAGTTTTAGAGGTCATTCGTGGCAATTTGAACTGTAAACATCTAAATCGATGCGCGACATTAAGCAGCAGTCGTTTGTGTGTTTTCCTTTCCGCGTTGCTTGAGCTGCTTCTTTATGATACGATCACCCGACCGTCGACCGATCGACGTCATCGTTCTGTTTATGAGCCTCATTTTCCACCCCTTGACCCTGGAGGCCACCAGGTCGGTCGCTTCCATGGAACCGGAACTTTTAATTGGACTCCACTAGTACTCCACTGTTCGGTGTTTTGCTTTTTTGGTTCGATCGGAATCCAGCCAGGAATGTGCGATCACCCCTCTAGGTCCCAGGAGTGACATTCCTTTCGCACACTGATCGAAACGACCTTGGTGTGCCAGATCTTCCTCACGAAAGCTCCACCCCTTTGCCAGGTTATTTGCATAATTTTCGCCTCCCCCCAGTAACCGGATTAACGCAACCGGAAACCGGACAGTGGCTCTAAAAATACATCGCACCCGCCGAAAGCTGCCCGGGGGCCACGGGGATTCAAAGTGGAAAGGCAAACAAATCGGCGTCCAACGACGATGCCCATCAGGGTGTGCCTGCTGTGGAGGTCTCGGGGAGGGCGAAGATCATGTTTGATTATTCGAAATTAGGTAACGAGCGCAGCGGACGCACCATGATGATTGACAAAGAGCGAACGAGCGAGTGACTTCCGTGTGTTCCGCGACGGCATGGGATGGGCACAAGATGCGAGCATGATGCTGCTACGCCCCGAAAGGAACCGTAATCAGACCGTAGTGCGAGCGAGTCACTTACTGGCAATAGATGGGTGGATGTTTTGCGATGCCACGATAATATGCCATCAATCTCTGCTCCTCCTCGTAACTCAACCAAACGGCCTTTCGGTCCCAAGAGATTAGATAATACCGGGTACCGATCTCTTGTGCATCTGCTGTGCTCGCTAATGCTCAAATACTGATGCCGATAAAGCCTGCGAGACTGTCTCGGCGACCAGCGGCGGCGGTGGTGGTGAAGCAAATAACATTCCCTTTTTCATAAAACACCCTCGAGGGAGAGATTTGGGCGTGAGAAACCAGATAGAGCCGAAAAATTGGGTTTGTCTTTCTAAGAAGGGGGGGGGGGGCGCCTCGAACCATGAGTCCACTTACTGACGCGCTTCTCACGCGATTACCCCGCGAGCACTTTGTACCGAGACCGGCCCGAGGTGTGCTCACACCAGACTCCCAGGAGATGAGATCTACCTACCGGAGCTCATCATTACCTTGTCGACGGATCCAATTCGCTTATAATGCAGATTCATCACTTCTGCTGCTTCTTCTCTTTTAAGACTTTTTTTTCGGCCCAACAACGTGACACGTACACGACACAGTAGTAGTTCGCCACGCTAGTCACACTTTACACTCCGTGGCGATCGTCATTCAGCCTCTAGAAGGTCGCTCTAGATCGCAAGACGTCGCCGAACGGGCGCACAAACATAGCACACCTTCAGCTAGAACTTCTCTCATTGAAACAGTAACGGCACCACCTTGGAGCAACAGATGGAGTACGGAACTCGCTCGTTCCAGTGCAACTCCGTTGCAAAGACTTTCACTCGAACCAACCGGACCGTTAGAGCGGCACGTGCCTGTTACTCTACTCTGTTCACTGTTTACACTCGTCGGCTCGGATCGGTATACGGATTCCAATTTCAATTGAACCACCTCGCGCAGCAGCCACAACAGTACCACCACAACGGTTACCGGATTGCTTCACCAGCCCCCTAAAACCCGGCCACACGCCGCGGTTACGCTACTTTGCGCCACAGACAAAACCAGATCAACGGTCCGGCAAGGTGTACTGTTGTGCTGCAGCGAGCGGAAAGTACTGCGCCGGGCCAAGCACCACGAGAACCTTCCAACCGAACCACCGTCAACAACGAGCTGCAACGGGCGGTGCTGCTGTGGCGATCGTCGAATCCAGCAGTGGAACAGTGCGCGAATGCAGCCGTGTGCTGTGCTCGGAGACGCACGCGACCATGGCCAAGACAAACAGGAAAAGCTTAGGATCGCGCGGTTCGTTGAACCACCGGTTGGCCGTAGCGTGTGTGCGGGCACGAGACACTGCGGCTACTGGTACTTTTATGCTTTGGTTGGCCACGCGGTGAATGGCGGAAGAATTTCTAACCAGAAAGTCTCCGAACGGTTCAAGCTCATTAGCCGCTCGCGACGACAACGACGAAGCCGCCGCCGTCCACACCGCAATCTCTGGTTTACGGTTCTCCTTCTTTCACGGTTCCACAGCAAAGGGTGGCCTAATGAAGTCGGTTCCATAATCGAGTTCCCCCCCAAAAACCACTGTCCACGTAATAGAGTAATAATGGAGCGGAAAAGGGCTTTTCGGAGAACTGGCCACTACCTTAAGCTACCGTTGATCGGGATGATTTATCTAGGACCTGTCCTTCGGTGTTGTCACTTGTCCATCAGAAAGACCTCGACATACTCCTATCACGCTAGTCAAACTCACGTTATCAGCTGCAATTGCTTTTGAGGGTCACCAGCAATCCACCACAACGACCTGCACCACTGTCACTGTGTCCTACCGCTACGAAGCAACTAAAAGAGCGATTGATCATCATAGGCGCTGAATCGTTAAGCCTACGATCTCTCCAGAACTCGACGGCAATGATTGACCGCAAGAGGAAAATCAACAAATGGTGGCGCCACCAACGCGAGTGCACACAGAACTGCCCACCGGCACCGTGTCTAGGGAACACTTGGCCAGCACATTGTAAGTCCCGTCAGGTCGTCAGGTCTAATCAAACCGGACCCTCCAAAACACAAACGTCCAGATTACTCACTGTTGCTGGTAGCTGGTGCCTAGTGTTGCCTCCCTTCCTTGCTTATCAAGCGAGTCAAGTCGGGCCAATAGATGCGTGCAACTGATACCGGTCGTCATCCGTCGCACCGTCGTACCGCCCCCCGGGTCTAAACGGTGTTCGGCCTTCGTCCGCTCTACCGGCGCGTTATCAGTGAGATAACTTGCTGTTCAAGTGCACCAACCTCCGGCTCCACAGCTGACACACACGCAGCGAGTGACGCAGAAGAACTACGATACGGGGCGGACAGTTTGAGCCACGCAAGTGTTAGATCGGATAGAATCTTCCAAGTGAGATCCGCGAGATCTCTAGGAGATCGCTAAACTGAATACTGAACAGAGGTCCAGCACAAATCGGTCAATTGGTTAATCGCCACTATGTCCAAGGTTGGCACCTCGTTAACCGCCAGACAGACCGAAAGTCAGTTCCCAGTGCTTCGTTATGCATTCGACACCTTAACCTGCTTCTCGTCAGCCACGCGGGTGCGATGAGAAACGCATACCGGCGTGGACAGTGGACAGAAAGCGCGGTACTGGGACTGGAATAACATGCAACGGAACAGCGCCACTTACAAGCCGAAAACATGCGATTGTAGTGCCGAACCGCGCTGCGCGACGGTGTTGTCCGCAAACCTGGCCATGATTAATTCATTAAATGATTAATCTTCGCGCAGTGCTAGCCGCGATGTGCCCCACGTGGGATTGCTGCCAGCTGCCATGGCACACCGGCGGCGTCAAGTCAACACCTACACTCGCTACCACCACCGCCACCAGATCGCGGACGCAATCTGCTGCTGCTGCTGCTGCTGCGCCTCGGTGAATAATGTATTTCGGGTGAGAAGCCGCGAAGGGAAACAACTTCTTTCCAGTCTGGGAGAATCTGTTGAAAATTGACCTCCCGGGGGGGTGGAAGTTTGGGAGGATTCTTATTGTTGGATGGGGTAGATGGGTACTCCCGACGCTGCATCATCCATCATCGGGGGGTAGTCGCTTCTGGTATTGAAAGAATGCGGGGAATGATTTAAAGCACACAAAGCGCCACCGCCTAAACTCTCATTGTGAAGTTTATGGCGCACATCTCAAGTCCAGGCAGAAACAATCTCGCGGTACCAAAAGATTTAATTTGGAAAGTGGAATATAAGGGAACAATTTGGGAGCTTAGTGACCCCTCAGAACATCTTATTCGTGCTCCAGGCGACTAGGAAACTGGGAATGACTTCCGTTTTCTGATTAACGGACAGGCAATAAACACATGAACGTTTCAAGTGATTGTTTAGTTCCTTCGTTTATTGCTTTGTCTTCGGTGAGGTCTGTCTGCGCGCATAATTCCCTCCCCCGGGGGGTGAATGTAACGCAATTCCACCGACACCGATCGTTAATCCCACGGTGCGAATGAGCTGCCAGCGCAAAGACGCATTCCAAATTCCACTGCAAACACTAAACGCGTGCAAGAGACCCGCTTTGAGCCAGAACGACTCGCTCGGATGTTGGAGCTTTGTTTCGAACCACCATGAAACCGCCGAAAAAACTTCCCAACCAACCTAGAACAAGCTCCCCACAATGGGGGTTTTACTGTGGGAATATGAAAGGAACATGAGCCGCCTAGCCCGGTCCGGAGGCTTTTCCTACATTCCAACTCCATAAATTGCAAACCGCCTCGAAGCGGTGGTTCGTAGGCCGCGTCAGATTGGTTAATCGTGTCCCCATCGGTGGTTCGATCGATGCCATTATGATTATGCCGGCACCCAGCTTGCAGGGAGACACAACTTACGAAACAGACAGCACCAAGTGCTCGCTCGCTCGCTACCCGCTGATGACAATTTTGCGCTACGACGCTGGCTTGCTCCAGTGGCAACTCCAGGTCTCTTCAGGAATGTCAACCGACTCCGGGGGCAGATGCAGGTGCGTGCATCGTTCCCGTTTTCTGCGCTGGACTCTGCGCTCGGCTCGGTGCTCGGTTTGCGCATGCTTTGACCTAATTTCATTAGCCCGTTCATGCTGCCAAGGGGACCGCACGCCTCGTTCCCTTCCGTAGCCATAGCGACACAGGAAACATTGTGCATCGGCATCTATGCTACATCTCTCTCCCTCTCTTTCTCTGGGTGCATTGCGGTGGAAAAAGTGGATCAGTTTACGCGCGGGCCAGGACGTCCTGTCTGTCTGCAGCTCGAACCCCAGGGGGAGGAGAAAAACCGGTTCGTAGATCCGCTCGGAAGATGGACACTGCAGTGGGTCTTCCGGGAATTGTAAGCTAGGAATGCAACGAGAAGGCGCTGCTCGGCGGAGTATTCCTAAGTAGACTTCAAAGTCGAATTACAAATATGAAAAATGACACCGAATGAGGTTAGGTGTGGATGATGTCGGTCAGACGACGACGTAGGATGAACCTCGCGATAGCGTGCACCGGCATTTCTCTTCCAACGCTTTTTGCAAGATGCACACAAAATGCAAATCGTGCTAATTTGTGGGATACAAATTAATCAATTTCACACATCGCCACTCATCGGAAGATCATGAATATTCACTGTCATATCATCTTCGATGACAGCAGCTAACTGCGCTTCATGCTAAACGACTACATAACGGTTTCCGTGCATCTTTTACTGCACGCACATGCCCGCGTGGAAGGCCAAGATGATGATGGAACAACCGGCACTTGGGAAGCAGTCTTTTCTGTGGCCTTCACCGGTCACCGCCAATGGTTACGAGATGAAGCAGCAAACTACCTCCGGCATTATACCCTCCTGGAAGCAAAAATAGCTAGTTAGCCTCACTCGCTACCATCGCGATTTGCACGCGAGTTCCATCAAGTGACATCCCAAAAAATATTAAATCCCTTCCCAACCGGCGTGACTTCCGACAGCAATCACCACCACCACTAGCGGCAGCACCAGCAGCAGCAACTTGCGCAATCGGCACCGCGAAATGGGTCACCGGCAGAAGACGCGACCGCGCGAAACTCGTGCTAGTTCCGTCAGGTATGATACTCCTCCTCGGCTTCTGGCTTCTCGTTTTTCCCGGCACCATGCACGATGTTCGTGCGTCACTACGTACGCGGCCGGGCGCGCGATACCCGGTCCAGGTTGCATGACCATTAGCTAAAGTGCATTAAAAGTTTTACTTAACCCGCTTTTGCTCGATCGAAAGAGTGCGGTCCGTGCGGGGATGATGGAAACGATGGAAACGCCAAAGAGGAAGCCATTTTCCGGTAGCCACACGGAGTTTGTATGTGGGTAATTATGTGCAGATTCACTCATTGCCTCATTGCCTATCTACCTTTTTGTTTCGGACGTCATGAGCACGCTGGTTCGTTGCTCTTAATACCCACTAGCTTTTGCCATTTTGTTTCTCACGAAAAACCACAATTTTAGCGCGATGAAGCTATTGGTTTTGTGCTATTGCTTTCCGCTTCAACATATCGGATATGTTAATGAATCCACCATCTGCATCTGTAGTGCATTGGAGCCACTCTAAGCTATGACGACAGCGGTAGATGAAGCAGATATGAGATGGACACTAACATCACTGTATGGCCGGTGACGATGACCACAAAAATCCCCTCTCTCTAAAAGTACATTTCGGACACTTTCAGTTTCATGTGTTGCTGTCAGGTTCCGCCAACAAATGGGCAACCACCAGTCAGCGATTCATCCAACTTGTCACATCGCTGCTGAGCCCTCGTAACGTTACGCAAGTACCGTGCCGGTAGCTGTACAATGAATTCCAACTATACAAAAAAACACACATCTATTGCGACGAGCACACTGGAATGCACTCATGAATCGCGCCAACGGCTTAAACCTCAGCTAGCCGCGATTTCATGACGTACGACAACCACACAAACATCAATCGAAGTAGCAGCTGAGCGATTGCTGGGCGTTTACTGCATTGATAGGTAGTTTATGGAGTATCTTATTTATAAAAAATAGGAAAAGGAAGCAGCTTATCATCAGAACATCCTGTATCGTCACGAACGCAGCGACAAACAGTGCACGAAACAATCGGAAGGATACGATTTCACTGGCAAAAAGGATGCAAAACGGAACCGGTCAGTCTGATGTACTGTTATCGACATGCGTTGCACTTTGGCTTACAGAACGCCACCGATACGGAATCTTATCCCTGTGCAAAGCTCCTGCTTTGCAACAACATGAAAAAATGCTGGAAGAAACGCTCTCCGCCATTCGATAGTCCAGGACGCATTTTTGGGCTTCACACCGATAAGCGACAATCATTGAGCGAGCATTAAGCGTGAATATCATTCACTGATTTTTTGTGTGCAAAACACGCAAACGCACCCCACAAACCACTAATCCCGCGCCGCGCACGTACGTACAGCGTTGCCTAGCTCGTACGGAGTTCTATCGCGAGTCACCTGCTCCGGGGAACAAAAACAAAAAGCCTTCTCTTATCCGACGGAGGAGTTCTTATTTGTGGCCCACTTCGCGCCCGAAAAACGAACCCCCCCGTGCGTGCCAGTTCGTGGTGCTCTAGCAGAGATTGGTAAACGCATCGCGAGAGTGTTTTGCTCTGCTTTGTTTACGGTCCCGCACCAAGTAATCATGCTGAGTTATGTACTGGACGCCCGAGCAGTACTCGCACTCGTTAATGCAAAGCGTCTTATGGAGCTGGGTGAGCTGGACTGGCAAGGCAATCGGATTTGGATTCACTTACAGGCCTAGCTTACCTTCTCCGGGCCGAGCAGTGTGTACACAGAGTGTAGCATTGCCGCAAAACAAGCAACATGCATCACGGTGGACATAATCTTGGGTTAATCCACTGGGCCCAAGGCGGGCAGTTACGGCGACAGCCAACAGCTCAACGTTTGCAAACCGATTTGCTTAGCCAATTGCTCTCCTCCGAGAAGGAGCCCGGTGAGGGTCTCTGAGGGAAGGAGTAAGGGTCTCGCATAAAAAAACTCCCGTTGCTGTGACGCCCTCTCCGTGGGTTTATCTTTCTGCCACGGCCATTGGTGGAGTTTCCGCGAGCTCGCTTTAGCGCTGCTCTCGTTGCCTCAGTTCGCTTCACGATTTACACTTCACTCTGGCACTGTGCTTGATTTCCAGGTCCATGGCCCGTGTGCATGATGGCGAAGGGTTGCAGCACGATTGCTCTATTGCAATTGCAGCAACAGAGGCACCGACTGCGTCCAGTTTTAATGTTTGTAATAGAAAGAGTTGAGGTGCACACTGAGCGCCGACATTTCCTAGAAGTCTTTGTTTAGGACCTCGCGCAGCACATACAGCGCGCCGCCTATGACACTCCGGATGACCTACTTGCCCCATGCTACTTCTAATGCATCTAGAGCATAGGAGGAGCGGAGAATTCAAAATGGGGACACCATGGCACCATGCAAGCAAACATGCCCTCGTCGTCCTGGAAAGGTCCTATTCAAGCGACCGATCGGGCACGGCAGGTACGTGTCCTTATTCATAACTCAAACTAATGTTCCGGCCGTCAACTTTCGTTTTTCGTTTAACGTCGTGGCACACAAACAACATGAAAGCAACCGGAGCAGCACTGGAACTAAACTAGGCTGACGCTGACGCGTCCGAATCCCCGAGCGTGGCTTGACGCCCCCTACCGTAATTCGAATGCAGCACGCAAATGCGATAAACGCGACACTATAGAGCACCTGGCCGGCCAGCCAGCCAGCCAGCGGTTTTATGCCACGGCTCTGCGACCGCGTGAAGGTTGATTATTTCGTCAGGTTGCGCTCATAATGGAAGAGCTGCTGCTGCTAGTTGCAGCACCTACCTCTGGTACGCTTCGGATACTGACAGCACAGAGCAAGAGGGAGCCGGCCACCAGCTGAGCTGAGGGAGGATGTTACACAAAAATGGATTAACCAAATACTCGGTATGCTCAGTCGGTGCCTAGGGTGTTTCAGCGGTGCTGAAGGTCATGCCAAGTGTTTCCGAAAAGGTTAGCAACCCGTTCGCTCGCTCGCTTGCTGATGCCCTTCGATTGTAGGATTTATGAGGTTACATTCACATTTGGCAATCGGTGCGATGGCACGAAGAATACTCACTGGAAGTTCCTTCAAAGGTATAGATGACTTACCAGCTAGCTCCTAGGGGAAAATTAGATTTAGATGCAATTGTTCTTTCCCAATAGTTCAAATTTTGCGAAGAGATTCGTGGAAATAACTTTAAGAAATCCATCAATGCCCTCAACTCTACAAAACCGACAAAAAGGCTACTGAGATCCTCACTTTATAACATTTCACCGCAAACCACGTGCATGCCAACTTGGATCACCACCGAAATCGCTCCCCGAAAACGCGTACGCGGACTTGCGCAACCGCGTCTCTCCGTGGGCGCACTCTGTGCGAAGGCCACAACCATCAGCCACTGATAATGGCGGCTCGCTGTAATGGCCGCGACGCGTTCTAGGCCCGCCCGCCTGCCCGAGCGTTCTGCCACTTGCGCAATCGTAAATTTGTGTGCAAAAAGAAGAAGTCTCGTGTTGATCGTGCCGTGTCGTGGATCACTTCCTGTTCTCTGTTCATGGCCAGACCCGGAGAGAAGGTTCTACGAGAGCTTAGAAGACCCGGAGGGTAGTTTGCCGGTGTGCGTCTCGCACTGATCATGATCAACATCGTCTGCTCTTCTGCGCCTACGAGGAAGAGCATCCGCAAGATCATTCCTGCCTGGGTGACAATGATCATCGCTCATCGCTAAATTGGATAGAATTATCCTCAATCGAGCGCGCTTAGGCCACGGAGGATCCCTAACATCCCCCCCTCGGGGGGCTATAAAAACCTACCGGGAACCGGTCGAGCGCGGTTACTTGCGCCAAGATGTCCACACACGACGCACGGTCGCGTCGATTTCGTGGACCAACGACGGTGCTGTGGTGCTCGGTGACCCTAATACTGGCGATCCTTCTTCCCGTGCGTAGTGCAACCAACAGTGGCACAGTTTCCTGTGGTATCCGGAAGGCGCAGAATGGAACGATCTATCCGGGTGTGGCGATCGAACCGGGCGAGTGGCCCTGGCATACGCTCATCTACTATTGGTCCGGTTCGCGGCTCGATCCACCGTCCCGGATCTGCGAAGGTGCACTGCTCAGTGATCGGTTCGTGTTGGCCGCTGCCCACTGTCTCAGTGTAGTCCGTGGTGCCCGACCGGGGACCGTTGGACACGGTGAACTGCTGCCTGCCCATCAACTCGTCGTACACGTCGGTGCCGTGTCGGTCCAGCAGGATAACGAACACTCGCACCGGTTCCAGGTGCGCAACGTAACGGTCGAGGATGAGTCGGATCTGGCGTTGATCGAACTGCTCGTTGTACCACCGGAACCGAAGCTTATCGATGAGCTGGCGCTGGAGTGGGGCGATGGTAGTGGGATCCCTTCGGAGGAGCTACTTCCGACGGACAATCGGTGGAAATCGATGCCGGTCTGTCTGGTGAATGCACTCGATCTGACCACCCTGTACGGTGCCGAGATGTACATTCTTAATCAAAGCCAACGGAACCGCCTCGGAGGGTACGAACCGGTACGGTTAGTGTTGGATGAGTTTTTGCTCTGCTCCGGCTCGACACTCGCCATGAAAGCGCGTTCCATCAACAGCACTACGATCTCGTTCACCATCAAAGGTAAGTCACCCGGGAATGACCCACAGCACACACACATATCATGATACCGATCCTCAGCGTAGCGTTTGCGTTCGATTTGCTTGCAGATCTCAACCTTCCGAGCAATGACCGTGGTACGGCACTCTACTTCAAGCACCGGGGCACCTGGGCGTTGCTCGGGTTTACCGTGTCCCGGGCGAACCACCAGTGGACACCCGGTTCCGTCTGTCTGCCGACCGACATCATTACCTTCGACATCCTCTATCCGGCCCTCCACTGGGTAATGGACGCGCTGGACTATGGGGACAGTGCCAACAGTTAGCCCCACGAAGACACCGTCGACGTCCTCTCCCTTTCCGCGTTCCATTGTTCCGTGTCCGCGTCCATTGGAAAACAATAAAAAAAGCACCTCGTCCACCATTACCACCACCTCGCTCTAGCAAGATGCCAGCACGACGGGCGAGTGTCGGTATGTTTGTGTCTGTCACAAGAAAGCCCGGTCCGCAGACCACTTTCAATTACTTCCGATTCCGATTCCGATCGTGACAATTGAGCGAACGCCACACCCCCGAGAAAGTGATCGATCGAACAGGTCGGTGGGTGTTCCGCCCGGTCTTAAAGAGGTCTGTGGCCTCCATTCTCCGCTCTGTCCATTGTCCCGCCGGGTGCGGCGTGTGGAACTCCAGTAGACCGTAGCGTTTGGCCGAGTGTCTGTCTTGGAGCGCGCGCGCGCCCAGCAGCGTCACGGAGAGTGTGTTTTGTTTTTGGCCACAGTGTGCCAGTCCGTCGAGTGCGAGTCCGGAACCACTGGGCGGCCGCCCGAACTGGGCGGAAATGCAAATTTCTCTTTCAATTACCGACAGGCCCTTGCCACCGGACGTTATGTGGGTCTTCCGGGGCGAGACCCACGGAATGTTCCGAGCGCACTCCCGCACACTCTCCCGCGTTCCCGGTGGTCCCGGAATTGGGCACCGGCCGCACCCCGAAACCCGAAAATTGAAAAGCCACAGCCCAAACGGCGGAAAGGAAATCGCAAATCATCGCTAACGGGATCCGTGGGTTCCCGGGCCAGATGGTGGTGCCACCCGAATGTACTTTATGGCAGGAATTGGCAGATTTCCATCTCCACTCGCTTTTTTTTGGCCGGAATTATTCTCACCACGTAGTTAACTACGCGAGAGGGTTACAGATACATACAATCTGGCCAACGCGGCTGGCCCTAACCGGTGCTTGTTTGAAGATCATCAAAATGGAAGGAAGAAAGGGTCGTCAAGATATATCGAGAAAAGGCATGGAGGTGGAAGGAAAGGAGGCGCGGTAGGCATTCCCTATTATTATTCCCAGGGGAAAATGGAAAGGAAAGTATTTTTTCACTAACCAAACAGCAGTAGAAGACACACAAAGAGAGAGAGAGAGACATCAAATGTGTCATTATCGTTCATTTCGTTGATGAAAAATGTGAATCCATTTGAGCCATACTGTTAATGGCATTACATCCAGTAGCTGATGCAGCGGATGGTTATAAAGATGAGCGCGTTAGAAAGTTATGGGCTGCAAGTGGCCAGTGGCAACGGCAGTTGCCGTGGCGACTGTCATATGCATTTTGAAGATCAAATTCAACAACTTAGCAATCGAATGAGTATTTTACGTTCGATACTGTCCATAAATGAATTAAAACTAGATCTTCTGTCAATTCTACAATTTAGGTTGTTATTTATAAATTATAATTATAAAATGATATAGTAGCTAAAAAAAATCAATTGTTACCGCTACCTATTCCAGCACCAAAATGTTGAGCTCTTCACAAACATCGGACCAACAACTAACTCACATTTCCCAACCATTTGAAGCAACAAATACGCCCTAATCCGTCCACTCAATCAGTGCATCTTTATCAGAAACCGGACGCTAGGCTAATACGCCCCTCGGGAATATACCGCCTGCGATCATAAATCATCAATCGCCCCCCTGGAGTGTTGACGGGCACTCGCAACTCAACTACACTTCCGCTCGTGATCTCTCTTTTGTGTCGCCACTTCTAGATTCCGCCGCCACCAGACGGAATACATGTCTGGCTTCTGCAGGGGCGGAAGCGTCCAAACAAACAGACAACCGGATTGCTGCGACGAATGCGTCTCCCAAGAACGCGGCACCGCATTCTTGAGCAAATTTTGGCCAATTTACAGCCACCGCCACAGCAGGCGACGGTGGAATGCGTCACAGATAACATTAACGAGCGGTCCCAACTACCGGCAGGCCAGTGCCAATTCTTGTTTGCTGCTTGTTTCCGGCGGCAACCAAAGAAGCACGAAGCGCACCTCTTTTCTCTCTCTTTGTTGAAGTGTACTTCTCTGGGACTTCCGCAATGTCGCACACAAAAAAACGGGCGGTCGAGAACGCTCGGCAGTTATCGTATCGTTATCGGTTTGTGACACGCGTTAATAGCGTTTGGCGATGCCATCGCAACACGCCAGCACGCGCGTGTTTATCTCATGCAATCGTCGTTGTCGTCGTCGCCGGCGTGATATCCGCATCGTCGCTGCGCATTGTTTGCGGTTTGCCGTACCGCTTCTTCCGTAAGTCGCTCGAGAACTTTGAGCGCTCGTGCTGAAACGCATCCAACCGTAAAGTGACTCATCGCCACTAGCGGATCTACGGAAATTCACCCCCCCGGGCCTCGGGTGCTGTCAGCAGAAGGTGCTTTGGCGAACGTTTTGTTTGGAATTAATTCCAGCGAAGACTTCTTTCGCTTTCGCTCTCTTCAGCCGGTGAAGCCACAAACAGAAGAACCGCAAACAGCCGCGGTCCAAGACGATGATGCTGATGCGAGGGCTCTACCGTGTGCATCGGAGCGCAACAGGAGGGGGGGGGGGATAAAGTGGTTCATCACAAAGCCAAGGATCCGCACCGCAGACTGAAATGAAATGGAGAGACCTTCACTGGCCGACTGGCGACTGCGGCGTGACCCGAATGGAGAACTTCTCCGTCCATTCCAAGGATAATGACGTGTATTCATTAATTCATACCAGCGCCACACAGTTATCCTCTCGTGTTTGCATGCATTGGGAACTGAAGCAACTTGCGGACGTCATTATTAAAACTGATGATGGCTATTTACACATTCCCAGACGTTCAGGGTCACCGGGCGTGAGAAGCTACCTGGCAGGGGAATCATTTCGAAGCAGGATCTGATGCGAAACCGAAAGAACGATCCCTGTTTCGCTACCTGTAACGCTCATCCTTCCAGGAAGTTCGCACCAAAAAGGGGAAGCGATCGCTCTCTCAAAAGACTGATCGCTTTAACGCATCATTCACCGAGAATTTCAACCGCGGCGAGCACGTTCGTTTGTGAATCATCGAATGTGGCTCATGGTCTGTTCTTAGGAAAAACACGATCAACCGGAAGGATGATGCCAGCTAGCTCGCTGGAAAGTGACCAGACTGTCTCGTTTGTTTGTTTCAATTTATGGAATCCACGATTGGCTCATAAACCCTAAAGAGCAATCCGGTTTTATGCAGCCTTTTCACAACTTTGTCTGCACAGATATCAAATCTCTGCCATGGTTTACCCGGCAGCCACAGGTGGTTTTGCGATCAATCAGCCCCCGATATGCAAATCAAACACCAGAGACTGTTTAGTTTTATGCCGCGTGACTCTGTAATGTTTCACTCTGGACAGCCAGTATTGCCGCAATAAAGCACCGTGATCCGTGGCGAATTATGCCGGCTTGTGGGTTGTTGAATTTTACAATACCTCCCTCCCCATAACGTAGGTGACCCCAATCGGTCGCCTGTGTCCTGTGTCCGCACGTGTCTGTATGGTGTGCAATAAAGTACTGCACGATTTATTGGCTTTTCTCGAAAGGCTTTCTCGCTGGGTAGCTCATCCCAGCCAAATCCAAACCACCATCTTCTCTCCTGAGTTCGATGTTCGCCAATCGGCGGTCATCACCGTTTTTTTAGCTACCGAAACGAAGCCCAAAAACAGACAACACATCTCTACAGACCGGACAAGAGCTAGCAAGCAAACGGCAAGCAAGGCAGAAGCATCATAAACCGGGTTTTGCCACTTCCGGCTCGGTAGTTAATGGTTTGCACAGCGAGCCCGAGACGCCTCTTTATGCCGCAAAAATGCCCTTACCGTGAGTTCGTAGCTCCGCGCAGGAACCCGGCGAACGATCGGAGGTGGTAGCAGCTCGGAGGTTCGTTTCCTGTAATCCCGTACTCGGGCGTTGAAGTCTTTCGATTTGGATTCTCTTTCTCTCTGCGCACTTCTTCACTTTCACCCGCAGGCTTGTTTTCAGTACGAAAGTTCGCGCGATCTTCTAGGGGGGGGGGGCGATTCTAACACAAAACTCTTGTTCAACTCTTGTAGCACGACTTTCAGTTTTTCACATTTCACCAACCCTGGAAAGCACACGGGGGAAAAAGGACACAAAACAAAAGAGGTTAAACAAAAAAGGGTAAATCGAAGAGCAAAAAAAACCGGAGCACGATGCTCACGCACTGAGCACGAACTGTTGTTTTCGGTGCTTCTTCCTCCCTCTGGCAGGTTTTGTCGAGCGATCAAAACAGCTCAACCAGTTCCCTCGCCCCCCGGGGAGTGTTTTGCCACTCGCTCGCTGTCTCTCGAACACACCACGACAAGCGCAAGCACGCGATCGCTAAGATATATGTTTTATGACAACGATCGTCGTCGTCGCCGTCGTCGTTTTTATTGTTGTCACGCGTTGGGCACGGAGCTTGCTCAACACTCGCGGCCAAGGGTTGTTCGAAAGCTCCGTCCGTCGATCATTCTTATGAGACTTCACTCAAACATCGATCGCAGCAGCAGCAGTAGCAGCAGGATCGACCTTTTCCGCGATCATATCCCGCTACTACAACGCGCACAAACACAGACACAGTGGTTCAGCAGCGCTGACAACGTCGTTCCTACCCACACCAACACTGCAACCGAACGGATGGTAGGTTTTCTGTTGTCACATTCCTCGTCCACGAATTCGATGGCGATCAAGATCAATGGGCCGCCACCACCGCACGCTTGAGCTTGAGTTTCGCGTCTCCTCCAGTGTCTCTCTGTGTGCGTGCGTGCAAGGGTGATGGTACAAAAGATACAACTTTTTTTCTGTTCATTTCACGCACTGATCGTCACATGGGCACGACGAGACGAGGCTATACCAGCAACGAAATGAAAGCAACTTCGCGATGAATCATCGCCACAAACAGCTGGCATCCCCCACACCGGCCAGGGGGGGGGGGGGGGGACCACAGACCACAGCCGCACAGCAACGAGAGGCGGACGTGTTCAAGCTCTGTTCGTCACTCTGCGTCTCCACCAGGCAAATGTCATCGAAAAGGGTGTTCGAACGGATCGGCATCAGCGCATCATCACAACAATCTCTCACAGAGTGTGGCTCCTCGCCGTTGTCGTATCGTTGACGTAGATGCCAAAGGGGGGCGGGCAAGGCAATCCGGGAACACACACATGAAGCTTCGAGATGTGTATACGCAACAACGCGAACAAACGGCGGGCACGCGACGAAACAAAAATGCTCCTCCACTCTGGCGCGTTATTTCATTGGGGATTGGGCCTGTGGGGGGGGGGGGGGGGGGAAGGTTGTTGGATGGGAATTTTGGAATTTCCACTCTCAAACACATACACAGAGGCACACGGATTGGCGCACGGATTATTCACGGATTTTTGTGTTCGATTTGGTTCCAGCTTCGAAGGGAGATTGAAAACGTTTACTCCAAGGCAGCGGACCGGTCGCAACAGTCACTTTGACCAAGCACTTCATCAATTTGAACTTTGGGAAGAAACTACACAGGACTTTTCACAGGAAAAAGTACCTTTTCACTGAGTCCAAGGAAAGTTTTCACAAAAATCACAACCCAACACAGATCCTGCGGTAGTCCTGCTGAATCCGTTCGTTTCGTTTGGACCTTCGCTTGGTGTCACTGGGTGCTAGGCAACGGACCACTCCGGGTAAAGTCGTTCGAATAACTCCCACAACACACAAACGCCCGACATCGACCGCTGTGTCGAGACCTCCGTTTATCCGTACGTACCACGTACGTCCGTCTTGCTGGAAAGCGTATGCGCGAGTGAATGGCTTTTCTCAATGAATCGCAACTTGTCGTCTCGTCAGCTCGTAGCAGATAGCCGGAGCAGTAGTAGCAGAGAGAGCGCAAACCGTGGCCGTGCTTTGCATGAACTTGCTCTCCGATGCTCTCGAAAGCTGATACAGGCGATGAGCAAGGGTTGCATTTGGGGTATTCAGGTGGGCCTGATGTTTGAAAAGAGAAGTGAAACGAGGTGCGTGAGCATAAAGAGTCGGAGGAGAGCGAGCGTGAACTGCGCGGTGTGTTCATTGGACGGTGATCATCCGGCAGCTTGAAAGTTCCTTCTACTGGCGAGGATCGTCAAGAATCGGAAAGAACGGCAATAGTGGGAGGATACTTAGAACTAAATAGTCGAAGATAAAATGGACAGAATTATGAGGATGATCGATTAGGTCTGGTTAGAGTTAGTAATTTTTTTTTGTCGAAAGAGGATTAAGGAGATATTATTCTGATGTTTAGGGGCATTTAACGGACAATTAGAATACAATTTCAACATCGACAAGATCAGCTACAACCACAGAAAGACATGGGTTCGTTTAATTTAGAATCTCTTGTGACCCTTTGGTTATTATTCCCTGAAGAAGATCCACAACCCGATTCTCGGATCAAGTTGAAGTAGTAGTATAAAAGGTGCTAGTATTCCAATTGCTAAATAGAATTATTGAATTGTAATTGAATAGAGTAATTGATTTTAGTTTTGAGATGCTGAGAGATCAAAATCCTAAATCTTTTGCAAAACCGGCGAAATTTTGGAGAGTGTCTAGGACTGTTATCTGTAAAGATCTAGTGGTCATTAAGAACATTTGATTTGGTTTAAAGACACTGACCATAAAGAAATAGCAGGTTTTGAGAAATATACCTTATAGAACTGCAAATGGCTACTAGACTCAAACCTTCGGCGACTTAAGGCACCAATTGCTGTTCAAGTACCTAGAGAAATTGCCAATCGATCGATCGATTATTTTAAGAGCCCTTGAACTGAACAACCTAAGCAACCATTCTTCACCCTTCCAGCGCCCTCGGAGTGGTTCCCACAGAATCCTCTGCCCGCGCGGTGTCCAGCCAGCCATTACACTTGATTGGTTCACTCTGCTGGCCACTGGCCACTTTCAATCGATGATGGTTTTGCTTTGGTTACTCCAAAATCGAATCCCCATCCGCACCCGAGTACCAAAGGCCTTTCCCTGCCCGGGAAAATTCGTTTCACTTTTCCCGCCTCCCGCTGGCCCGCTGGCTACGGACGGGCGTGATGTGCATCAGCGTCCGGTCTGACCCGATTAAAGCACCACCCCCTTAGATTTTAGCCCAAACCCTAATGCTCGCCTTTTCCGAATGCGTTCGTTTTTTTTGTTGCTATTGCTCTTTGAAGAGAAGCAGGAGGAAGAGGAAGAAACTTCAAGACAGACGAATGGCCCCAAAAAGTTAAGTTAATGCAATGCTCGTTGAGTTGAGGCGTGCGCATCAGGAGTCGGGCAAAACGCATCGCTCAAGCGACATGTTTCATTCATGACGTAAGTAAAAGTACGAATTTTCACAAAAAAATAATTATTGTTAATCTACGCCGCGTATGGCCGTGAGTGAGGTCGTATGAGAGAGTCCCCCACCCCGGTAGGACCACCGCTCTAATAAATCGGTGAAAATCGGGCCCGGATCTCAATCGTCCGGAATCTGTCCGTGGTCCGCATACGGCCCGGAACAGCGTGCCTGGCATAAAAGTTGTTCGTGGTTGGCCGCCCTCACCCGTCACCGAAAACCTGGTGGGCATGTGGCGCTGTAAAGATGTAAACCTTAATTGTCTCAACGACGACGATGACGACGCCCAGTTAAAGTTGATGATGAGCATCATGTTTTGCAGTAGGATAGGAGTATCATAAATAGGTTTAAACCTGCACAGCGATCCGGGGGTGGCGTGCTCGCGATGTTACAATTCAAGAACCAAATTCCACCACGGTGGCGTCGTATTTTTGGGAGGAGCTAACCGGCTGATCGACCTTTTAAAAGCTTTTGGAGCAGCTTTTGAGTTAGCAATTTAAATCGATCACTTTCTACTTTATTGGTTTTCGTTGGTGATTTCAAGGGAATTAAAGTATCTCGGATGAGGTTCCGGTTGCGCCATCTATTGCTCTTTGAAGTTGAAAGAGATTTACAACAAGAATCGCGTTTATTCCTAACGTTAGTTTCTATTGCTATCACTATTCGTTTGACACTCAACAATTAAGTTGTTACTATACGAACAACTCCCAACCATCTCGGAACGACTTCACCAGCTGGTGAACGCGTGATTGCGCTACGGATTGGAAAATACAATAAACAAAACCATTTACACCGCCTGGGCGCTATCACCTGTCGGAGCAGGACATACCGGCATGGACATGTACTACAGCAGCAGCCGACACCGTCAAGCTTTCCAAGTGAAAAACTGAAAGCACCCGTCCAGCCTGCGCGAGAGTTTTCCTTTACGGAGGATGATTCTGCCTCTCAATTTATGGTTTATCATCGTTTCTTGCTGTTCCCTCTCGCGAACACATCCGACATCCGATTTGAAGATCGATTCCTTAACGCTCTATTTATTTCCGGCGTCCGCGGTCGGTGTGGCCCGGTGCGCACCTTTTCTAATGCGGCGTTTCTCTATTTTATCTCCTTCATGGGCGCGCGTGGTCTGTGGCGCGGTGCGAGAGGCGCGTCTTTGATCGCGTGATAAGGTGCCAAGAAACAGCAGCAACAGCAACAAAAAAACGGACCTCATGGTGGCGGTGATCGTGGTGTTGTTCCGGGAGACACATGAGTTGTGAGCTGCTAGATGAAAGCATTTTGTGTTGTTCGATTTCGAGAGATTATAGCCCCCGGCTCGGATCCGCATTGCTGGGCGCGTGAGTGTGGTTAATCCGTCAATAGAACACACGATCGGAAGCTCATTATTAAATTAGTGGAGTTATTAGCATTTTCCATTTAATTCTCGGGAAGAATACAATAACCTAATGCAACAGGTTGTGCTGCTGAGCATGACCTGGCACTCTACCGAAGGCTCTCGATTTTTCCTCGACCCGCGAAGGACCGTTACAAGTGAAAAGCGGTTCCACGTATGGCCAGTGCACAAGGCAGTAAAAAAAAAAGCGCTGATGGCAAAGCGGGATAAGTGCGGACAGAAGAAATCGCGAACATGATTTAAAGGCCCACGAAGGCACCACGGAACCTGACCACCTGCGGAACGTACATTAAGCGGAAAACGTGGGACGGGAACCACTAAACTCCGCTCCGCACACACGCGAGCAGTCTGATCGGACGGATTGAAACAAACAATTGGAAATTGGCGTCACAGAAAGGCCAAATCTACGGGAGGCGGACCCGCGAATTAAGATGCTCGCAGAGAGAGATTCATCCAGAAGCACAGATGGCACAATTCGCCGGCCACGGTCAGCATAATTGAGGAATGATTTTGGATGCTTTTCGGATGGATTTGGACGCCCACATGTTTCACGTGCATGATTCGGGAGGTGGAATTGTGCAACTACTTCACAAACAAAACAATAAACATATTGCATGTAATTGAGATTGCAGTCCAGGTGCAGGAGTTACTTTCGAAAGTGTTTCACCTTGAAACCTCCCATCGCAACACTCTCACAGGTAGTCAAATTCAGTGCAGAGGCGCGTCCGGATTATTGGAGTTAATCAAATTAAATGTTTAATGTAACAGTACTAAGTGGAGAATTACATAGCAGCTTAATCTAATGTATGGAGTTAGTTTTTTAATAAAGCACGCGCTGAGCGACGGAGAGGCCTAATTTTTACGTCCAGTCAGGCTAATCCGTGATGCTGCTACTTCTACCGAGCTATCTCGATGCATAAAGTGCTCTCCTTCGATTAGCGGACTACCAGCCGATTTCACAGGCCTCTTTTGCTTCTTTTACATCGCATTTGGACCCGATAATTCAATAATAACTACTTCTTCTCCTTCTTCTTCTTTTGTGCAATGATGAACCAGGGAAAATACGTATGAGAAATGGCTGAATCGAAATATACTAAAATAATGTATTAATAAATTGTGAAGTTAAATTCCTTTCATTGAACTTAATTCTCTAATTTCTTGAAATCATTTAGGACATTTTAAGGAACACATCTGAACCACGCTTCAACCCCGAATCGGTAATTGACCAATGGAGGGCAGCGTTGATTCCGTGAGAAAGGCGCAAAAAAAATCCCGGACACCTCCGAGACCTCCTCCGGCCTCGTCTCCTCCACGATCGATCTCGCCATTCGGCAGCCCGGACCTTTGCTATAGGGCATACCGTGCCGTGCCGTGCCGTCCTGCACACGATCGTTCGACCGAGCCCACCGAGCGAACGGAGCTTTTCTTTCGGGATAATTAAGAAGAGAAATTTGCCGACGAACGACCTTCCAAGAGCAGATGTGCCGCAGAACCTACTTTAAAGCAGCGGCCACAGGGGGGCCAAAGAAGTCAAGCAACATTAGAGTACTCCAACTGTGCGCAATTGTGCGATGGAGACCGCGTCCACCGATCGCGCCGGTACCATGCTGTTTTCCGAGACCTCAATTGTTTTCTGGTCAGACAGCTTGCCAGCCAGGCTACTCGGCGATCGGCGTTTGCCAATTTGTTTAGCCCGAAAAACGGGCTTCATGAAGTCGCTCCAGGGGAAGGGGAGCGAGAGCATATCCGTTATTATGATTAATAATAGGGTTCCTGGCGCTCGCTGGACGGCTCGGGAGATATGCCAGCGTTTGCATATGCGAACACGATACTCGACGCTCGAGGATTCATTAATGTTTTATTTAATTTACGGCGGCCACGGCAGTTTGTGCGAAAACCAAACTCAGAAGGAACCGGAGGACCACGGTGGGGTGCCTGCGGAGCATTATCAATTGAGCATTAGCGAGCATCTTTACCCCCTTCGTCCGCGTTAACTGTATCTCATCTAATCAAATGTAGGTCTAGCGGATTGTGGAATTGATTTTCGGAGGAAACATCTCTCTCGCACCTCAAGTGCGGTCTGCGTTCTCGCACCAACACATTATTATGTAAATTCATCTTTTCGAACTCTATTGCACCGCCAGAGTGACATCAAAGGACAGTGGCCTGATCTGTCACAATGGCCCTCAAGCCAGTCAAGCAAATTAATTCATTCCGGCATTAGAAAATCACCATCACCGCATCATATCACACCGCAATCGGGCATTTAAAGGCCAATACCTGCCAACGGCTGCGAGCATCATAAACAGCTTTCCACATCGCACTTTCGACATGCCAATCGGGGGTCTCCCCCGTCCTTCTCTCTTTACCTTGGCCGTGTGGATTGCAGCACGATGCACGAGCGCGCAGCAGCAGCAGCACGATGCAATCCCTCTGCGCGATGCGATGTGGCGGATCTATCTATCTAAATCCAATTAGCCGCTTAAACAATTCATTAATCGCTTTCCGTGGTTGAATGCGTTTTTGGAGGCGATCTGTTTTTCTTTCTCTCCTAAATTTCATTCGGGGTTTTTATTTAACTAAAAAAAAAAGGTACAATCTTGGAGGTGGTTTGGAAATCCTGCGGCGGCAGGCCAATTATGTGTCTGACTTCGAGAAGGGGGCTGAAAAGGTGCGAGAAAATGTGACAAGTGGAACTGGAAATATTAAAAATGTGCATCCCTTATCAGCGAACACACAACAAGTGAAACGGAACAGTAGAAAGTGACCAATAAAGTGCACTTTATTTGAAGCAAAAACGAGCTCCAGTTATGGATACACTATGTTAGGAGAAAATTCGAGGAAAAGTAAAAGTTTAAAAAATTAATGTTTCGAAATGGAGTTTTCTCCTAAACTGTGTTGTATGAGATCCCAAAAAGGACTCCATTAAAACCAACGATCAATTACTTGTCACAATTCAACAAATTGCATTCGAGACGAGCAATTGGAGACGCTGGCACCTCACCCTGACCTCACACCGAAGATCAATCGCTTCCAGCGGCTCTCGATGAGGATAAAGGACGCAAAAAAAGCCTCCGCGTGGAGTAGGAGAAAGTGTTCGCCTTCGGCACGCACTGGAGAGGATCGCTTGAACTTCGCACTCCGGGCATGCTTTTCACACCTTTCAACCTCCTCCGCCCAGCTCGATCGTCCTCGAGATAAGCTCGCACGCAAGAGTCTTCATGTTGATCGATCTCGAGCAAACACCGATCGGGGCCATGGGAAAATATGGGACAACGGCAGCAGTCGCCCGGGGGGGGAGATCCATTTTCCTCCCATTTCGGCGTGTTTCCACTCCACGGCCGGGAATCCCTGGAAATTGGGTTACCATCACCATCACCACCACCACCACCACCACCACCAGCACGCCAGCGAGGTTCGGATTTCGGGGGTTCCGGGTTTTGTTTTGTTTGATTTTCGATGTAGCCGATCTCCAGTGCGTACCAGACCCCTCAGATGCTCCTCTCACGGTGTATGTGTGCGCCATGTTTTGACTTTAAACTGAATTACCGTTCCGTACCGTTCGGTTATCTGGGAGCGCTCATCGTCGTCGTCGTGGCATATCGCGCCTTTCGGTTCGGCTCTTCCTCTCCCCCCGGGGGGAGGAAGGCACGCGGATGGTGTGGATCTTTCTCGCCGATAGATTAACGATTGTTCACCTAAATACCACCGCCGAACAACCCGCTAATAACGCGTGAAGGCGCACGCGGGAACAACGAGCAATTATAACTGTACAACGGTGTCCGCAGCCCCACGGCCACAACCACAACCAGCACCAGCGGCAGCAGCAGCATACCATTTCGGCTACAGAATCCGTGCTGGAGCCGTGGAGGGTTTGATAAAGCCAACCAAACAGCAACGCAGAGAGAAAAAATGACTGCCTTCGAAATAGCTGCCGAAAAAGCACTTATCGAAGGAAAGCAAATAGATAGGTACGCTGGCTGGCTGGCTGGCTGCCTGGCTGGCTGCAGATGAGCTGGAAGGTGGTTGCAGATGCTGCACGGTGAAAAGGCATCCATCTGGGGAATTTCTATTGAGGCTGAAGGTGGTCGAGAAATTGTGGAAATTCTTTGACCGGTCTGTACGAATTCTGATAAATTGAATTAAAAGCAAATACCTAACCGATCCGCCAGTTTGTGATAATTAAATCGCTAAAGAGCAGATGCGAGTGTTTCGCACACATCTCTAAAGATCACAGCTTGTGGTCTGCACCAATAGACAACGTACAAGCGCAGCGCATCGAACGGAAAAGCGGCCGGAAGTGTTTGCGAATGTGTTGTTCCAGTAGCCTCGGCTGGATCTCGCTTGGACGCCATTTCTCTTTGCATAAAATTTTTGCACACCACTATCGGCCACACGAAATCGCGATCTCGTTCGATCGATCGCTCGACGCTTTCTAGTGCGAGCCAAAACACACCAACAGAAGGAAGGAGAGGGAGGAAAGGGGAGAAATGCTACCAGATCAGCAGCAGCAGCATCAGCATCACTGGCATTAGCACGCGATATAGTAGCGCTGCGGGGGAAATGGGAAAGTGTGGCAAAATGTTGTAGCGATCCCGCGATTCGCAGCAGGAGATTGCGTGTATTCCAGGGCGATTCCAAGGACACGAACTAGCGGAAATGATAACCCAGTAAAAATGATGTTTTCCTCAACTGCGATCGATCGCTGCGAGCGTTTGTTCTTAAAATATCCAGCAGCGCAGCGACGAAGCGAACTCACCTTGCATGTTGCCTATAGTTTCTCGAAAGCCAACCCTCCAATGGTCGGCACATTTTGTTCAATTAATTTGGTTCCGGGTGAGCCTTCAATCGGATGTGTGCGCTAGTGTGTGTGCGAATCGAAGGAAATTTGCCACAAATTTTCGCAACATCTTGTTGCGCCCCTCTCCATCCATCCGGCCCGGCCCAAAACCGCGGCTCGGGGAGCATATCGCACAGCAGGCGATGCTGCGCTAAATCTGCGGCAACATTAAAAAAACAACTGCCGTTAATTTTTAGTGTGAATTTAGCTCATACAATCAGTGGCCCATTAGCAGCGCTTTATCGGACCATAATAAACGTCATAAACATTCGCATCGACGAGCGGGTATCGTCCAAAAGCGAGGAGCCGAGCGGATGGGAAATTTGAGTGCCAATCAGATTCAATCAACGTTTTCTGCCCCCGCCACGCCACACCACGCCATTGATTGGCTAATCTCGAGGCTGGGAAAACCATAAAAACCTATTGATTACTTAAGAGCATCAATATTGAGAGCGCACCCCCTAAAAATAGCGTCCATTTTGCGTTGCGGTGAACATCACACTGTGCATCATCATTATCATCATCAGCAGACAGAAGATGCGCTTCGATGCAACGGGGTTAAAGATTGCACCGAAAGATTGTCTTGCACAATTTCAATCAGATGGCCATTCTGCTGCCAATACCCTCGTCCACCCTTTATGATAACCGGCATCCCACCTTCCGTCGCATGTTGGAATGTGCGATGTGCGCAAACATGAACCTTAAAACACCCTCATCTGCGCACGACCGTAAGGATAGACAACGAAAACAGCAACGCAACACGCCCCCAACGCTGCTCAGCTTTTGCAAATTGATGCGCGAGCGAGCCCCCATCTCTGGTGCATGGATTGATGATCAATCCGAACGTAATTTGCACCCACTTCGGGGGATGCTGCTGCTCGTAGCCGTAGCCCTGCAGTTTGTAGATGAAAGCATGCCAAATTTACATACGCCCGCCGGTGCGCGCGCGCGCGCGCGCGTAGTGGCGCGTTACCACTGCAATGATGCTGCGCCGAACAAATAGAGATTTTCCTCCCTATTTGGTTTTTTTCTTCTTGTGCACAACCCACCACCACGCCTGTCCCGGCCGGGCATTCGTTTCACTTCCACTTCTCGCCGAACGGTGCCGGCGATCGCGTAACGCATAATGTGTGCACGATGATGCCCGTGCTTTGGGGGAAATTTTCGCGCATGCCTTTACCTTGGCCACTCGTCTCCCCCCGTTGGATCTCCATCCCGATCTGAACGGATGCACACCGGTGAGCACAAACAATTTCTAGCGCTTTCCCACCCAGCTGCGAGTGTTTGTTCAGCGCAGGGAGTGAGAAGGTCCCAATCGGACTCAGTGAAATGGGAAAACGATCGTGGAAATATTCTGAGAAGCAGCGTCAAAAATCATTCGTGTTTTTCATGGACCAAGTCCCATATTGTCTAGTGGTTAGGATATCCGGCTCTCACCCGGAAGGCCCGGGTTCGATTCCCGGTATGGGAAGAGAGGTTCTTTTTGATTAAATTCAGAACCTGTAAACAGTCTTGTTTAGTTTTATAATACAACTTTAATTTTAAGACACGCAATACACGAATTAAACGATTTAAACTCCGTCATTGCACGCATTAATAACTTAATGGCCATGTAAACGATCTGTCGAGTCATTGTTTAAAAACAAACAAACTCTTCTAATTACCGAGCTGCTAGCCACCTTCCTTGATTCATCGCCCCCCGGCGCATCAGAATCGATGCTGCGTGGAAAACTACGCAGCTGGTGGCCCTGCTACGGGCGAAGGAAGTCAGAGTCGGCGCGCTTAGCAATCAGCAGCCTGCTAAGACAATTCAATGTCAAACCGCCCGATCGGACGATGATGATGATGGTCTATGAAAATGGCGGAAACGTTCGCTCACCTGGCACGGGTTGGTGGTTGCGCGAGGGTTGCTTGAAGGTAAACTCGGCCCGGCGGGGGGTTCACTAATTTATGCTGAAGATTTGAAACGATCACTTGAGCACGATGATGATCATTTCCTATGTGATTAGCGTGCGCAGTGACTCTGTCTGGAACAATGGAGGAGGGCAGCCATCCAAGTCCCTGGCGCATTTTGCGAAACCACGTGCCGGTGGAGGACGAATGAAATGGAACAACAAAAAAATTACAAAAAATTGCAGCCAAACCTAGCAGAAGAATGAATAACGATTGCTCCATTGAATAATCCATCTGCATTTCTTACGCATTCAAAACCACACCCTTTAACGCCAATGGCATCTGCATCTGGGCATCGACACCTCGCAACCGATGCGCCCATCAATTATGCTAAACAAATTGACCACACGTGTGCGTTGCGAAACATGACTTTATTATTTCACAAAACGAAAAGCATCGGAAAAAACAACCACAAACACCTCCTATCCCTCCTCCCTTTCATTCTTATTACGATACAACTCCATGAGGACGAAACAACCTGGTCTTGGTTGGCTGAAAATTGAAGAAGCCATTTCGGTCATTAGCTCTGCCAGGCTACCGAACGAATTTTCCCATGGCGAACACCAGCCCCCGGTAGCTACTGCCACGTTATGTGCTGATTGCTTTTGGCCACACGAGTGGTACATGAATTTCGGGCAAATCTTTGATCTACTTTCGATGCCCGGTGGTGGTGCTGGTGAGGTGCGTGATGCACACCACCGGCGAGGTACGTGATATAAGACAACTGGCCACTGCTGACCAAATTGAGACCACGGAGAAGAAGAGAACAAACATGCCAACCATGACGCCATCGTGGACGCCCGCGCTTCCATCCGCATTCCGTGGACACTTGGTTCTTATTAGTGGCCCGCCCGGAGAAACAATACCTGGCACCCCCTCGCAGGCACCGAGTCTATGATGGAATTGATGTAATCGGAAAATTGGATGAATTGGAGTTGCTGCACGTTGCCGAACCAGAGCGGGCGTGTGGGAGTCGAGGGGAAAAGGCGGTCGGTCAGTGAAATGGTTTTTTGGAGGAATGCAATTTGCCATGCACGTCACATAATGATCATCATAATCCGGTAATGTGAGGGTAGGCTTCGTGAGTAATAGAACAGCATTGCAAACACGCGAAGCGACATGATGCAAATGATCGCACTGAGCATAGTAGGCTATAGGAGGGAGTTTCGAGGAAGAAATTGAATTTTAAAGCATTTTTTTAGGCTAAAAACAAAATGCCTTATTATTGCCGAATTAGTTCAATCATGATAAATAAATTTAGAGGCAAAGCCATGGAGTTTTTCGTGCTTATTTCATATGTTTTATTACCGATAACAGGCCGATAACGTGAATACAAATCAATAATGAAAGAATTTACACCAACTTTCGTGGTTCCCCTTCTTCGAACAGCGTCCTATTTCAGGATGTCCCACTGCCACGAGATTGTCTGTATATCCGGTTTGAAGCGTTGATGAGGCTCTACAGAAGAAAAAAAAACAGTATTAAAATCCATCCTGGGCAAACCAGCGTACAGCCATTTGCTACTTACTGATCAACGCGTATCGCTGTGCATTTTGTGACTGGACAAGATCGGCCGGAGAAAGGATCGCATTGGGCTGCGCGGGTTCAACGGCATTCTCCTGCTGTCCATGGTCCGGTGGCAACCCCGGGACAATCATCTCCGGTATCCAGATGGCATCGAGTGAGTAGCGCATCAGCTGAAACAGAGCATCATACTCTCGCTGCACGAGGCGTGCTTCGGCGTCGTAGTTCAGCTCAATCGCCACCTGACACGTGCTTCTCACGTATCGCTGACGATCGACGCTACACACCCGGTGTACCAGCGTGTAGAGTGCGTCTACCAAGGCGATGTCTTCGTACTGATTGCCCTCCTTCAGGTTAAGCAGCTTACGCTCGTGCTTACGACGATTCTTTGCTGAACGATGGGATTTACTGTGGAGAAGAGACAGACAGATAATTACAAACGAGATCGAACCGTGCGGTGTCACATGTCCGTGTACTTACTTCGATCGTCCAGAGCTCCCGGTATGGCGTGACGAGGCAATCGTGGAGCTATCGGAAAACAGATCGCAATCACCGCAATCCATATCGACATCACCATCGTCCGCACCTTCTGCCATTCGCTGTGCAGCCTTCGCTCGCTCTTCCCGCACGACGGCAAGCCGATTTTTGTGTCGTAAAAACAGTTCCTTCTTCGCGACCAGCGACGCAGCAAACGTCTTCAGATGCTCTCGCAAACCACTACGAATCATTTCCTGCAACGCTTGCTCCTGTTCACCGCCTGCACCTCCGATCAACTGCAGCGCCTGTTCGTAGCGATGATCCTTCAGCAAACACTCCACCGCTAGCCGGTCGTCCCGTAGCTGTTCCTTTGCGACAGTGGCCGCTCCCTCGAACTCACCCGCCTCCAGCAGGGCCGGTATGAGTGATCGCAGAATCCTTGCCACGTCCTCCGGTGCCTGACGGGCAGAAAGACGGATGCAGCGACGCCAATCGAGAGCATGGCGAGCGGATGCGATCGCTTGCTGTACGTTGTTCGCCCGCTCGTACATCAGACTGGCATCCGCTTGTTTACCTGTCTTTCGCAAATGATCGGCATAACGTTCACAAATCGTTCGATAGTACCGCTCGTTCCGATCCCGATAGCACTCCAGTGCGATCGAGTAGAGATTGTGTGCGACGATGAGGGTCAGGGCTTCCTCAAACCGAGCATCATCCGACTCGTACCGTGCGATATGTGGTAGCGCTCGGTCGTAACGCTTCAAATGGCAATCAATCCGATACTTTCGATAGTCTTCCTCCATTCGCTTTAGTTCGTTCAAGAAGGGAAGATACTCTTTGGGATCTTTCTGGGATTTCGTTGCGACAAACAGGACGAGTCCGAAATCATACATGCCGAGGGCTACATCGTACAGTACGTTCACCGCGACAAGATACAGCAGATAGCGCAGTGCTTCATCAGCTGCCTCGTCCAGCCTGCGCTCGTGCTTTAGCGTCCAAATGAGAGCCAACGCTTGCTCCAGCTGACCTTGCTTCACGAAACAGGTGATCTTAGGTTGAGTATGGACCGCGGGATTTGCATCCATCGCTTCCAGCAGCCGACTACAGATGAACGGTACCTTCTGCTCGAGTGTGTATCCCTCGGGCATGCCAGGAGTGGCTTCCTGTGTCTGGCAACGATCCGGATAGTTGCTACCGTACATCGTACGGCAAACATCTTGCGCAGCCAGATCACTGATGAACAGATTGAGCCAATTTACGTTCGTAATCTGCGGTAAAAAGTGTGAACCGAGATGCGCCATAAACCGAGCCGGATCGTGATCGACGAGAAGGTTCAGATTGATGCGCTCCTTGCGCATGATGTCGAACGCCGGATGGTACTCGAGTGCTTCTAGGTGCTGCGCGATGAGACACAGCGAAAGGACACGCGGATTGATGGCCTCCAGATTGCCTCGCGGTAGTTGAAAAATCGTTCGCGAAGCACCCGGTACGACGGTAACTAACTTCGAGCCTCGCTCAACACGTCGATCACCGACGATCGTCTCACCGGTACCCGCCAATGGCACAAACTTGAGCTCCGAAATGGTGGTGAAAAGAAGATAGGAATTAGTCAGTAAGGCGGAAGTCACTTCCGGTGCCAGCAGTTTCCCATTCCGGTACAGATTGCGCCGTTTCGGTGTGAACGCATAAACGCAAGGCGTTCCGGTGGCATTCGAGGGAACGGCAAGCAGTTGTTCGCAGGGTTCAGGAAGCGTTGCCAGTGGCCGCGGTACAAGCTGTTTCTTGTAGTTGCCAGTACCGACAGGGAAGTGGCCTATTTCTATCAAGCTACCATCGGCCAGCTCAACCAGCACCGTTTCAGGAGATGAAGCCTCTATGCAGATGATATCACGATGCTTTAGCTGGTCCACACCGATCGATATGTCTTTCAGCAAACTCATGTTGTGTTCGATTTCCTCCTCGTTCAGCTTCATTCTTCCGCCAGTTGGATCGAGGTACAACACGGAACAGTTCCAGCCATCACTGAGCAGCATATGGTCGGGATTCAACCACAGCCAGTGCAGTCGCGTATAATCGTAGGGATACGGAATGGCGTCAATCTTCAGTAGAACACGAACTCCACGCAGAACCGATCGCTTCGTCTCCCCAGGCGGTGCCTCATCGAAGACCACATCGTACACTGTAACCTCTTTGCGGGCATCAACAGTGAAGAACGCATTGCAGCTTATCTCTTCCCCGTTGGCCACCCAACGGCCAGGCGAGCGTATGAATCCGGCCACATTGATGGGATATTCCTGCTCCACCGTGTACCCGCACATGGGCGGTGGTATGACGGCACGCCGAAAGTTGCTCAACAGCAAGCGTCGCCCATCGATCACAGCAACCATCGCTTCATCGTCCGCCCCTGCGCCTACTGAGCGATCGATGCGGAAATCGAAGCGAACCCGTTCGTACTCCAGCTCACCGTCTGACTCACCGACGCTCTCCGATACGATGTGGAGCGTCTTGCCGGCCGTGAACCGTTGATCCCAGTGCAAGGCAAAGATTTCGCGCTCCTCGTACCGTATCGATTGTTTCAGGTACCAGTGATAGTTACCCATCACGTACAGATCGATGAACGTGCCGGCCAAACTGTCACTCGCCCAAACCACGGCCAGTACGTCAGAATCGGGACTCCACGCTATCTGGGCTGCGCCTTCGTTATCGCGTGGTTTCAATGCGAGTGGTATCTCTCGATGGCGCAGACCATTCTTTTCGAACAGTGCAATCGTGTACACTTCGCCACGCTGCTGCACCTGTGGTATGGCTATCCAATTCCCAGACGGGCGCCAAGCAAGCATCGACTCTAGGCCAGTGCACCGTTCCGATGTGAACTGAAGGGCACCCTCCTTGTTGAACACTTTAAACGCTCGGGAACCGAACGGTGCCAGGAAGTTAACCGCAAACAGCTCTCCATCACCACGCCAGCTGATATCGACCATCTTGGCCGATTGCTCGCCATGTGCCTCACATTCTTCCTCTTCCTCGTGCCGAGCCTTCTTGGCCGCCGCTTTACCCTCCGAGCCGTGAAACTGTGTCTCCTTCTTGCCCCAGCCGACGCTCATAAACTGTCGATCGCCGAATGTGTCGTCTTTCAGCTGTACCTCCGCGATCGGTTCGTACGCACTGCCGATCATCGTGACGACGTTCAGTGATCCATCGACAAACACGACCACCTCCTGATCGGGGCTCCAGCCCATCGCCAGAATGCCGTTCTGGCAGTGGGTGACCTCCTCCGAGACACCGGTCGCCAGCTGATAGCGCCAAACGGTGCCACTCGATGACGCACAGCACAACTCATTGCTCAGCACCAGATGCTCGATTGCGATGATGTCCTGAAAGCCAGCGTCGGCCGGTAGCAGTAGTTCCCCCGCTCCGATCTCCATCTCCATCTCGCCATCGTCTCCCGGTTCCGGTTGTGTATCATCCGTGGCGATCCGCAGGCGGCTTAGGCCGTCTCTGTTGCTAAAGTACAACCAGCAGCCCGTCGCTTGGTCGATCGTTGACGCGCCGAATGGTGTACCGGCATCCCAGGAGAATTTGGACTGCGATTGGCGGTAAAGATTCCTCATCCTGCTGTGTTTCTGGGCGCGAACGAAGAATCTGAAAAACTGAAAACGCACAAACTCGAGGAACACGTTGTTTACGTTCTGAAAAAATAAACCCGGCGAAACCCTTGTGGAATGACTAACACTGTTACAGTGGTGTGCGGGACAGTAAAAGACTTTTCATTTATTAAAATTATACTGCGAATTTCTTGTGTTTCCCAGCTGATTTTGTAGTTTGTGAGCAATTTTATATTTTTACAATTTTATTTAGGAATTCACATTATTAGTTCCATGTTATCAACCAGACCAAAAAAAACCTGGCACACCCTTCAGGATTGTCTGCTCATCACCGCCACCGCCGCTGCGGAATTTTGCTGATAAAAGTGGCCAAAAGTGGGACGATGGGAGGAAAAAGTCAATAATTGCCCTCTGCTCAACAGCTGGAAGCGATTTTAGCCGATTTTGCAGCAGCATCTTGAGCTCTTAGCAGTGTGTAACGTGGCTTTCGACCCCGGACCGGAACAAAAGAATAGGAGGCCACGATGAACGTAGTCCGGGCAATCCAGCAGTACGTGGATAAGATGATAACAGATGCCGGACCGGGCATGAAGATGCTGCTGATGGACCGTGAAACTGTAAGTGACCGAGGGCTTGGGTCGGGTGCGCTGCATCGGTTACAACGTATCTCCTTCCCCCTTCCAGATAAGTGTCGTTTCGATGGCATTCGCTCAGTCCGAGATGCTGATGAAGGAGGTGTTTCTCTTCGAACGGATCGATGTGGAACGGTCACGGGAGCGCCTCAAATACCTGAAGTGCATCGTTTTCATACGCCCCACTCGGGACAACATTATGCTTCTGCAGCGAGAACTCCGTAGCCCCAAATTTGGATCCTACTACATCAGTAAGTGCCGCAGTAGAGTAAGGCCACTTGTAACATCGTTCTGACCTTCTTGTCCACCGTAGACTTTAGCAACATCATTCCCCGTACGGACATCAAAGAGCTGGCGGAAAGCGACGAGAGTGAATCGGTCCGCGAGGTCCGGGAGATCTATGCCGACTATCTGCCCGTCAATCCGAACCTGTTTTCGCTGCACATTCCGAGCTGCCTGCAGGCACTGAGCTGGAAACCCGATGCACTCGAGCGAGCCACCCAAGGGCTGGTCAGTGTGTTGCTGTCGTTCAAGTTCCGTCCCGCTATACGCTTCCGAGCGGGCTCGACCGCCGCACAAACCCTTGCCAAGAAGGTACACGAAACGATCAACAAGGAAACGGCACTGTTTAGCTTTCGGCCACCGGAAGATGGGGCAGCACCACCGTTGCTACTGATACTGGATCGACGGGACGATCCGGTTACGCCGTTGCTCAACCAGTGGACGTACCAGGCGATGGTGCACGAGCTGCTCACGATCAACAAACAGCGCGTCGATCTATCCGGTGTGAACGGTGTACCGAAGGATCTGAAAGAGGTCGTCCTGTCGACCGAGCAGGACGAGTTTTATGCCAAAAATCTGTACGCCAACTTTGGCGAGATCGCGAGCACGATCAAGGTGCTGATGGATGAGTTTCAGCGTAAGGCGAACGATCAGCGCAAGATCGAGAGCATCGCCGATATGAAGAACTTTGTGGAGACGTATCCACAGTTCCGGAAGATGTCCGGTACCGTCACAAAGCATCTGGTGCTGATCAGTGAGCTCTCGGTGCAGGTTGGGCGACAGCAGCTGTTTGAGGTGTCGGAGCTGGAACAAGAGATCGCCTGTCGTGCTGATCATTCGACACAGCTCCAGCGGGTGAAGCGGTTAGTGGCGGATGATAAGACCAGTCCCTGGAATGCACTGCGGCTTGTGCTGCTGTATGCGATGCGATACGAAAGGCACGCGAACTGTGACACATCCGGTCTGTTGAAGCTATTGGCCGATCGTAGCGGCAAAGCCCACATCGTGCCACGGATGCTCGAGTACATTAGTACCGTGGCCCGGCAGGAACTGTTCAATACGGTCAAGATCACCGATGCGGTCAAGTTGACGCGGAACTTGATCAAGGAGCTGAAGGGTGTAGAGAACGTATACGTTCAGCACGAGTGTGTACTGAAGGGTACGCTGGAAGAGGTGATCAAGGGACGACCGCTCGATGCACAGTATCCGATTATGGGCAACGAGGTGCCCTACCGGCGACCACCCTCGGAGGTGATTGTGTTTATTGTTGGTGGAGCCACGTACGAGGAGTCGTTGGCCGTACATCGGTACAACCAGGAGGGACACAAGATCGTGCTCGGTGGAACGACGATCCACAACTCGGAGTCGTTCGTTGAGGAGGTTCTTTCGGCAACAGTCGGTGTCCCGTTCAAGCACTCGCGATCACTGCAGCAATTTCATCAACCTCCCGCAGGAACGGCATAAGCACACCGATCCGCATAGTGTTCGCGGTAAACTATTTATTCACAAACCAACGAAAGACTCCGAAGAGGAAGGGATGCAGGGCTAGTTCCGAACTATATTTACTATAACATTAATGTTTAATTAATTCCCAATAAAGCGAATGTCCGTCACAGTCTGCTTGTACTGGTGAATTTGGTTTCCTGCAGTTCACATCGATCGTCACTGATCGTGGCCAGCCAGCAAACAGCAGTTCAATTATCATCCTCATCGTAATCGTTCGAGTCATCGTATTGGATAAAGTTCCCGTAGTTTCCTTCACTTGGGAGCTGAGGAATAGCGAACAACATTCTTGGCGTAAGAATCGATTAAGAATGGACCCGTAGGATTCCCTCTACTCACCGTTAGAATACCATTGAGGATTGCGTATCCGATCATCGCCACACTAGCTACTAGA
>NC_064877.1:13507500-13510000 GCF_943734665.1 Anopheles aquasalis
GTGCAAGGAGCTGTCGGAGCTGGATGCAGCCGGTAGTGGACCACCGTCATCGTCATCGACCGGTGGTGCCGTCGCTACCGGTACCTTTGGTCTCGCGACAAAGCGTAGCCGCGATCCGGGCAGTCCTTCATCGCCATCCGCCATCGATGGTGGAGCAGGAGGTAATGGTGCCGGAGGTGGCACCACAGTTGCCGTAGGAAGCTCCGGAAGCTATCTCGGCCTCGGTGGTTTGGGTCCCGGTGAGCTACAGGTGACCAAGAAGCGGTTCTGCTCCAAGAACAATGACATCCTGAGTTCGCTCAGCTCGAGCATCTCGTCCTCACACCACACACCGAACCGGCACCGTGTGGTGGTACCACGGATGGATCATCATCTGGCCATCGTCGGTTCACCGTCCGTTTCATTCTCAAACTCCTCGTTACTCGGCACGATGCCGAGCACCTCTTCGACACCGATTGCGGAAGCAATTCAGGAGCTGGCTGCAAAGGAACTAGCGACACGCGCCAATGATAGAGAGACAGGCGCGGGCCAGAGGGCAATGAAATCGGCTTCACACGCGCAACAGCAATCGTCGTGGAAGCAGAAAACACCACCCAGCGAGAGGCCAACGGTAGCGGAACTGCCAGGAAGGGCGCAGCCAAAGATAACACTCTTCAATCGGCCGTACGAAACGTCAACCACGAAGAAGCTGCCCGTGTCTTCGCTCGCCACGGCAACAAGCGATGGTGAAGAGGACGAACATGGCGAAGGCAGCGGAAGGGTGCAGTTCGTGAAGCCGAAAGAGCGGATGTCGCCACTCGGTGCGAAATCCGTAGCTAGCGGTGGTGCGGCCAGTGGCGGTAGTAACAGTGATCCACTAAAGAAACCTCCGGCCTCGAAACTTTCCGTTATGCTCAAGTGCTTGAGTGGCGATCTGGGTGAGGAAGACGAAGAGGAAGAGGACGAGGAGACAGTGCAGGAGTCACCGAAAACACCGAAACCTCAACAACAGGCACCAGCATCAGCGGTTGCCACCACCGTATCATCGGGATTGCCGAAATCTTCCTTCACATTCGGTGCTAAGGACACGGTTGATGCAGCCCCGAAGGACACTGGAGCTTCTGGCGAAGCAACAACGACCAAGAGCAAGGACGAAACGGTAGCCAAGGGTCCTTCGACGGTTGGTAGTGGAATTGCGGCGCTGATCAACAATCCGATCAAGGATGCCGGACTAGGAAAGATCGTTCAATCGGCCGAGACTAAGGAAGCCAGTGGCACCGCGGTAGAGAAACCGAAACAAGCTGCTGCTCCAGCTGCAGCTGCAGCTCCGGCAGCTGCCTTTACATTCGGTATGCCAGCAGCCACGACCAGCTCAGCAGCTGCAGCTGCGACCAGCGTATCGAAAACTACGGACAGCGCAAGCAACAAGACCACATTGACCTCCTCGACGTTTAAGGCACCGGAAGGTGGTGCAGCGGCACCGGCTTCACCATTTACATTCGGCACACCATTGAAGCAACCGGCCAGCAGCACCACGGTGACGAGTCCGTCGACGAACTTCATCTCATTCTCTCCAGCACCGACAGCGGCAGCACCAGCAGCAGCAGCAGCAGCAGCAGCAGCAGGTGGTTTCGGTGGCACCACATTCGGAGGCGCCTTAGCCAAGGCAGCATCGCCGGTGGTACAGTTTGGTGCAGGTAATGCCACCACGACGACCAACACCACTTCGGCATCTGGAGCAGAAAAGACGACGGCCGCTGCTCCGGTCTTTAGCTTCGGTGCTGCTTCCACCCCTGCTGCCTCGGGGGCCACATCAAGCACCATTGCGAGTCCTTCTTCCGTTCCTACCTTTGGTGGTAGTACATTCAGTGCTTTCAAGTCTCCGGCAGCACCGGCAACAGCATCACCAGCTAGCAGCACGCCAGCCACAACGAGTGGCGGGTTCGCTGCACCAGCAGCAGCAGCAGCAGCCACATTCACCTTTGGATCGGTGGCCACTGCTCCAGCATCAACAGCAGCGACCACCACCAGCAGCAGCAGTGTCCTTCCTCCAGTGTTTGGTTCGTTGAGTAGCGGTAACACAGCGGCCAGTACGACGGCATCAGCACCGACGCCCGGTAGCACGTTCACTTTCGGAAACGCTCTGAAGACGAACAACGCCACACCAACAGCCGCAGGAGCATTTACATTCGGAGCTGGCGCCCTGGCATCAACGACCACGGCCACGCCAGCACCAGCAACAGCTTCGTCGACGACAACGTCGACATTCCCAACCTTCGGTGGTACCACAACACAGCAACCGTTCACGTTCGGTGGAGCAGCGACCGGTGCATCCGCTCCGTCGACGAACTTGTTCGCTTCGGCCACCACAAACAACAACAGCAACAACAACACCTCAAACACACCGGCAACGGCCACGACAAACCTCTTCGGTGCCACGCTTGCCTCCTCCCCAAAGACCACAACCGAAAGCTCTGCATCATCGGCTGCGGCGTCGCCCAACCTCTTCGGAACTCCAGCG
>NC_064877.1:13515000-13567500 GCF_943734665.1 Anopheles aquasalis
GTTATTGTTATTATTACTCTAATCAATGGTCATTCAAAGAAGAAGAAGAAGAAGACGGTGAGGGGTATGTGCCGTGAACAGCAGAGTGTAACGCCTATTCTCCTGATAACGAAAGTAAACAAACGGTCATTCGATAATAAGTGCGAAATCACAACGGAACGGAATTAACGCGTATTTTTTTATCGCACTATTTGTTGTTGTAGGTTCGCTGGGGGCCTGTAATTTGTTTAATGAAAAGTATGGATAACAAATTTAATTTTATTCCCTTTTTTGATTGCAGTATTGAATGAGCAATTAGAGCGAGTGGGGTGGGTTTCGCGAGTGGAGTGTAGTCTACCGTTTTGGAGGAAGGCGAAGAGAAGGCCGCGCGCGCGTGAATTGTGCAAAAATAGGGCGCGCAACAGCACAGCACAGCCCAGCCCAGAGTGGAGTGAGTGAAAAGCCAAAAGAGCCCCCTGCGATCGCGACCAGTGCGCTTCAATTCGAAAATAGAGCAGCAGCAGTAGGCGCTGGGAAAATTGTTGCTCTTGTGGCTCGGTTCCTCTTCTCGTGGCGTTTGCCGGCGAAATCGACGAAACGAAAAGTGAATTAAAGTGCAAGGGAAAAAGGGGGGAATCCAGTGTTTGTGTGGGTAGCCAAGGGGTATTGAAGAAAGAGAGTGTGAGCGGGGGCAGGTGGGTGCATTTCCATCCTAGCGCCAGGTGTGTAAAAAGCGAAAAAAAAAGTGTTCAAAGTGCATCGTGAACCTCGGTTCGGAGAGCTGTTTCGATCCAGCGTCTTCTATTGAGTCATCGAGCGACAGAATTCAACGCAACACCCTCCCCCAAAAAGGTAAGTGGTCCCGGTCATCGTCTCTTTTGCGTTATTCCTGTGGCTGAATTCTATTATTAGTTCCGCGAGAAATTGTAGCGAACATGAGCACGTCTGTCGTCGGCCACTTTTGCCAAAAACACTCAAACAGCATCGTCTTCGATGTCGTCTTCTTGAGGGGGATGGTTACTTGGATTTACAATTATTCGACGAACGTTCTGCTGTGTTTGTTGCTAATCGTAGCATGCCCTCGGGGGGTTGGCGGACACTTGCTGCTCGGAACTGCTTCTTGGCGGGGATGTCTTGTGTCTGTCTTGTAGGAATATCTTACTGTCACTCACTGTCGCTGCGCCTCGCAATTAACGAGGCTTTGTTGTCGCACATTTTCGGACTAGAAGCAACAGCAGCAACAACACAATTACCGGAAATCGATCTGCCATTTCCGTACACGCTCCTCCCCTCATGCGCCTCCAATTACACGCTCAGACCCGTCCGGCGAACCAGTCCGTCAGAATTACTCGAGCACAGGGGGGGCAGCAAATGTTTTTGGTCAACCGGACTGTGCACGATGCTAGAACGGGGTGAATGACTGGGTGTGGGGGTAGCATGAAGGGGTTTCGTTGTTGACGAGTTCTCAGAACGCAATGTGCCACCGCGAAGAACAAAACACCTCCAACTCGGTAAGGTGCAAAAGGGGCTCACCATGCAGTTTGCGATTGCACAATGCACCGAATTGCAATATGACACTAGGAGGGTCCGCGGCTCTCGGTGTACGAAATGCAAAGCAACCTCAACCCAAGCAGAACCTTTGCACCTCAAAGCAGGCGTCAGGGAAATGTCTTGAAAATGAAAATAAAACTATTTTTAGCGGAGCGTCCTCCCGTTGCTTTGACGAGCTCGAAAAAAAGGGGAAAAAGTTTTAAAGGATGATGGATCCATTCCCCGGCCATCATCAGTGGTGATTGGATTTGATTCTATTTTGGCTTCATTAAGATCATAAACGGAAGCTTACGAGGCGAAATCTCAGCCGCGAAATGATCGGTCGGTCGATACTTTATTTAAATTCGATTATTAAACCTCCGGCTACGATGCTAGAGCATCAATCTCTTTGTATTTTCGATGGCACACTGCTTCCTGGCTTCACGGTATTCCGCTACATCCGAAGATGAGTGGGGCTGTCCAATGACAACCTCAGCGCAAACAGGAGACGAAGAAGAAGACGGTGCTGCTCTCGACAGATTATTCAAATTTCCATCCAAGTTGGCCACGCTGTTCGAACAGCGAAACCAGGGAGCAAACATTCAAATGCTGCTGCTGCTGCTTCCAGCGCATAAATCCATCTTCATTCGTTGGAACCATCGCTTCCCACCCGGTCCCCGGCAGTACACGGGGTGGTCCCCGGGAAAGGTAAATCGTAATAATGGCCAGCTATTTTTGGGCAAACCGTCCTGCTGGACGCCCTCGGTGAGGGGTTTGCGACACTCCGAAAGAGAGTGAGAGAGACACCTTGGGTGTGGACTCGAAGTCGGAGTCGCCTATCATCGCTGTCATCATCATCATTACCGGACCGGGTACCGGGCACATCATCTGGTGGTCGTCCCCCAAAGCATATATGACCATAAATTGCACTCACGGCTCCACCAGCAGCAGCACCTACTGGAGTCACCTTTTTTTTCACTGGGAAAGATAGATCGACGGTTCCACGGTCAAACTTCACGACAATCCGGTTCGGTTAGGCCGTAGCAAGCATAACAAACTCGCTACCAGCCCCGGGAATCATCGAACGTGGCCATGGTCGGCCGGGTTTGCTCTAGTTTGAATTTGAGCCAAACGCCTAATCCCAAGATCTGGACCAGTAGAAGAAGGTGGTGATCGTGGAGCAGTGCGAGGAGCGAGAGAGGAATTGAAATTTGCATAAAATTGATACGGTTCCTCGGAACACGTCGTGTGTTCGGTATTTGGTTGGTGGATCATCATTGGCCTGGCTGGCTGGCTGGCTGGCTGGCTGCGGGGGCTTTAATGCTCATATCGGGAAGGTATCGGGGAAATTGGATGATCAATTTATTTCTAGCGGGCACGCGGAGCACCCGATCCAAACACCCACATGTTTGTGGCCGGGCCGGATTGTTAGTGAAGCCCGCTAGCGTGGAATATATGGTGCATACGATCGCGTTCTGGGCTATCGATGACACACACCGAAACGATTGGGCCCTCGGCCTACGTTCGCTTGTTGCGTGACAGATTGCCTTTACCGCTAATATCCCTTTGGCACCATCGTGGCGGCCGCTCGATAAGAATGGAGGATTCCGGGGCGAACGCTTTCCGAGGAGTTGTTATTTGTGACGGCGATTATTGGTCCACCGCACGGCATGGCACGGCATGGCATGTTGCGATGTTTGGGATTCGAAATAGATTTTAATCAACTCAATCGTGCCCATCGAGGGCACCAAACGAGAGGAAGGTGTGCTGTGTATTCTGATAGAAAACTCGAACCAGAAAGGACACATACTTTTTCTTTTGGGTTATTCGCATGTTTTTGAACATAAATATGCGCTCGGTCACGCGTCTGCTGACGCCGCGATATGTTATCTATTTAAGCATCCTTGAGCAATCGTATCACCAACCTACGTCAGCGTCGCTGTCGCCTACGTCATAAAAGGCTGGCATGACGAGGCGGCCATGTGCGCTCCGCACAAATTAATATTATCAGAGCAAACATGTCGTTCGTAGCCTCCCGTAGCTCTCGTTTGCTGAAATCGATAAAATACTGCAGCGGCGAATTTTTGGTGGGGCGTTGAGAGCTCCTCTACGAGAGGCCCGTCGCCAATTAATTACCAATCTTTCGGGGACACAAAAGCCCCCGTTTCTTATCTTAGTAAACACAGCACGGAGGCCGAAAAAAAGAGCACACACTCGTAAAGATGTCCGTCCCGGCGGAAGGGTGGCATAGAACCTGGAAGGAAGGTAGAATCGCCCCGGTGGCGAGGTGCCAACGGCACGCGTGAGCAGTCGTCACACTCGACACGGGATCACGTTCTAGATGCTTCAAGAACGGTTCTCGGTTCCTTCCGCCTTTTCGGGTCACTCCTTGTGCCTTATGTGCTGGTGGAGAAAAAGGATACGCGATGGACGCGATGTGACGAAGGCGCGCAGACTCTCCTCTCTCTCTCTCTCTTTCTCTCTCTGTCTCTCCAGTTCGTTTACACAAGGCCGTTGACCATGGACTTGTTTTTGAGCATATTTTTTTCTCGTTATTTTCTATTTGTTTTGGGGCTAACTTGGGGAGCACAGAAAAATATGTTTTCGTCTCCATTCGTTGTTGTTCTATAGAGATCCTTAGTGAAGTACTTGATTCGCCCGCGGCGAATTTTATTTTTCGTATTTTTAGAACAAAATTTGCGTCACTAAAAGGTAGATAGACTCCTTTAATGAAATGTCCAAGGAGGGATAGTGGCTTCAATGAATGGAAGGTGTCGTCGCTTGTCGTGGAAGGTAATTTGCGACTCATCGAGACACATACACATAAGGCAGGTGGGGGCGCACAGCATGATATTGACTCCAATTATCGATCGAGTCTCGTCTCTTCCTCTCGGTGGTGCTCGGTGTATAAATAGAGCGCGAATGCTGCTCACACACCAAACAGGACCGCACTAAAAACACCAAAAATATGCCGCACATACAAAATCCTGCAGCATATATTTCAGGTCAACCTTCCAGACAGTCCTCTCTCTGTCTCTCACTCTCTCTCTCTCTCTCTCTCTCCGCTCGATACTCGCACTCCAGCCCCTCGTATTGGCGTGCCAATTTACCGCTACGCATAAGCCCCACGTTGGCATGCGTATGTCGTGGTGGTGGTTAGTAGCTAATAACGTAAATGCCGCGAGTTTGTGCCACTCCCTGTGGTGTGGAATCGTCGTCGTTGTCGTCGTCGCTGCTGCTACTGCCAGGAACCAGATTCTGCGCTGCAAACACCCACCACCTACGCGCAGTCATTGCCTCCCATTCAACCGTTATCAGTGAACAGGAGACCAGCACACACAGACGCACACATGGCGGCGGTCTAGTAGTCTCTGCGCTGTGGAGTCTGTGGGAAGTATTCTCCCGGAGCAGCGTTCTGGCCTTCGGGCTTCGGATTACTTCGTCTCGTGGTGCGTGGTGCCCTTCCTCGTCGTAGTAGTAGTAGTAGTAGTACTAGTGGTGGTCGTACGTAACAGTAGTACAGTGGCGAGTGAGGCTACTACCTCTCGCAGGACCCGGACCGGGGCACATGCGCACTTTATCGCTCCCGTACGCAGCAGCAGCAGCAGCATGCGATTTCGATGCTACTACTAGGTCCCAGCATCGCATCCGTAGCTACTCCATGGTCAGCTCTAGGTGATCAGTGGGAGCAGGTGATTAAAATGAAAATTTGGGGAAAATTTTATGAGCATCGAAAGGACACCATTTTGCCTTTGATCGATTCCCAAGATGCTTTCGTCGAAGTGCAGCATGATATGATAAGGCTGTACCATTGACAGCTGCACTGTATGCTGACTCTCTCATCGTTCTCTCTCTCTCTCTCGCTGTCATTGAACCGCGCCACCTTGTGCGAAAGGATGCATCGCAGCATGCCGGACCATGTGCATCCGTGCATCGAAGCGAATCAATGGAACGTTCTCGAATGAACAGAGAGAGAGAGAGCGAGAGAGAGAACGAGAACGCCAGAGACTGAAAACGAAAAGAGAGAAAGACGGGTCCTGGTGCCTGGGGCCCAACCGGTGCACCGGACACCAGAATGCAGCATAAATTTGGCGCATATGCTGCTACTGCTGGCGCTGGCGTGCGTACGATGGTTTTTTTTTCGGGCGTACTCGCATAGCGTACGCACGCGACACACACCAATGACGATGTGTGACGCACGGCAATTGCTGCGTAGTCATTGCCCTCGCCACCATTTCCCGGTTCTGGCTGGAAACTAGAATGAAGCCGAAGCAGAGGCGCGTAGAGGCCCGTTGTCCTCCCGGGTGCAGCAGCGACAATTGCGCAAATGCAGTACCGGAGCTGACCGGAGCTGAGCAGAGCTGAGCAGCTGCTGCTACGTTCAGGAGGAACCAGCAACCTGCAATGACCGTTTCCGGGACTCATCGAACCATGAACGCGGCCGTCCATCCATCCATTGTCGTGCTATTATCATCGCACTACCATCATCGATGATGATCATCGTGTGGCATCGGGTGCATTAGCAATTTGTTTCGCAAAATATGCACCACACCCTCCCTTGGGAGGTTGATGATTGTGTCGTCTGTAATGAGTGTATTTCATCGACGATGCACCCGGCATCAGCGGCAGCGCATATTGTGTTTTGTTGTACAGCCAGCGTCATGCTGACGAGATTTGCTTACACGATAATGCACGTGAATGAATCTATTGCATGGGAAATGGAGAAATGAAATGAAATTATTTGAAATTAATTTTAATTTTTTTTGTCATAAATACGACGTAGCATAAGTAAAGAGTATGGGGGAACTTGTCTATTCCCCGGGAAAGGTGCGAATGCATTCGTTTCCTCCGTCCGTCTGCCCGTTCTGAAACATCCATCCGCCGCGACAGGTTTTAGCAGCAGAGAAGAACCAGCTTACAGATCCCAGCTGGTTACGTTTGTTTCGACCGGAAATGGTTATCTTTTCGGCCGCGCAACATGCAAATGGACGTGCGAAATGGAAGGTTGGGAAAAAACGAGATTAAAACTAACGATGTCGTTCTGGTGACCAGGTGGAGCCGTTCGTTCGTAATTACTATCCATTAAATGGGTGGCGTTGCTGGAGGCTAATGAAATCATCGGCCCCACCGGTATTAGAAGCAACTGGTTCGCATCGGTGCTGGATCTGGATGGCTGGCGTAACTGGCTAACGCGGAATGCGTGTCGCATTAATTAGGTATTGATTTGGCATTTTATGTGCCTTCTTATGTGAACTGTTCACTGCCCCTGGGGGGATGATTGTGTTGATAGAGACTGATCAAAGCGATAGCCTTGGTTTCAATTAGCCATTAATGATGATAACAAGGTCACCGGGAGCGTTCGCTTTGATGTGTTTTCGATGATTTGTCGTTGGTAAAAGAAGATCTATAGACTTACGTTCTCGTGGTGTCAGTTTGAAGTTGAGTCATTGTCGTGATAAATTTAAGAGCCAAAATGCGATCCTATGCTCACTATTTGAACAAGTGGAGCGGTTTTTGCTTATTACTTTTCAACCAGCAAAGTCAATGTTTGTGTTTTGTTCTCGAGAAAAGTTCTGTAGATTGTCACAGTCGTTGGATTGGAAGAATTGGAAGACTTGTGACGACTGATAGAAGAGCTTGGTATTTGAAGTCGAATAGTAAGTCATCCAATGAGTAACGAATCGTTTCAAGGGAAACTGCAGCGATTAAGAAGGATCGTAGCACAGAAAGTCTGGTCTTTTTGAGAAGAAACAAGGCACGTAAAATACGAAATGAATCACTTTTAGAGGCAATAGATTTCATGAAAGGTTCTCAGTTGGACATTTATCCAGAAGTAGACGATTTATGGAGTATTTCGCAAGCATGACGCAATGCCTCACAGGCGCGTCACATAGTTTAGGGATCAGAATATGTTTTTGATTTTTTTATAGATGCTTGAGGGAAGTTTAGTATGAGTAATACTTAACGAAGTCACAGGTCCGACATTTAAAGTTTAAGAAAAGCCATAAATAAGGAGGATTTCACGTTGAGAACAGCTGGTGCATTTACTTTGTTAATTCCTTTGCCTTGGAGACTCCAACATATCATCCATTGGTCCGCTCCTTCATTTGTGGAAGTTACAATCGATAATCAATTGTGAGTTTGAAGCACTCTTTATTGGCCAATTGATGGATGGGTTGAGGGGTTTGGGTTTTCAATTAAAAACCCCCATCCCCTTCCCATTTCTGTGCCATTCGCTTGGCCGCGCCTCCATAAACCATCTCGTCTCTGCCAGAGAAAGGCACTCACGACGCCATACATTCTTAGCATGCCCTCCATTCTTCCCTCCAAGTGCAGTTCTCTCCACAAAGCACGGATGATCTGGTTGGAATTGAAAATTACCCTTTTTCTTTGAATAGAGCAGGGCGCGCGCCTCTTCAGCAAACGTGCGAACGTGCGTGATTCATCGCCGGTCTTGTGCCGGTTGCCGCCGGTTGAGCATTCTTTATTTTGAATGACGAGGGTGAGGCCTCCCCCACCCCCATAGAACCAACTGTCTACGGGAACCAGTGTGAATCATGGAAATGGAAATGGTTTCGTTATGTTTTTTTTTGCAGTAAGTTTGTTTTAAAAATAAATCTCACATACGACGGGGGAGACGGCGGCACGCACTGGTACGGTGTGGTATGCACATGACCATCAATGTGGGGTTTGCAGTCTCCTCCTCCTCCCCCGGGGAAGGACCTGACTGTTCTTTTGTTGCTCCTCTCAAGTGGGCTCAGCAGTAGTAGAAAAAAAGGGGTTTGTTCTTTCGCGGTTTTGCGTTTGTTCAAGGAACGCACCGCACAAAGCACCGGAAGTACACGTTACACGAGGCGACGCGACGCAACGTAGAAAGGAGGGAAGAGATGGCTAGGGGAAGTGCTGACTCCACACCCACCCCTTGCGGTTTTTTCAGCTGAAAATCACTTGGAACTCTCCCGGATCCCGGAGGTGTGGATCGGTTTTCATCGCGGTTCTCGAGTGTTGCGCGCTCCTCACGCTCTTGACGACGGCCGTACATTGACCAGCTGACTCAGCATTCTAGCGAATCGAGAAACGATTCTATTCCCTTGAAATGCTATAACCTAATCCCCTGTTTAACGGTTTGCCACGTTCCCGCTATTACTTGAATTGATCACAATAATACAAAACAACAACAGCAGCAGCTCAGTGATCAGTAATTGCGTCGCATTTCGATGAAATTGCTGACATGCGCCTGCACTCACTGCGTGCGCTGTTAACGCACATCTGTGTCCTTGACACTTTTCCAGTTTGAGTGAGTTGTCTTCTCGCGAAAGAGAGGGTGCGTCGCTGTCGTTGGATAGCGAACGCACACAGCGGACAAGAGGCCTCGTGACAGACGGATGCAAATTGGCAGCATCACCCCCGTTCTCCCTCTCTCGCTGGAGCGTGCACTGCGGCGAGGTCGGATAATTGCAGTTATAAATCACGTGCACGAGAAAATGGCGGAATAATGATGCGAAATGTTGTTTGTTTCTCGTGCACCGAATACGCTGTGTCCGCCTTTAATTATGTTGCCTCATAATGACGGATTGACGCTGCTTTTAATTACTCTCTCTCTCTCTCTCTCTCTCTTGTTTGTCTTGGAAATTCATTGATCAGACACAAAAAAAAAATGGTGCAAAGATTCTGTGCCCAGCAATAATCCTCAAAATACTACTGAATGGCAATGGTTAATAATTCTTTTCGTTTTCCTCCTTCTCCCCGCTTTCTCTTTCCAGGTACGTCGCCGTCGGTCGGTCGGTTTTTTTATTGGGCCAAACCGTTTTCTCCGGTTTCCGAATGTCGTTTCTACTATTAGCAGAAGCAGCTGGCGCATTTCGAGCGTTTTCTCTTTTTCTTTTTTTGCTGTTGTCGTTAATACATCAAATCGCGATCGCGAGCGCCCAGGGCACGGCACGTTGTGGTAAGTTTGGCGGGATCCAAATCCATACCATATTGCCCTCAATGACACAGTGCTCGGCTTGGAAAATTTGGATTGAAATCATCGGCTTATTACTGGCACGATCTTTGGTGTGTTACGCCAGGTGTGAGGTGCGTCGCAACATAATTGCGCAGAATGCCATTTGCTCTTACTCGCCTTATTTCTGGGCCTCTCCGAACCTTACAGGTGACCGCAGTGGCGCAGTGTAAAGTGTATTCCGCGTTTCCATTCCATTCCCCCACCTCTCCGTGGTTCCACGCGTGCCACGTGATCTGTGTGTCTCTCGTTCGGTGTTTGGCCGGCCTTCGGCAGGCCTGTTTTGGTTTGGTTTGGTTGCCTGGCTTGTGGAGCCGAAGCCGCCGCGTTGCGTTTTGCGCGCAGCCAACACCAATCCGGTCAGTGACGTCACGAATGTGTGGCGCGAGCGGTCATCGCCGCCAAAGAGAGAAGGGGGGGGGTGGGGGGGGGGGGGGTAGGGAGGTAAATAGCGGACAACGAGTGCGTCATCATCATCATCATCGTCGTGCTGTGGTGTGGTGCCACGCATCGCACCTGGACCGCGGCCGTTGGTGTAGTGGTGTGATCGCGATCGCGGCAGGTGAACCTAACTCTTTCCACCGTTTCCCGCCCCACCGCCCCCTTGGACCCCTCTCTTCCGGAATGAACCACCTCAATGAACCACGCGAGAAGTGCGCGAAACAAAACAAAACAGATCGCGATCGCGTGTGCGGGCGAGAGCACGCGAGGAAAAGAGAACGGCGATCGCCGGGACGAATTGCCGGTTTGTACACCGGGGGGAACACCGGACCGGGCCGGGAGGGAAGCTGGGAGTTGTTCTGGAATTTTAATTCACTGCCCGCCCTTTCCATTCCTTCTCCCTCACTAGCTGTCGCACCACGGTGCTGCTGATGCTGTTGGTCGGCCGCCATCGCAGAAACGCAAAAGAATGTGTGTCGCGCGACGCACAGCACGGCACGGCTCCGGTTGGTTGGCTTGGTGAAGCGCGAACGAAGGTGACAATGCGCGGTGGCGACCTCGAGAAATCCCCGAAAAAAAGGTGTCCCATAGCAGCAGCAGCAGCAGCCAGCATCTTGGGCGATGATGATCGAGGTCGTTATTCCAATCTGCGTTTCCATGCTCGGCTACGTTCTCGGTGTATAGAAAGCTCAGTAGCACCAATGCTAGGAAGATCGGTTTTTGGTCGTTGGATTTGATAAGATACTTTTTATTACGAAAAGTTCCTTTATTAATTCGATAGACGGGCGCTCCTTCATTAATGATCTAAAAGCAGGTTTCTTTTTTACTTTTATTCGCGTAAAGGGTGATTTGTAATTGTTGCAACTACTTCATTTATTTATCGAACATATTTTACTTCAGAAATCTTCTAACGAAGTTCCAAGAATTGATAGCGCAGCGTAATAAAATTCTTTTAATAGAATTCTTTGCTGCGATTACTTCTATCAGAAGACTTCTATCAGTATTTCATTCCCCGCAAATGTGTTACTCACAAGAGTGTGGCTTGAGTTTAAAGCGTCCACTCCCTTATCGTTGGACAGTGTCATAGGATTCTATGCAAATGTGACACATCGTGCTAGGGGATTCTTTCGTTGACTATCCGTGCGATCAGAGAGCTTCCGTTCGGTGTTGTTAGTCAACCACTTTGCCTACGCATGTCGCACAGTGAGCATCTGCTCACGTCGTTTATCACGGAACAGGGATCGCTGTGTGTCAGGGTCACAGCTCGAGATCGACGCCACCGCGAATACCGGAACTTCGGTGAACACTGTGTCTGTGATCGTAGTGGGGAGTGCCGATGTTAGCGATAGTATCGTTGCTGGTTGAAGGTCAGACCAAGATGGTCCTAGGCCATGTTATAGCCCACGTTTGACGACCTGTGGTGGTGTCGGTGACAGTGTTTAAGATGCCTACGCACTCCATTAGGCACCAGTTTCTATCAAATGAACGAATTTCTAGCGTAGTGTGAAATGAAGTGGCATTAAATGATGGCAGACCTGGAAACAAACAAAAAATGTCACCTGGAAATGAGAAATATTAGCAAGAAGTGAATCCATTTCCACGATTTTCTTCCGCCTTCGACAGGAAGGGCTAATTCCAAACGGATGTCCGCACGAGAAGTACTTCTAGGAGTACGGTACTTGATGCACGGGGCAGTCCGCCTAGATCACAACAAGAATAATGTTTCACATTAACCGGTGATGCCGTTGATCGGTGATCATCGTGATGATGGTAAAGGGAAATTGTTTTCGTATTGTATTTTGATCTAATTAGACGCAGCATGAGTTTGTGATTTTTCCTTCCCTTTCGTATGTTTTTAAACCGGATCATGCTCCTCGGCCTGCTACTGAGTCACGAGAAATGATTTAAGTTGATTTGGATTTTTTTTTAAATTTTCAAATGGATCTTCCAGCGTCTTTAGTATAGTATCCAGCGTTTTTAGTACAGCAGCCACTGGCGTAGAGCTCTAGCCGCACTCCAGCGTAACCGCTCTTTCAGCAAACCGATGCGAGAGACGACGACGCAATCCGATCACGACTCACGACCAAGAGCGCGGCTCTCAGCATTGAGTACGTGCGGTTTCTGTGGCCACCAAACCGAAAGGGTTAACTCACGTGCGGTCTTTTCACTGGCGCGAGACGCGTACGAATGCGAGAGAACACTCGCTGAGGCTCTCCGATCGTGGCTCAGTGTTTGTCAGACACTTGTTTACAGTCAGCAGCATAAGTAAAAGACTGCTTTCATTTTTTTTAAAAATGTTTTTTACTTTAAATTCTAAAATTCCCATCTAAAAGGGAAAGTTTTTATGCTTTAAAAACCATTCTGCAGTCGATTTTCTGCAGGATCTATCACCATTAGTGGAGTAAACTAATCTAAATCCATTAAAAAAATGTCACTTCTAAATCGACATAATATTTGAGCGCTGTTTTGATCGAAAGATTCAAATTTACAGCCGTAAATTTGGATAAAAAAGCAGGGTGTGCTTTAACTAATGCCAATGGCTGTAGCTGCTGTTTTCAAGGGGTTCGATCTGCTCTCCACTCTCACTTGGCATGTCCACCCGCGGGCGCCTCCACGCTGTCGATCATGGATATCACGCAATGGAGAGGAGAGTTCGAACTGAGAGCGAACGAACGAACGAACGAGCTGTGGTACAGTGGTATGCTGCCCGTTTGTACCAGGTGAGGTCAGTTTTTGAGTGGCACCCGTCGCGTCAAGATGATGCTGTTGTCGTTGGTGGAGGTGCTTCTTCTCCGGACGCCTACCACCGGACGGTAGTGTGTGCTCGTTGTCGTCGTCGTTGTTGTTGTGCCCAGTGGCCGATGCGGTGCATCCTCAAGTGTTGACGAAACGACGATCGACAGTTGTCGGTGCTTGGAGTGGCGATCAGAAGCAGATTTTCTACCGGTTGGTTGGAATGCTAGAGTGTGATCTGTGCTGTGACGAATCGTTTTATTAGAGGATGTGAAATTGGGTTTTGCGTTCCCGCTTAGAGAGATGCTTTATACGCCGCCAGGTGTTAACTGGTAACGAAAGTGAAACCAAGCGATCGTGTGACGTGATCTTTTCGGTGATCCGGAGTGATCCGAAGTGCAGGAATGGGGGTGTCGTGAGTGAGGAACGAGAATTAAATTTAGATTCGCCCAAGGCGACTCTGAAGGCAACGATCACCAAGACGAGACTAATCACCTTCAAATCCCTTCTGGTGGTCGATCATCTGACCGACGTACCAACGGGTTGCAGTACACCAAGCGAACCAAGCGACCAAACAGCATGCTAGCAGAGGCACAAAATCCCTGAGATCCGGATTCATAAACGGGAATTCAAAACAAACTCCTTCTGTACCACTGTGTCTTGTCCCCCCCCCCCCCCCCCCCCCCCCCCCGAAATACACCAAGGAGCAAACACGCGTCCCACAACTTGTTTCAGTTCTCGGATCTTCGGAACGAGTTCGGCGGCAATCAGTAAATAACGAGGCTTTAGCGGGAGAAGAGATCGCAAGAAGAAGAAGAGGAAGAAGATCGCGACCGAAATCCGCATCGCCCTCCACTCCGCGACAGCAGCTCAAGTTCAGAAGATGTACTTCTTACGCTTTTGCCAACGGCAACCGGCGTCGGGTGGTGGTGCCTACGCAAAGTTCTACGAAGGTTAGTGGGCGCAGCGAACGCTTTAGTGTTTTGTGAACCCGCCGCCACCTACACCACCCCATTGCCATTTCTTCATGCAGTGCGCCACCCCGCCATTACTGCCTGCTACTTAATGACGATGCAAAGCTAATACGCAATTTAATCCCGCCGTGGCCACAGTTTGCTTGTCGTGGCGCTAGAGGCGCTTTAGATTTAGCTGCTTTTTAACGCATTAACCTTGACGCTTGTTTGATTCGCGGGATATTCGGTAACGATCCGCGCCTGTCCAGCCAAAGTTTGTGAACAACTGCCCAACTGTCTTTTTGTGCAGAACTTCAACAACTTGCTTGAACTGCCTTGGTTGACGATGATATCATACGTTATTGTTGCCGTATGTGCACTTGTTTTGATAAAAGAGAGGCAAAATAGTTTGTAGTTACATAGATAAACCCAAGAGAAGATAACAGAATTATATTTAAAGCCTTGCTTATCTCGTGCGAAATGTTAGTTCCACAACTAGGCTGTAAGCGGTAAAGGCATTGGAATTCCCAGTGATACTTTCGTCTTGAGTGTTGACTCATAGTGAAGGAACCCTTTCTGACAGAGTTCATAGGCACATTCCACGGGGTTCAACATCTTTCCTAGAAAAGATTATTCCATCCCTCCTCTCTTTCTATCCCCAGAGCCACCTGGGAACTCTTCTGAATCATCGCTCTCTAGTAAGAATGTCATTTGAACAGCAGCGCAGCTTTTGTGTGCTCGCTACTGGGGATGAAATATGATTCTTCGGTTTCGGTTCCAAGCATTGGTTATCCAATATGGACCAAAAATGTCTACCGTCAGCACGAGAGGCTGTGGCAATAGGGAGGTGTTCACTGTTTATGAAAAAAAAAGATATCCAAAATCTGTTTATATGATGTCAGTCTTGAGCGCATTTTGACGTTTTAACCAACATCTTGCTGAGCTGAGCGAGCCATCAAAAACTGTTTTCCGAAGAGCGTATGTCTTCTTCTCTTTACGTTGCCATTTTTTGGCAATACGGAACCAGAAGTAAACAAACCACGGCTTCTGGCCATGCGCGCGCCACGGTGTATTAACAACGGTGACCTTTTCGGCACTCGAACAGAACCTTCAGATCAGCGTGGTGTGATCTGTTTTCATTCCAAAACCCCCCCCCCCCCCTTCCCCCTGGCGCACCGATATTGCACACAGTAATTAGAGAATTACCGTCAATTACGGAGGTTGGCCTTCGCCAATCTATAGCACGGTTTTGCCTCCCACTTGCGCGTCTTGTGGTCGTCTTCTGAGGATCTGAGGCGCTTCCACCAACCACAACCCCATAGCGCTCAGTCCAGATCGCAAGATCCGGTCCGTACCGTTCCGGAAACGGCGACGGAAATGAGAGGCATTGAAGGGGTAGCGCTGAAATGAAATTAAATGTAGAGTGTCCACTCTGAGCGTGCAAGAACGGAGCATGGTGTGAACAGCGCGAGAAGTCTTTAAAGTCACACTTTGAGAGAAGGGATTGTGTTTTTTTGAAGGGAAATGAAGTTCCGCAACAGCTCTCTGCGAACAGATTCGTCGAGCGGAGTAAAGTTTGAGGTTATGTTTACCCTTCCCAGTGGACTGGCCGAGAAGAGCTCGTGTTCGTGGTCCATAATTATGAACCACTGGCTGGCTGCCCGTGACCGCCGGTGCCCGGTCACTAATATTTCGAGATGTTGTTTTGATTCTGCTCGCTCCAACATCTGCTGCTGCTGCTGCTGCTGCTGCGGTGCGTTCTTCACCTTTAGCACTCTGCCATCTTCTGCTCGAGCAAGGGCAACCCTGCGGACGGACCAACGATGGTGCTCTAGTTCCGGAACGGAGCCAGCTGAAGGCCAATATCGAGCGAGCCGAACGAGCCGTGGTACAGAAGATTGTTGGCGCGATTAATTAAGCTAGTTAAGCGGCCAGCGGAAGGCCCCAGCTCGTCGTCGTCCGAGGAGTCTGTGGATGCTGTGAAGGTTAGGTCGCACGCGAATTGCCATTTTTTTATCGCGAGCGAGCATTTCTTGCACTTTTGTCTTTGTTCCCACCCGGTGGGGCTGTAATACGTAGATCTGACGTAGGAATTTGGATTGAGGATCGAGTAAACACTAATCGACATTAATGGTAAACACATTCGCTCGATCGAGTTCGGCCTGACATCGGTGGGAGATGTGTTATTGTAAACATCAAGTTTCGATGTCTTAAAAACGGGAATATGAATAGGATGAGGGTATGAATTGTGCAAGCAGCGCATTATTTGCTTAATCTATTTTAGGACCTTATCCCTTCTTGAACCTTTTCAATCCCTCCGATCTGGAGCTGGCTAGAAAGCGAAATGATTGTATCCAAACTAAGCGCAAATAGCAGCTGTGTATTGACATAAAAAAAAACGCGCCTCGTCATGCACTGGAAGTACCTCCCAGTGCACAGCAAAACCCTAACCTAGATCACTATCATTTCGTGTAGTAATTGGGCCTTTAAATCCCTCACCCACCCGGGGTGGGGAGGTTCCCCACATTTCACTGTCGCCAAAGCACCGAGTTCCGACCTACGGACTCCTCCCTGGGTCGCGAATCTGCCGCAAAATTGGGTCAATCCCGTGGTGCGGTGCGGAGAAGAAAGCACGGAAACCTTCGAACTCTTCGGTTCGGGGCTCTTGGGCTTTGAACTTCACCACACACGGGGGCCAAAGCGACTTGGAGTGACTCTCGAGATGAAGCTCATCGTTCCCGTTTTCACTCGCATCGCGTACCGAGAGAGTTTCTGTGGTTGTTACTGTTGTGTTGTGAGTCTGTGCAGCAGCGGCGTACCGACGCAACAGCACTGGTAATTGCACAGGAATGCCCAACTGGCACACGCGGGTTGCTAGCAGAGGGTACGCGAACTTTTCCTCCTTCTTCCCACTGGGGCTTATCCGAGATCGGGTGCCGTTTCACCGGCACGTAGCAAACCGTCACGTCTCAATCTTCTCGGTGTTGGCTTGGCGTCTCTCTCTTGCCTTGGCATCTCTACCAACAAACGGTAGCTACTGTTTGCTACTACTGTTTCTGGTCTCTCCCCCACGAAAAGATACGCGATCGATCGGACTCCTGGTGTGATCTGAAATGAGTTCTACTACTGCTGCTGCCGGTCGGTCGCTCGATGCGCTGCGCTGCGCTGCGACACCAATGGCGGAACCAATCAATAAAATCGTTCAGTTTGGCCTCGCCGCTGTAACGAAAGGTTGTTCTCCTTGGCTTGGGGGAAATCAAACGGACAATTTTCACAAAATTGAGGCGACCGGCCTGGCTCTATCACAAGCTGTCACGCGGACCGCGGACGATACACGTTCGTTGCTGGTGACGGTGATGATGATGATGATGATGATGATGCACCTGTCTGTTGCTCGATTCTTGCCGGTCCCATGGTTGGAAGATTTGAGGTTACGTACGCGCCCGCTGATGGTCTGATGCGCGACAGAGTAAGCGCGATGTTGTGGCTGGCATACGGCGATAACTGTGCGAAACTAATTAACCTTTCGTCACGCTGTCGTTATCCTCTGCCTCTGCCTGGTTGCCGGTTGTGACGAAATGGCTTCATAGGTGCGTCGCCCCCGTTGTTCTCCCGGCGTTCGAGAGATCGAAGGAACGAAGGAACTGCAGATTGCAGCTGCAAAACGGCCGGCAGGTGTCCGCCTCTTGGAACACACTGTGCCCAGTGTTCTGTGTGATTGCTTACTTGTCAAATGATGGATGTATGAGATGCTTTTCCTGGTTCTACTGTGCGCGCGCAGTACGTGGTGAGGTATTTTCTTTCTTCGCAGCGGAAACATCGGCCGCCATTGGGGGATATCTTGCTGGGTATTTCATTATCGACCAGATGGCCGCTGTCACAAAGAAGCAGCCGCTTGTCAGTAGACCACGGTCGGGGTCACCCAATACAAGAATTCATCTGCAGCAATACGTCTTTATTCCAAGAAACTTCTTCGATAATTCGCATCATATTCGCAAAGACACAGGGCTACAATTTCCGCTCCACGACGCTGATGATGATCGTCATAATTTGGAGCGCTCGCCAAATTATGGTATCCATAATCCGTATAATCAATATACCGCCGTACAGTGTTGCCTATTAACATCGCTTCGATTCGATCCGCACGTTCTTGGGGGGTGTGCTCTCATTATTGAACACACCACGGCGGCGGCGGCCGGAAACGCGATGACCTTTACCGACTTAGTGCTGCTCTGCTGTGCTCTTTCTCGATGTACGCACGCGTACGCGTCTGGTTTGGTTCGTCCAACAGGTTTTCGCTTCCACCAACAACTGGCTTAGCCGAGTGGCCAGGCGCAGAGAGCAGCTTACCCGATGCCCGAAATCGGTCAGAACAAGTTCGCTTTTCGGCTCGTCCGTCCCGTGGGCTGATGCGGTCCTCTAGCTCTACAAACGGTGTGTTCCAAATTATGGAACATGTTCGCATGACTGGGCGGGAGTGAGAGGAGAGTGCGCGATGGCGAAGCGATATATTTGAGGACAGAATTTATTGCTCCGGAGTGTAGTGGAGTCGCCGCTCCGAGAACCAATCCGCAACATCCGATTGCCGATGCGCAAAACTAACTGTTCCAATGTTTCTCAGAAGCTGGAAGCCCTGGCTGATGATGAACCTGAGTTGACAATAGCCCCCGTCCCTCGGTCCTGCATTTTATGGCATAGCAAAATCTGAAGCGAAATCAAGTGAATTGCTTTATAATTTTATTACAAGCTTCTTTGGGTCCCGTTTTGTGCCCGGTCTCATCTCCCGGTGGAAAAAAAACCAATGGGAACCGAGTGGATAACGTTTTGTTTTGAAGAAGAGATGTGACTGATCTGATGCTTTATGGCCTTTTTGGGCGACTCTCGGCAAATACAAACGGGTGCGGCAGCACGTGTGAATCCAATCCATGGAGGAGCGATGGCAGCCAATTAAATGTTCCGTCACTTGGTGGCCACACTGAACGAAGGAAGCTTCAACATCTCGCTCCCTAAAAACACACGCAAGATGCGTCACGGGCCGCCGGTTCATCTCGCGAGCGGGCGCGCATCGTTTGTAAGTTTCGTTCGGTGATGTAAGGCGCAACGGACGCCGCCAAACGTCCATTTCCCAATCCCGGCAATACACGGATCCGCTCCTCCAGCTCGTTACCTTGGTGGTGGTGGTGCTGATGGACACGTGTCTGTAATTGTGTGTCTCTTTCGCTCATCACAAATGAGCAAAATGTGGTTAAACGCTTCGTGTGATTGAGCTGTTGTGATATACCGAGGAAGGTTGGGGGGGATTAGCTCATCGCCGTGCGAGGGCGCGTCACCGTGGCGGACGGTTAATGGAACTCGTTTAACTCCAAATCCGTCAAGCCATCGGACGTGCCGCACGCTCTCTCTCTCTTCATTCGACTAAAACACAAGCCCAGTCGACCGATGACAACATCCATCCATCGCCTTATTATCGATTTGTTATTGTTTTTTGGGTTTCGGTTGCCTTTTTTTTGCAATCCGAGTACTCCCACCCACCACCACTCCAAGTCCAGGTTAGTGGGGCTGAACGAAGAAGCGTGGACGTGAAGCAACGATCAGCGCGTGTCTAGTGTGGTGTAGAAGTCGCAGCAGTTGTAGAGTCGTCGCGTCATTAATTTTCCGCTCGAGTGAGGCAGCCAACTGTGAAAGATGAGCTCGTTCCTCCCTGAGTCCTCCCTACGGTTACGGTTTGATGGAGTCAGAGTCAGAGGGTTAAGACACATACACTAACAGTCGGGTCCACGGTTCTCTGTGAAGTGTTTACGCAAATAGCCACACGATGCGTCGTTGGAACCGGGGAGAATTCCTCGTAAACCAAACCCGATGACTAAGAATGTCTGAGACCCGTTTGAGGCATCTGGGAGAAAATTACGCCGCAACTACTCTGTGCGCACTGTCTTTATGGGACATAAAATCGGAATGACGGAAACGTCCCTCCGGCCGGCACGAGAATTGATGGTGATGATTGGGTCCGGACGGTGTCAGAACCACGCTCCCTGATTTATGGACTTCAAACGATCGGAAGTTTTACGTCATAAAGCTGGCGCTCGCACTCGTCCGAGGGTCTGGAATTGATTTCTTCCGTAACAGTTCGCTTCTGTCGATCGATATGATACTTCTCTTCTTCGATGATGGATTAGAGCCACTGCGGACGCCCTATACTCTCCACCGCTAACTGTAAGAAACGGCGGGCGAAGGATCATCAACGTTTGATTAATTTAAATTCCGCGTGGGATTTAATGGTTGGTCCCAACCCATATGGAGCTACACGGGCGAACGGGAGATCATCTCTCGGCACTTCGTTTAATGCCTTTTAAGGGTCCGACTGCCGACAGCTAATAGTTCACCGTCGGCGCACGTGAGCCCGCACATAGGTTTTCATCCACATCTGTAATTTGAAATCGCACGCGGCCACCGGAGTGTCGCTGCTGAGTCATACTCCCGTCATGGGTCGCTCCCGTCATCGGCCATGGGACTAAAGCTCAAGGTGCCGGCGACACATGGCTTTGTTTGGCATCGTAGATTTCCCAGCCCGATAGACCGGCCGCATATTCCCTGAGTCAGAGTCACTGCCTGACGAATCTGACGCAAAATGTTGGCGAAAATAAAGTGCGGTTCGCGGAATTCCTTTAAAAAACTGTCCTTTTGGTGCTGTTTGCAAGGTGTTTCTTCTCTTCCTCTTGCCAATGAGTCACGGTTTTTGCGGTAAAGTCCGGTTAATATCTTCCAGGTTGTGACCTCTTGTCCAGCCTTTTGTCGCTTCACTAATTGCTGTTAACATCATCTAGACACACTCACTGGCATGCTCACTCATATATGCTGTCACCAGAACCTTCACTCTCTTGACGACGAAGACGACGACGACGATGGTTTCCTCCATAAATTGTATGTTTTAGTGTCACGCCGCTCGCCATCCGTCCGTTGCTCATTTTATTACGCTTTCCTCCTCCTGCCCTCCTGCTAGCATGTTTTGCGCTGTCTTGTTCCTTAACTTGAATGCTCTCTCTCTCTCTGTTTCGCTGCTCGGTGTCGGAGTCGCGTTGCATGGCGCCCACCCCCCCGTGGGGACTAATCTGAAACCATTCTCATCTCGATTCGTACCCCCGCCAGTAGGAGCCGCACGCGCGCGCGCGCTAAACAAGGTGTTTAACAACAATAATACGAGTGACTAGAGTGTGTTTCTCTGTGTGTGCGCATGTGTGTTTGTAGGATAGTGGTGTAATGAGCGACGACAACTTCGACAACCAAGGCTCTCGAGCGCTAGCTGGATACTGCTTAGTGTTGCCTTCGACGATGCCGACGCGTACGACAAGCAGCGCCACCGGACAAGCGCCACTTTGACACTTTGCCATTGTCGTCGTGCGCAAGGCACAATTGGCAAGGTTAAGGGCAAGCAAGTGGCTGGGTGGTGTGTGGTGGCCTGTGTGGTGGGTCCAAAGGGGTGACCTCCAAGAGAGCAGCAGCAAAGTGTCGTGTGCCTGGCGTATGTGTACCAACCTGTGTGCTAATAATGAGCCGAGAAAGGTGTCATTAGAGGGTGCATATCTCTTGGAAGCGAGGCGAGCGAGAGTCAGTGTCAGTGGATGCCAAGAGAGAGAGAGAGAGAAAGAGAAGTTCCAAGAACCCGTTTCATGTTCTTGGAGCACCGGATGAAGGATAATACTAATCATTAGCATCACACTCGAGTGTCACAAAGTGTCAACTAATCGATAAACGGGAGCCCGACCGACTGTCATTAGCTTCTTCTGCAAGTGCATACCCCACAGGGGTTGGGGTGCCGGTGGGGGTGGTGTCATCATTAGCAGTTCATCATGACATCCATCCGCTTTATTAGCTCTTGCATCCGCTCCATTGACACCGCTTAACGTGTGTTTGTGTGCGTGTTGGTGTGCGATTGCTGTCATGTTTATTCTGTATGCGAAGGATTGCGCAGATGTTTGATTAATCTCGGTACAGAAGTTGACGGGTTTTGTCGTACGGAACGGTCGCCCTGCCTGGTGCTCGGAGGATAATAATGGTAACGACGATAAAAATTACGGGCGATGGTGTGTTCATCCAGTCGAACGGTAGCAGTGGACCGGGTGGAACCGCCGGTGCAAGAGGTAGACTGCAAGCAGCAAATGGCAATGGCGTCCCGGGGAGTACAGCGATCGGAGATGCAGCACTTCCGAATGGTGCCCGAAATGGACGGCATCAGAATGGTGGTTCGCACGATGTGGTAGACAGTGGTAGTGGTGGTGCCGCTGTTGGTCGTCGTGGTAGTGGAACCCTGGCGGTGACACCACGTTCTACACCGGAACCCATGGCCGGTGATACGAACAACAATCATAAGGGTTACCGGAACTTTAATCACTTTCATCGTCGCTACCAGTCGGACGAGGGCCCCGGATTCATCGGTGAGACCGAGCTGCACAAGAACGGCGGAAGTGCCGAAGGGCCCGGTCTCGAGGAAAGTCCCACGATGGTGGCGGCCACTAGTGGCAGTGGTGAAAGTGACGACGCTTCCGGTGCTGACTCCAACCGGAAGCGGGACAAGTTCACGATTTCCTTTCTCAACACGCACCGCTCGCAGAACTTGCCGCTTGCCGGCAGTCATGGCAAGAGCATGCTGAACCACAAGTTCATCGTGTACAATAGCAAAAAACCAAAGACGTCGACGATGCTACATCAGCAGTACTATCGGGAGAATGGGGGCGGTGGTGGCTCACCGTTACCGTCACCACCTTACCAGAGCCACTACCAGCAGTATCTGTACAATCGGTTACGCCCTTCGCTCTCGACCTCGGTGCTGACTTCGCCTTCGCTGATCAACGGCACGGCAGGTGCGGGCAGCAGTAGTAGTACCACCGGTAATGGTGGCGGTGTTCCACCCGGACTCCACCAGCCCGGTGTGCTGAGTCGGATCGAGCAACGGGAACGTGAACAGCAGCAACTCTACCAGAACGGTCTGTTCCACCAGCAACACCGTGCCCTGCTCGGTACCCCGCCAGCAGCCGTGCCCGGATGGGCCAAGTCTACCTCTTGTCTGGTGACGAGCAGCAGCAACAGCAGCACTACCGCGGCCATCACGGCATACCGGGCCAGTCCACTGCTGACTCAGTTGTCTCCGCAGGCCTCACAGCCTTCGCTATCGCGCAATAATCCCATGGGTGAGGTGGTGGGTCCCTCACCGATGTCATCGATTTCATCCGCTTCCTCATCGTTCTCGTCATCGTCGAACTCGCTGCCGTCGAGCTCACCGCCCGGTTCGGGGCCCGGTTCTTCGTCCAACTCACCGCCACCACCGGAGGAGGTGGCACCGGTAGCATCGCCCACGGTGGTGTCACCTCCACCGTCAACATCCGCCACCACCGCGTCACCAGCGACGTCACCGACAACATCTGCGCCGTCAACTGTGAATCTTGGTCAGTAGGTCTCTTGGGAAGACGGCGGGAGTGTGCGCCTCCACTAGTTTCTAGATTTTCTCTCTCTCTCTCTCTCTCTCTATCTCCATTGCTTATTTCTCGCGATGACTCTCTGACACTTTTTTTTTCTTAATTTACGATCATCATTTCCACGGGAGTTCGGCTCTTGGTGCCGCTGTGTTACCCGAGGTACTTTCATTAGAAATTCTGATGAAGCGGTCGGTTGTCGGTTGTTCTCCACGGCAGTGGATGAATGCAACACACTTTTCGTTTTATGTCGACGCACCTGCATGAAGAACCAGCATGACCTGCGTGCCTACCAACTAACAGCGTCATGTTCAGTAGCTTCTGTCCACTAAAACCTCATACAGACCTCGGTGATACTGCTGGCACATTGTTTTGCAGCACATCGTTGTGCGTTTCTTGGTTATAACCTTTTCCCTTCTACTACTTCTTCTTCTCCGGGACGTAACCCAAAAAGTGCAGCCAGCCATGTGTTCGGCCAGGTTATGGGCGATGGATGTAGATATTATGGATGGTCAGTAGCAGTAGCACCAGCAGCAGCAGCAGCAGCAGCAGCAGCAGCAGTAGTGCCCCAGTTAAGCTGTTGCATTTGCTCACGTTCCTATTCCCAGCGTGGCGAGAGATGCGCGTGCCACAAAACAATAGAACAAACAGCGTGCGCGTTCGCCACACCAAACACCGAACGTCTGGCTGCCGGAACTTTCACATTCCGTCTCCCTGACGCTCGTCGAGGAAAAGACGATTCTTGGTTTTATTATCTGAGACCGACCAAGGGGTTTTAGTGAGTCAAAAAAGAGTGGACAGTGAACCTTTCTTCCGCACCTTGTTCAGAAGTTGGCCATTTGTCCAGGATCTGCCATTGTAGTTCAAGGTCCACGTCGTTTGCGTCGATCCAACAAAAGCCCTGTGAGAAGAACGTTCTTTACGCGTGTGTGTCACGTTGATGGGGCCATAATTTACGGTCAGCGTCAAGCGTGTCTTGACGTGGACAGAAGGGAAAGCCCCTGGTTTCTTTATTGATAGCAAAGTGGATCCTTGTCCGTGTCATTTCATTAGCTACCTTCTTTTATGATAAGTCTTTGAGGGGCGCTCTTCTCCAGCTGTGAAATTCAGCAAAACTTTTGTACTTCGGTCCAGACCTGATGTCCAATTTGTGGACCACCGCTAAACATTCAATGGCAAGGTATTGTGTCCTCGCGACGACACAATAGCATTAATTCTTCTCTCGACTCTCTCGACAATCAATAAACATCGTTGGATCCTTTCAACTCCTTTCGGGATGAAGTGATAAGAACGCAAGGGCAGGTCCACACAAATTGGAACCAGTTTCCGGCCGCTACTCCTCCGGGTATGGACCGGTCTGGTAGAGGACGCCACGATTTATGACGCGCCAGTGCGAAGGTGGTGTGGTGGTGTTTGTGCCAGGAAAGCGTGTCATCTTCGCTGGCTGTGCATCCCACAGCCAAGCAAACGGGGCCCACGCTGTGAATTTTGTGCTTTTTGTTTCATCTTCTCCATGACGTCAGTGCCGAATGATTTCTTGGTGCCCATTTCGTTCATCTCGCACATTGAATCGCACATCGCATGGCGTTCCCTTTTTTGCGCGACCGTGCCCGCGGTGGCCTACAATCGAGTGAATGAAGTGCCTGTGTGTGATGCACGTGTCTTTGATGGCGGTGCCATACCGCGAATGGTCTGTGTGCTAATCCGTACGTAAGTCCCCGACTTCAACGCCAGAAGCCGGGCCGCGGAAGTACAATTAGCATAGGAAAACACAGCATCGCACATCGCGGGACAATTAGTCAAATTGGAAGTGGAAATTCAACCCGGACATCATCATCATCATCATCACGATCATCTACAAGTTTTTTTGTTTTCTTTTTTGTCCATCCACGGGGGTGCCAAGGGTGGGTGGGAGTCAATTATCTACCGTACACGGTGTCGAACAATCATCAAGAGAGCGTGCTCGAAGCTTTCCACGATGGGGTGGGTGTTTGTTGGATTGATTTTTCCTCCATTCGGACTGCACGGACGAGAGATGACTTTCCATCGATTGTGGCCGCTCGCTCGCGAGGACCCTTTGGGCCCCCAACGGGTTATGAGGTTACAATTTGGTGTTTGGAATAATTACTCGCCGGGCGGAGCACGACGACGGCGCTAGGGGTAGGGGAGACGATCAATTCGAAAGGGTCGAAAAGTGCCAACTTTCACTCATCAAATATTAAATCCCTTTGCGGAGGGAAGGGTCCGCTGACGGTGCACTATCCAACGGTGCCGATTGGCGTAATGTTCGCGGAGCATAAAGTTATGCCTGTTATGCCGTGTTAGCCACCATTTGCTCACAGCCAACCTGTTTCCACCTTCCGATTTCCTCTTATTATTGTTTATGCATTAATTCGAAGCACTTTTCGAAGCGAACAATTTATTTGAAGCGAGTGACGGGTCTTATTTTTCTTAATCGTGTAGTATCTGTAGGAAATTGCATCGTTTTTTTTAATCAAGCGGGCCAATGTATGTTTACACTAGTTTCTAGTAACGATTTAAGCGGGTTGTTGTGCCCTACAGTGCACAAAAGTTTGATTCCTGCTAATAAACAGCGGAACCAAATTTTTTTTACTTGAAGAATGGCTTTTTGCGGTAAATATGCAGCTTTTTAAATTGCATTTCAATTGACATTAATATCCAATTCATTATCTACATTTTCAGTGCTTTACGTTTGTTGTAGACAATGCACATACCAGGATAAATTCGAAGAAACATATTCAAAACAAGATAGGATCGTATGAAACACTTTTGCTTTTTAATTAAATGAAGCAACTTTACTCGCGAATGTTGTATTCTAGCTAACGAGAATTCCTTTTTGAAATTCATTTTAATTTTTTTATATCATTTGATTTTTTCAAATCAATTTGCAAATATGCAAGGAACGTTTGAGTTTGCATAATCTGTGCTTAAACATATCCTAGCCTAGCGCGAGTGCATGAGTAACCAAGGGTTTCACGGTTGATATCATGATTTCGTGACACCATGTCGGCCAATGGTTTGGTCAAATTTCGTAAGTTTCGTTGCCGAAAATAGTTTGACGCTGAAGTCATCCATCCCATCCATCATCCGGCATCATCCTCGCTAGCGCTAGTTCTTCGCGCTTTGCCGGCACGCTGCTGCATTTAAATCTTTTCCGCGCTGCGACCGCGCCTTCTCGTTGACTTGACTTACTTGACTGGCTGGCCGGACCGGACTGGCCGGACTTGACTGGTGGCTCACCCCTTTCGGGCACGATTTGCAATGCAAAGCAGTAGCGTGTTGTGGACTTTGCGCCACTCAAGCTTCGGTTTCTCAAGCAAAGAAGAAGAAGCCTTCTGTGGCCAGCCCTTCATGGCTCTTGTGTGTGGCGTTGCGTTGCGTTGCGCGGACTGCCGCATAATTTTGGGTAAATGTTTTGAATGCCAACGCTCTGCTCTTTTCCTTCCTTCTTCTGCGCTGCGCTGCTCGCTGTATGGCCGGATAGTGCAGCCACAGAAGAATGCTGATGATGCTGCTGCTGCTGCTGCTGCTACCGCTGCTGTTGTTGTTGTAATTGCTGATGAGATCTGTCTTCCTGAGCGAAGGCGGGGATCACTCATCCGCATCAGGAACAGCATCTGAACGCGAAGAGAACGGGTTCCTTCTTTCCTTATGCCCGCCCAGGGGCTAGTAGCTGACTCTCAGGAGCTCTCTTAGCACCTTCCACCTTCCTTGACACGGCGCTGATTGCCAGATGTTTTATGTTGACGATCATCGTCAGCCATCGAGACACATAACAGTAGCCCCGTGTCTCGGTCGGTCGGTCGATCGGTTGCAGTTGCTTTGTTTGGTTTTTTTTCTCCCTTTTTTGTTTTATTCCTCGGCCACTGATTTATTGCTATTTTTAACCGAAATCATCACATTCTCTTCTGGCATCATTTTCACAATCGGCTACTGCTGCCTGGCTGGTAGGTTGATCCGGGGTCAGATGCTGCTCGAGGATAGGAACCATCAACCACTCAACCTACAGCAGCCACTCAAGAAAGGGGCGGGGACCGTCATGCTGGGATGACGATTGAGGGATTTTCCACTTTTTCGCTTCCGTAATACGCACGCAGCGGAGAGGAGAGACACTATTTTAAGCTGTCCGATGAATCGAAGGGTTGTAAAATGGCAGCGAACCAAGCTAACCCCAAAAAGAGGTAACTTTTCTGTTGGAGGACACTTCGTTTTTTGTCCCCTCGCACCCCAGCACCGAGGGCCGGGACCGAAACGAAATGTTTTATTTATTGCCAAAGAAGGAGGTGGCTATAAATTTTATGCTCGCAGCGTATCGAGGAGCTACAAACCGTCACTCACCGGAATCTCTGCTGCTGTTGGTTGGATGGTTTCTCGGTTCTTAAAGGGAATGAAAAACTTTAATTGCACCCCAAAAAGGTAGAATCTGATTGATGAGAATCCGTTGCAATCGTGCTAAAGATCGAATTGCTCGCGAGATGCCGTAATTCAGGGTCATCGGTAGTGCCAAGTTCTGTTGCCATGCGTGCGTGAAATTCCTTCTCACAAGTCGATCACATTCCTAAGCTCTGCTCCCTTCTGCGATTCGTTTCACGCGTGTTTCGTGCTTCATTTCGTTTCGCTATACTAATCACTACTAGTGCGGCCTCGGCGATCTGATTCCTAAACATTTCCTTTTTCTAACACCTTTTTTGCCCTTCGAAGTTCGTACGTTACAACGCCTGCTCGTGTGTCTGCCCCAGATCCGTTGCGTTGCGTTGCGTTGCGTTTCCACTTCCTTGTCATGCTCACGAGCACTCTCGGTGCTAGGGCGTGGCACGATTCCTCGTTCGCCGTCTCGAGCATGTGCCAATGATCGACAGCAGCAAGCAACACAACAGCAACATCATCCGCCGCACGTTCGATTGTGGTTTGATTTTGAATGTACCATAGATCGGAAAATGCGCTTGGGGGTTTTTTTTTTCGGTGGTTTCATGTACCGAATGGAATGGAAGGTCACGCACCGCGTTCGACAGACACTCCAGTTGGCTAAAGGGCTACTCGTCACGCTTCGCTGTTAGCATCGAAAGTGAAGTGGACGATATCGTGGTATGGGCGTCGAGTGTGGACGAGCGAACAAGAGTGAAAACATCACCCTCTGCAGCGGGACTAGTTTGTAAACTCGACTTGTTGTTGATGGGTTGAGGAAAATACATCGCTTCTGTGGAGCTTCCATACTCCAATTGAACTAGCTACCAATGTTTTATGGTGGATTTAGCTTCATAAGTAAATGTTTGAGACATTTTTCTTCCGTAATATTTTCCCAACTAAATCGAACGTCAATCAACCCCTACACTTTAAAATCCTCGATAAGGCGTCCGAAAACACATTTCCCTTGTTTGCCGCTTGGAAACGTGACGATCGATCTCTCACGAGTTTTATGAACTAAACGAGCGCGCGCGCGCGCGCCTAGGTCATAAAACATAATCCAGTCCCTTCTTTCCGTCTTTGCTCGCATTAAAAAAGTTCAGCCCAAACCCTTCTCCGGCCTCATAAATCGTTGTTGCTCACCTCTCTCGAATCGAGGAAAAATCGAAAGGAAACCCGTGGTCTGGTTGCGTTTGACATGCTGTTGTTGCTGCTGCTCAACGAACCGATCTGGTTTCGCCAGAGCTCTAACCGCCCTATCGCTACGACGCCTTCCGTCTCCATTCCAGTGTTTATTATGTGAACGTCAGGTCAGTCAGCATCAGCTGCTGATGCTGCTGCTGCCGCTGCTACTGCTGCAGTGTAGAACGTTTCCGGTGGTTTGCTTCTGGTGCTTTTGACTTGACGGGTTTGAAATGTTTAGATTTATGTTTAGACTTGTCTGTTGGTGGTTTTGTTGCCCCGTCTGGAAACGGGCTTGACATGGAAGGAAGCGAATCAAAACCAAAAAATCTAACAAAAAATAAAAGGCATCCCCATAATAAACCTGTGAATGTGCCGTGTATGGCGCCACGGTAAAAGATGCTGGACTGCGAATGGGGCCTGCAGCGATGGCTGCTGTGGGTGGCGCTGAAGTGAAGGGGTGGTGCGCATGGTATTTGGGTAATTTCGGAATTTGAATGCAGCAGAATGCCCCCCCTTTTTTTTTTTTTTAAATGGCCAGTTTGAAGTTGTCAAACACCCGTCACAAGCCCCGTTTTGAGTTTGTTTAGTGACTTGTCTTTTCGCTTCCTCTTCCTCGTGTGTTCTGTCGCTCGTATGTAGCGGTGGCCTTTGTGTCATTTGCGTGTATTTTTACACAGCCACACAGAGCACGGATTGCACCGTCATCATTTGCGTGCCAATTGTGCGGCGGGAGTTGCATTATGCATCGGGGAATATATAATTAACCGCCTTAACCTATAAGTGACATTTCGGTTTTTTGCTCACCCTAAAATTTATGACCAAAAATAGACCCCTTTTCTGGTATGCCTGGTGGTTGTAATCACTTTCTTCACAAACAGAAGCGTCGTTCCTCGAGCAAAATATCCTGAAAGCTTGGTCGCACCCAAAAATTAATCATCAACCGCAGCCGCAGCTCTCAATTTTGCCTCCAGCGCTCCGCGGTACGCGGCGACGGCCACAACCTGTTTCCCGGGCCCTGTATCTGCGGGATCGTAAACTATAATGTGTCTCTCCGAGCACAGACTACAGCAACTGAGGGCACGTAACGCACGTTGTAACGCGAGCATCGCTTCGGCGAAGACGAATAGGGGGAGGGTCCGGCGGGTAGCTAGTTGACATTTTCAGATCACGTTTGCCACCGACCCCGGGACACAGAGCAAGCGACCGTTTTCCCTGCGAAATTTACGTAACATCGACACGCGGGCGGTTTGTTCCAGTTCGCGTTCGAGATAAATGAATGTTCCTGTTTTGCTGCTTGGCATGGCGGCTCTTCGCTGAAGGATAGTAGGAATTACGATGCAAACGCGCTGTTGTGTTGTGCTCTTTACATCTCTATCTGTATTGTTTGTTGGACGTGATTTACAAGGTTCGAAACGCGAGCGCTGCGTCGCTTGAATCTCTCCTGCCGCCTTTTCGCATTTCTCGCACACATAATTGGAAATCATAATTTCGTTAGTAAATGAAGCTTAATAAGTATCCACCGCGATGGCGCGCAATAATTGGGCCCCAGTACGATGATTGCGACGATCCTCCTGGTTTCCAGTCTGTTTCTTCCTCTCTCTCTCGGGGGGGTTTTTACTGACCAAAAAGGCTTGTTAATTTAACAAATTGCCTCTCTCTCTCTCGCTCGATGGTGTCTTGAGCTCCATTGGATGGCGCATCGACATCGACATTTTCCACGCACCATTGCGAATGCAAATACGTGCCGTTGGTTGACGTTTAGGCGTCGTTTGTTACACGTCTCGTGAGCCACATAAAAAGCAACACAGCATACAAGCAGGACAGTTGGCGGGATAGAGTGGAGTTCCAGCTCGTGTTGTTTTTTTTTCGTCAGCTTTCTCCGCGATGTACTAGAGGCATTTGCATCGCTGCGCTTCTTCTTCTGCAACCAACCACCGCCAGCAGCAGCATCAGCAGCAGTCACTTCCGTCGTGTCGCCATCTCGCGCTGTGATCGATCGCTGTGTTGTGTGCCATCCGTTTTCACCATCCTCCACCTCCACCATGACGCCACGCTAGGCCTTTGATGTGTTGCGAACAGGATCGTAAAAATGGCATTGAATGGCCTTTATTTTTCGCGACGAGGAGTAGAGGGGGATGGGTGTTGAGTAAATTTTTTAAAACATACCTTCACCGACAAACAGCACCCCCGGGGCTGCACCCCACCATTCAATCAATTCACTTTCATGCACGCTTAATTCGGGGCTCGCCAATCAGACGGTGGCGGCTGCAAGCTAATTATGACACCACGATCGAGCGAGCATACAATGTTTGGAAATCATAAAAATTATCGAAATCCGATTGTGCCGCAGGCGAGGCAGAGGCACGTGATTCGATCGATCCGATGGATCGTCGTCGGTGGTGCTCGATGGAGGAGCTTTCAACACCTTCTTCGGGGCCAATTTCTCGCTAATGCATACATCCGGCTAATGCTATTTCGTCGTCGTCGTCGCCGTCGTTTGCATGTTGATACAATTTTTGTCTAACCACACGCTTTTCCTTTTCTCTCTCTCTCTCCCTCTCTCTTTTAGGTAAGTTCCTCGCTGGAGTTTTATCGTCTTATCGTGCGTCTTCTCTCGCTGGCCGTAAGTTCAGAAATTGTCCGTACCATCAGAGAAATTTGGTTACAACCGACCCACACCACGCCCGCCATGCCACACCCGAGGGCTTTTGGGAAAAAAAACTTTTCCGATCAATCAAAGTGCGATCGACGCCGCGTATGATCGTAAGAGTTTTCGGTGATTTTTTTGCTTCTTCTGCGGCTTCACCAGCTGCCGTTGCTGATGAGCTAATGATGATGCTTTCCTCTGATCGGGTGAGAGTTGCCCTCCTCGCCGGTGACCAGCCCCGGCTGGCTGGCTGGCCCGGAGGAAAGTGATAAAAACTCCGTGAAAGTGAACAAAAAAACCATCGAGACAAACATCGAGGATCGAGAATCGCACCGGGAACCGGTAGCTCGCCAGTTGCGGCATCTTCTCTTGCTGGTTGCGGCTTATCGGCGTCGAAGCATAATTATGTGGGGCTCCACATGGCCTGTGGACGACTGTGCGTGGCCATTGGTTGGTTGTGTAAAGTTCAGAGAAAGTTCAAAATGAAGATGTTTTTTTTTTTTGGAGGGATGATAGGCGGTTAACTGGAAAGCAAACTGTTCCGGTTGTTTTTGATGCGGAATATCGATCTCTTCGCTGTTAGGATGAACCAGGATGTTGAGGAACTGATGACTGACCAGTCAAGAATTGCTTCATTTCTTAGAGGAGCGGTCGATAGCTTTGGATGAATCATTTGCATCCTTTAAGTCCATTAATGAATCCGGCTTCTTAGAATTGTTTTATGACCGAACATAATCGCGTGGCTAGAGACTCCTTCCTATCACGCGACAAACTCGTGAGTCATCCAATCGATTGTGACCTTAAACTTGCTGTTGAAGCACTGGCCGGTTCACGGTGAAGCTCCTGAACAGTTCCCCGATATCCGATAGTTGTTTCCGCATTCGGAAATCCAATCCAGCAAAGAGGATGTTCCGAAAGGGGTAATGCACGCATCACTTCCTTATGCAGTGACATGAAGGGGGTTGTTTCGATATAAAAAAAAACGCTCAAGACACGATTGCCTCCCATCCAGAGCGCATCGACTACGTCCTTCATCGAAATCGAGCGCATCGAACGACCCGTTTTACCCGTTCCCTCTTCTTCAACTGTGAAGCTTCCCAAAGAATGTGCTGTGGGTGGTTGTGCATGTGCATAGTACGCGAGCATATGTGCCCTTGTGCTGTGTCGTGCCCTCTGGCACTCAGGGTCTCGAATAGGGGGGGAATCCTCGTTCTGCGGTCGTGCATCGAAGGGCGCCCTCTTTGGACATAGTTTTATGCGGCCCCGGGGGGGGTTTTATGAGCCCATCACTGCCGCTGGTGCTGCTGTTTTGTTTCGACGACACTCTTCTGCCCGGACTGACGGTGTGTGAGGGGGATTTCAATGTCACGCCGTGGTGCCAAGGTGTCACTTGGGAAGCGAAGCACCACTGATGGTGGTACGTGCCCGTCATGCACTCCCCGGTTTGTCACGCTGTCCATGGCGCCGGCATGATTCACGCGATAAACATGCGGAAGAAGAGTTTGTTGATCGAAGGGACTCGGAGCTCGGTTTTGAGTGAAAAATGTTTACTTGTTTTTCATATCTTTTTAATAGAGGACCTGTTTATGAAATGAATAGGTCATCGAACTGATAAACTAGATTGTTCTTTATCACAGGACGAGTTTCGATTAGGTTTCATTAGTTTACGAGATGAGAGATGCAACATCGCCAAACAATGTTTCGAAAAACCGATTGTGTTGCGCGAAAGAGAAACTTCCTTTCGAAATCGCTTCCCGCTCATCAAATATCAAACCTGTTGCCCCATCCCGGGAGTCCGGGTGGAATTAGAATATGAAAAGAAGAGGAAAAGAGAGTTTTTTCCATTTCAATTTCCCTAATGGCGCAATACCGGTGAAAGACTCGGTCGCGAGCGTCGCTCCAAACAATTGTACATCGCCGGTTCCATCAACTATTTGCATAATGGTGACAGAAGAGGCTCGTAACAATAAATGTGACAAAAAAAAAAACACAAAACCTCAATGGCTTCCACCCCATTTCAACCGATCGATCGATGGTTCGTTAAGTTGCGAACGACCGCTCGGTTTTGGTCGCCAGAGCCATTTTCTTTGACTCACAATCGAACTGAACTGAACGATCCCTGAGTGTCGGTGATGGCAATTTCGTGTGTTCTAGTTTCCACGCACTTTTCCACTGGACAGACACACACAAAAAACACGACGCGAAAAGGGGAAGTAACAACGAAATTGTCTTTCGCAGAAGGGCCTCGAATCGGAGGAGCAACAATGTATCGGATGGCCATTGTGTATTTGGCACCGTGACTGGCTGGCAAGTGATGTAAGAGTCTAATTTGATCGCGTGCTTTATTCGTGTTTGTTACGTGAATTAGCGGCTGCTCTCCGGTGGCTCCGGTACACCGTTTTCCCGTTCCCGTTCGCAGCTTCCAGGTCCCGAGGGCCGGTGGTGGCGCGGTCTGGCTGTGTGGCACACGATGACACACATTTTTTTTTGGGGGAAAAGTTTTCCGTGCCTCTTTTCCGGTGCGGACATTCCGTTTTCAGCATGAAAATTAATTATGGATGTGAGGCAGTGAAAGAATCCAATTCTTTTACACTCTTCCTCCATCTCTCGCTCTGTTGGCCGTTGCTGTTGCCAGCGCAAACGGTTGGCAGCGAAATGGAATTAAATTTGAACGAGTTCTCGCTTCGGAGAGAGGCTTCCGGACCGCCGGACCGCCGGACCGGACCGGAGCAGCTACGTACGAGCTTGTACTTGCCTGTTGGTCACGGTTGCTGTTGTTTATGTTATGGGCTGCATGTCTGTCGTCTCCCTGGTTTTGCATTTCAAATGTTATTCTAATTTGAGAGCAATTTGTGGAACGTCGTCAGTGTTTCAGAGTTGAGTCAGAGTTTGTGCGCTCAGAACAGAAAATCGTGCTCGGTTGTCGAGGAAAAAAGGGAGGAATGTGAAGCTCCAAACTCGTACAACATCGTAATGATGACATTCACCGTCACATTGCAGCAATTACTTCACCTCCACGGCACCAGGAACGCCATCTAAATCATATCAAAGTTCCGAACGATTGCTCCTTGGTTACAACTATAACAAGACGGTTATTTTTGTTTTCTTGATGCCCCTTCGATCCCCGAGGGTGGTAGAGAGCAAAAATGTCGTGCTTTCAGTGTCGTCGTGCAGCAAGCAGCATCTCATTTCATTCCGGCCCAATATACGCTACACGCTCTCTTTCGTAGCGAGATCCCAGGCCACTTCCTCGGAGTTTTTCGAGGATCAGATCCCCGTCTGTCTGGAATGTTGTGTTTGGTTGTGCTTGGAGTGAATATTTTGAGATGTCGTGCCCTTTCTCGTTGTTGAGGAGTTGATTCATCAGATCCTTTGCTGTGATGTCTTCATTGCCATCGCGAAACAGAGGGCAGCACGAATTTGCTCCCGCAAGACAAGACACACTCGCATCCCACCATCGCCAGCACCCACCTCCTTTCACCTCGTTGCACACGTTCGATCGGTCAAAGGGCAATGCCATTCGCGATCGCAGAAGCTCAAGCTTGTTATGCTCATCTGCCATCCTCAGTTCGCTGGCTGGCATCTTGTCCCCGGTTTCCTCGACCGGTAAATTAAGCAAAACAAATTTACGATGCAATTGGACCGGTCGGTCGATGGCAAGAAGCCTGGCCTGGAACGAATCGTCTCTACGAACAACGAAATTGTTTTTTCTCACACAAGCCACACCGAAGGAAAGACGAGAGGTGTTCGCCGGTTTCGCTGGGAAAGGGCTCCGGATTTCGGTTCTCCACAAATAACACAAGCTTTTCCTTCAATGGGAAAGGTCACGGAAACGTTCATAGGACCGAGTGCTACGTCGTACGTGGTTTGATAAAAATGTCAATGCAAAATGAGAGATCGTCATGATGGGGCTTTGGTTTATTGTTTTATGCGCCGCTCCGAACATAAACTCGCTCTTGCCTCTCTCTCCCCATTTTCTTCTGGGAAATTCAAACGGTAGTACAGGGAAAGGGGGGGAAAAAGGCATCGAATTGTGGAAGGGCACACAGTCGCGTGTGGCAATTGTAAAACGCATTTTTTTTTTCTGGTGGCACTTTCATGGAGGCTCCCTCAAAATGTGGGTCAAAACTTTCTTTCTAGCAACATAAAAAAAAAACGGCGATCGTAAAGTGCAGCGCAGCGGAGCTGTGGACTAATGTTAATTTGATGTTTTAGAAAAATAAAAACAACAACAACAACCGTGACCGAGACGCCGTTGATAAAATGCGTTAAAATATGGAAACGAAATGTGTGCGGCCGAAAGGTTACACCCCGGAGGGGGGGGTGCGATCATCGAGGGGATAATTGTTATGAAATTGCCCGTTCGGCGGCACGCTCTGTCGTGCGCTGTTTGGACGATTTATGGAGTCAGTGGACACACGGACGCCCGGTGGTGTCGAAGGTCAGAGTCGGAGACGTCTTCGGGTCTTCGTAAAGACGCCTACAGTGTCTTCGATGCAGCCATAACTCTCGGGCGATGGGATTTAAAAAACATATCCACAAACGATCCGCTTCCAAACCGATGCTCTTTGTCTTTTCTCCGTTTTTGGGGGTGGATTTTTGTGCTTCTGTGTCTGAGTTGGCTAACAGCCCCTCGCCTCCCCCTTCAACAAATTCATCATTCGGATCGGTCGGCTCTTCAGTTGTAGTGTGTGGCGCTGTGGAATGAATTAGATTGGCTCATACATTTTAAATAGCGGTGTGGCGAGACGAACGAGCGCATCTCCCACTTATGTCACTGTTATGAGCACGACAATGCACCTTATTTGTATTTAGTAGTAAACACAGACTTCGGCTCTTCGCACTCTTTCTCTCTCTCTCTCTAATACAAGGCGCGCGATCGTTATCTTTGCAATGTATTACACGCTCTCAGCCCGGCTGTTGTCTAATTCAGTTGGAGTTTCAAATCTTCGTTGAAGTTGATGCGTTCTCTCGTGAAACCCTTATGTTGACTTAACGGCGGCGCTTGGCCAGATGGTCTGATGAAGAAGGTTCGTGGCAGTCCACTTGACGACACGACATCGCTCGTTCGTTCGTTGCCTTCTACAATCCAACTGATCACAGGACGATGATAAACAAGAAAATAGAACCGTTCTCTCCGGATTGATGCGAAGAAAGCGCCCCGGACGAACGCCAGATGCCACGACGTCCATCTTCCCAGATATCCGTGTTGCTTAACTGGCCAAGCTTCAGCAAGATCATCACTCGAGCGCTTCGCTCGGGGCAGAAATGGATACTTGCCTCTCCTCTCTTTGGCGCCTTCTGTTCTGCGAGTGCCAGAAGTCTATAATGAAGGAGTAATGTTGTGCCGCGAAGACTTGTAATACGAAACCAACGAACTTGGGCTTCGGATGATACAATTCTTCTCTTCGCGCTTCCAAACGGGAGGGCGGGAATGAAGAGTCTTTGGCCGAGTTAATCAGGAGCAGTGGAAAGGCTTCTGCCTAAGCTACTTCGACGCGTCTGCGCGTGTCAGAGTTCGTAACGAAACGTCGGGAAGCCGCAGGAGCATCGCGCAATATGACACACCAGCCGATCATCGCAGCCTGACAATGCGCTCTCTGTCACAATCTCCATTGTTTAGGGGGGGGGGGGAGTACATTCGATATGCAGTCCCGGTACGAAACGGCCAGAATGGAAGTGGCGCTCATGTTTCGGAAGAGCGATACCACCACCACCACCATCGTTGCCGCCCGGCCTACAGCTACTTAGTAGTTATTGTTTTCATTCAATGTTGTAAGTGATCGCAGTGGCTGATAGAGTGGTCTATACACCCAGCTCCCTCCCTCGACCCGAACTATACATCACACTGTTGTGTTTCGATGGTGTAAATGGTTTCGGATTACAGGGCCCAGTCTGTTGTTGCTGCTGCTGCTGCTGCTGCTGAATGTTGTTCGTGGTTTCGTGCGCCACACGATTTGCATAAGCATAGCGCAGCACCGTGATGATGATGATGATTACGAAGAAGAAAAAGGGCGTTATGGCGAGGGAAACATGGCACCATTCAAATTGTGTCGCTGGTGGTGGTGCGGGTGCCGTCGACCCATCATCGATCGCCCGAGACCTACTTTTCCGCCTGAATGCTGCGTGAAAGAGGGGAAAAGGATCGGAAGGATGACTCCGTTGTTGTTATTATTGTTTGGCGAAGCAACGAGAGATCTGGTTCGATTCTCGGCGACAAAAGGGTTTGGAATGTGGTCGAAGGTTCGTACCGTTACTGTGTCCGCTGTGGTGGTGGAATCCCTTTTGTGACGATCTCGAGCAGCCTCCAGATTGAATCTGTTCGCTTGCGGAGCCGCTTTGATCATGCTCTGGGTGCTTTGTTGTGGAAGAGAGGCCACTCTATCGAGCATTTCAATTTACTGATTGAGCATTGTAAAGGGATCACTGCATATCGAGGAATTCGGTGTAGTTAATTGAAAGGATTGATTCCAAAGCTTCCATCCAGTGGAGAGCTCATCGAGTTCTCCAAACAAAATTATCTATTTCCACCTACTATCGCCTTCATCATCATCATCACCATCATTTGGAGTGAAAATATTAATTAGAATGCTTGTTGTCGGCCTCTTCCCTACATCAAGCTGAAGCTCTCTCTCTCACCAGATCTCTCCAAACAGAACAATAAAACGAATTTCACTCAATCCTCCTCCGTGCTCGAGCTGTTCTATGCCGCCGGCCATCTGAACGTTGGAGAGCATTTTAATTAGAGGCTAGCATAAATAGATAATTATCAAAATGGGCTCCTCAACGACGACAACGAAGAGACAGACCACAAAATCCCCGGGGAAAGGTGGGAACGAACGAATACAGTTTACCGGAAATCCGGCGAACTTTTCAACCCTTACCCACTGGGACGTCAATGGCGTCAACGGGGCCAATTGTTCTTCTATTGCTCTCATTCAAGCTCCTCCTATCTCCCATCCTCGGTCAGCGACGGTGTGGTTACATGTTACCCGGTTTTTTCATCATTTTGGTGGGCGGAAGCCACAACAACAGGAAAATCTGATCCACCGCTATCATCATCCGCTAGTGAAAAGTGAAATTCAATCGCCAAATAAATGGCCAAACCAAGAAGACGAGAAAAGCACGCCAGTCGGCGGTGTCGGTGGTGGTCCGGCGCTGCAGCAACACTGACCGCGGTTGGCTGACATTAAACAATGGCTCCAGAAGAGAAGGGCCTGACGGGGGGAAAAGCCGGGAAAACTTCTTCGTTTGGCACCATAAACCACGAACCGTGGATTCTTTCGTTTTGCTTTTTGTTTGTTGCCGTTCGCTATCATTCATTTCTGTGCGTTTTTTCTCTTTCTTTCTTTCCCTTCGCGCTTGACCGTTTTTTTCCTCAACAAAGAATGGAAAGTTGTTTCGGTTCGAGATCGAATCGGAAACGAAATGTCACCATTCGCGCGGTTTTTTCATCTTCAACCGAAGGAAAAACGCTATTTTTGCTATTTTTGGTTCAGTTTTGTGGTTTAGTTTTCACAAGAATATGGAGAAGCAATGAAGGGAAAATCAATTAACGGACTGACGCAGCTACAGTGAAACTCAATACCCAATTTGGGGCAAGTGATTCCAAGAGTTCACATCACCAGCAACGAACGTTTGTCCGGTTGCCCTTGATGTGTAGGGCTCGATATTTTTGTTTTGGGGGGGGGGGGGGGGGGGGCGGGCGGGCGAAAACCCCTTCAAACTCTGCAGGATATGTCCATCGCCACTCGCCGTTGGCGTTGTTTGGGGACAACAATTTCAATTACATCACCCACCGCATCCGAGATACAGCTGTTGGATTGTGCTCAGAACAACCGATAGTCGAGTTCAATTAGGCTGATTGGGTGGCCGATCGATGGCAGATAGGGACGCGGAGAAAGGGACACTGGACACACTGCTATTCCGTTCCGGGACCGATCGATATCGAACCCGATCGACATGCCATTAGGGAGCGCGTCTGTTTGGTATCAATCTGCCGTTGCCCCGAGATACCAATCCTATCAAACGTTCGCTGATTCAAATCTGGCAAATGCAAGTCTCTGTGGACATATACTGTGCAAGATGAAGTCTGTTCGTATGTTTTTTTGTTTTGTTGTCTTGTGCTTTTGCATTTCGTCCCTTATCTCTGCAGCTGTGCAGAGTGAGGAAGGTTCTCGATCGGTCACAAACGGAAATGAAACAGAAAAAGGTTGCGTTAGGAGGTGTTGCAAGCGAGGGCCCACTGGCCGCCATTTGGAGGCTGCAGTCTGCTTGAAGCGAGAATCGGGAAAATGGTGTTTGGATTTCGAAAGTGGCATCATAATTGATGATGCGGCCAGTTCAGCTACTGCTGGTACTAGCTGGTTCCTGCCTAGGTCAACAAGCTATACTTTACCCGTCCAGAAGTCACCGGAGTTCAATGGACCCCGTGTAACGGGTTGAAACGGGTGGCTCGCGCACGCACAGGGAACATCCTCCGATCAGTCGAGGTTGAGAGTCGATGAATCGTTTGACCCTTGGTGTATGAACGATGCCCCGTCCCGAGTCGAGAAGTGAAGTGAAAGCGCATGCAGCTCGCATGTGGTCAGTTATTAAAGTGTCATGGAGGAGGACTCCCTCCCAGGAGTGACGTGACGTCTCATCGTCCATGTTCAGCGCCAGCGCCAGTTGGAAGGGGTCAATTGGTGGATGAGGAGTCACTCGCGGTTTGATGATGAAGGTTAACAGCCCCACCTGGGGAAGTTCATACAGCTTACTCAACCTCATAATCACGTCCAATCCATCTTGAACCGGTTGTAACCGCTACACTCACTTCCTAGCGTGCGCACATGTATTGAACGCTTTCGATCATTATAGAGTTAATAATGTATCTTTATTATTTCTCTTCTCTTCCCATAGGTAAGTTTGTGAAGCGCGGTAGACGTCCTCTTCCCCGAGCGGTAGCGCGACGACGATGCAGGCACCTCCGAGTGTTAAAAGGGTATTGGACTTGTGCCCACTGTCGCTTCGGGTTAAGGTGACAAATGAATTTGCCGGATCCGAATCCCCAGAAATTAGCCACAACGACGCAGAGAAAGTGAAGTATCCCCCCGGGGTGGTTCGGGATCTTTGCAATCTCCTAGAGAGATAGCTACAGGGATGTTGTTGATGATTATCCAGCTGAAGATGCCATGAATGTCCGGAACCGGTTTTCAACAAGCCCCATCGGCTAGTCTGTCGGATGATCTCTGTCACTGATGGAAAAGCTTCTGGGCAGGCTCCCTTCGTCAATGGAAGGGCTTCCGTTTGACGATACGCCGAAGAGGGCATAAAAGCGGTTCACCTAGTTTATGGCCACCTTCGCGTCGTTTGTCCGACTGTTTGGTTGTCAACGCGTCCTGGCATCACTCCCGGAGAAGCGCAGAAGACTGGTTTTCTCCTCCGCGGTGAAGTCGGATGCGCCCGTTGAAAAGGAAAGGTTACGATTCCTTCTCCACACTCGGGAGAAGATGGTTGGCAAATAAATTATATCTCTTATTTCCTTCATCTTCCGTAGAAATCGAAGGTGTTGCCGCTGGTGCCGGTTCCGGAACACTTTCAATTTTTCCATTCCAAACAAACCGCGTCACCGTGGCTCGTACGTCGTGTGTGCCTCGTTGGTGGCCGAGTACTTGGTGGCGCACATATGGTGTGGCCGTACAAGCAGGGTACGGCCAAGCTTATCTTCTGAGCGCAATTTTGAATCTTCTCCCTCACCACTTACTGGGGCCCCGGCGCAAATTGGTGTGCGCGATTTGCGCGAAAACTTTCGAGAAGAGATGGAAAGTCCGATCCGCGGTCCGATCTGCGATCTGTGGTTGGCCCATGGATGGATGGGCACTTCTGGGTGATCCAATTTTGTTTCATTTTTTTTTCTAATGAGAAAGCTCCAGATGGGAAGGAAAGGGGCATCCGATATGATGTTAGGGTTTTTCTTTGTTGTTTGGGCAAGAAACCCCACGACCACGCTCTAGCGGTTGACCTTTTCGTCACAAAGCAACGGATCACGAATTCCGGAAACTACCCTAGTAGTTCGCCCCCAGATGATGCCCCAATAGACGTGCTCTAATAATGAAACGGGCGACAACAGCAAACAGCAACATCGGTGACTAATGGTGCAAAATCGAATCCGGTCGGTCGGTTGCTCCTCCGGAAGCCGGTTTCAAGCTGGGTTCGTGACTTGCGCCTTGAAGGGGAACTGTGCCGGAAGGCAAGCTATCTAGGAACCGGTTACAACCAGAGCCATACCATCGAAGAAAGTGTGAGTGGTTAGCACACGGGTTGGTGGCAACGCACAGCAAGTGAAATTGTTTTGATTCGTGATTCCTCTCGTGATTCTTCCCCCGGAGGGCCAGTCCTGGTCAACCTGGTTGTCTGGCATACCTCAAGCAGTAGTCGTAGTAGTAGGTAGATAGGTAGAAGTCGCCGATCACCGATCAACCGATCTAAAAACAGGTGGCTTGGGCCGGGCTCTAGGAGGAGAGGAAGATTGGTCAAGGTGGGTTTTGCGAAACAGGTTCCGAGGGGATGTGACCGTGGAAAATGGCTTGGAATTGAACTCGTAGACACGGGGAAGAGCCAGCACGAAACGGCACGCGAATGGATATGAGGTGGGCCTTGCGGGAGTCGTTTCTTGATTTTCCAGATTTGACGCGCCGGTTCGGACCGGGTGCGGGCCGGGTGCGGGCTTTGCTCTAGTTTCCAGTTTTAGCTGTGCGCCTGGGGGTGGTTGCAGCCTGGGAGTGAGAGTCTGTCGATCGTCTCCGGGGTCTTAGGCCGTCGTGCGCCAACGCAGATGCAACGCTCATCCTCTCCTACAAGCTGCCGCAGTGCTTCAGTTATCTTTGTGCTGTGATTCAAGATTGATCAATTCCTGGTTGGGTTGAGAGTTTGCTGAGGGAAAACTGAATAGTGCTCGCTGCGCTGCAGCTTAATTGCGTTTGGATACGATTGCTAGAAGAATTGTTCTCAGTGCTGCAAACAAAATGATGGACTTTGAGTGCATCGAAACGGTTTGGAGACCGTGTGTGGAGTTTCTAGATCTAGGTATGAGTGTGTTCTGTTACATTGTTTACCGCGTGTGGTCACTGGTGATGTGCTTTAGAAGCAAAAGATGGCAAACCATAATTCAAATAGAACCAACCGAGTTCCTTTACCGAAGTGAAAGTAACGAACGACGAAATGAGGTGTTGACTGGACAATATTTTAACAAGATTAGTAGTGCTGAACGGTCTGTGAGGTGGTCAAGCGGCGCTTACCTGGCCGTAATCACCATTTAGATAAACATTATCAACCTCGCAATGTCCTTTTGTTCCGTTTTCCGACTCCCATCCCGTCATAAAAGGAAATTAAAACATTTGTCTTCCTAGATGGGACTTGTCTTCCTAGATGGGAAGCAGAAAAGTGAGCAAAATAATCCTTAAAAGAAGATAAAATCGATAGAAAAGCTGCAAAAAAAGTAAAAACAAACGCGAACCCTCGGCTCCACCCAACAGAAACCGAAAGAAAAGTGTCGCCACCCTCACAACCCACACACTGTTTGCTTTTAGCGAGAAAAAGTGTCCAAAAAGAGTCCACAAAGAGTCCAAAACTGGCAACTGGCTGGCGCCCCAAAAAGGCCCCAAAAAGGCTGTTCGGAACTTGGCCCAAGAACGAGTCGACGGAAACGTTCAAGGAAAAACCTCGCTGCGCTCTGTAACCTCGGATGATGAAAATCGATTTCGTGGTCGCTCGTGGCCAACGCGCACTGTGCGTACAAATTGCGTTCATCAGCTTGGTCCAACGAACGGAGGAATGTGCCAAGTGGTGGCAGTGGTGGTGTTGGCTATGGTGGTGCGTTCGAAGGCTTCGCTCCCAGAGTGGCCAGAGGGACGACAAAGTCCGAACATAAAAATCAAGCAAAAGTGAAACATATTCTGCCTTAAGGGCATCGTGGGGCATTTTATAATTGCTTTGGATAACTTTTTTTTTGTTCGGTTTGTTCGGTTTGTTTGGAGACGTCGATTCGATGGTTGGTCTTTTCGCGGGACCTAAGCGTTTTTTTCCTCTCCTCCTTCTGGCCGTTGGACTCCAGACCGTGATCGCACGCTCTTGCACGATGATTGCGTGTGGCGCAAAGGTCAGCAGATGAGCCACCAGCCAGCCAGCTATTTGGCTTGTGGTGAATCCATCGATGGTTGCGCGATTGTCTCGTCTCGCGTACCCTCCGCCGCTTCTAAGGCGCATTAGCGAAAGTGAAGTGGTGATGAAAAAGAAGACCCTTTTCGGAAAGGTCGACGGATTTTTGGGGGGCTTTGCGTTCGCGCTCAGATTTATCTCCTTCCCGGACCTTTTTGATCCCTCAGCACGCAGGCCGGGCGACGATTATGAAGCTGTGCTGTGGTGAAGCCTTCGGAATGATTTATGTCGCTCAATTTTTCCTCCGGGCTCCCTCTCTCTCTCTCTTCCTATCCCTTCTGAGGCATCCATTATGTTATGTAGCAACAAGGGGGGGCCAATCACTTGAGAAGATGATGAAGATGTTGCTCTCGCGTTGCCCTTCTCGTCTTCTTAAGCTTGCATACGCTAGAAGCGCTCGAGTGTAGAATGATGAATGTATGCTGTTTCGGGGGCAGCATCAAAACAGGGATCTTATACTCAAAAACATTGAATAGAATCATTCTTCCTTGTTTTTTTTTTGTATCAAGTGGCATACTTCTGCTTTTGTTCAGCAGAAGGTTGCTTCCTTCACCGCAAACCTATCGGGTATGATGAATTGAAAAATCATAGGCATCCCCCCTTGGGGGCCAAGCTTTCCATTTCACTGAAAACACCTGGCACAGAGACGCGGAATTGCGTTCGATCACGTAAAGACGCAGATACCACCAAACTCTTCGGGTGCACCCCGCATCGATAATGACATGTTTTGAAGGTTTTCGTCTTCTCTACTTCGCCAGACAGACAGCCAGCCAGCCAGCCAGCCAGCCAGACACACACGCATCTCAATCACAGTCGAAGGCACACCGAGCGTTCGCTAAATACTAGGAAAACCGCGAAAGATAAATGCGAGGAAACCTATGCGCGTGTGTCTGTGGTACGCACGTACCGTTTGTAAAATTAAATGCCGACCAAGTGGAGCCCGCGCCCGGCCTAATGATAAGGCGCCATAATGGTAATTGGTCCGAGTGCTTTTTTTTCCCGCCGCGCGGAAAATGCCACTGGCCTCCTCTGCCCAAGTCGTCACCGTAGCGTGCATCCTGGTCAAGGATTGATTCGCGAGCGTAACGTGAAGTGAGTTTGCGTCTGAGTCGCTTTTTTGGAGGTAGAGGATTCACGGTAGAGGTAGTTGTCGGCCTGATTATCGATGAATAGCTCAAACTCGGGCCGCAGGTGCCTCTACCTACGATTGCTGCTGCTGCGTTTGAAGCAGAGTGAACATCCCGAACACGCACTTCAACGTGAACGCCAACGCGAGTGCACTGCATACGGACAAGAGCGAATGCATTTCTGTGAATCACTTTCACTCGCGTACTTTGCTCGTGCGGTGGTACGCGCCATCGGCGGTGGTTTACGGTTGATTTCACTTTCGATTTCATAACGCATCGATTACGGGGAGCTGCCGGGGACTAGTACTTCCAGTAACTGACAGGGAAAAGGGTACAGGAAGAATCTATCTGTCGACTCTACAAGATAGCGAATAGTATCGTGGAGCCATCTTCATCCTTGGCAGTTTAAGATCTTCCGCAGCTCATAAGCAGCTCCTGAAGTTCAGATGTTAATGGCCCGCTACACGACACGTTAAATATCGATGCTTTTAAGTCTCAAGGTAGTCCGCATCATGCCAGCTACCTCTGTTTAAAAGCTCCCACAGTGTGATCGGTGGATCATCGGTATGAAATCATCAGCATCTTGTCGTTTGTCAGAGACAGTGAGTCAGAAAAAAAAACATGATCAGGCCGAGTGTCGTACATGCCGCTCACAAACCATCATCGATTAGCTTCGACTCAATATTGACATTTTGTCAATGCCCCTCACGACGACGCACACTTGACTTGACTTGACTTGGTGGCTAAGGGGAGGCAGAACCTCTCCGAACTCTACGTAAAAGTTACGCCATCGTGCACCGTGCGGTGGCGAATACTGCAAACCCGGCGGCCGGCAGCACGCAAATAGCACGAGGTCTCTCGACCAATAACCTGCTCCTTGGGCATTGAAAGGACCCCCAAAAAAATTGCCTTGCCTTTTCGCGTGGATCCGCCAGTATTAGTCACGGTTTTCGGTTGGAACGGTTTGACGTTCAATTGTCAGTCTCGTGGAAGTGAAGGAACCACGAGATATAGTCTCTTTCTCTTTTTCCTGGGGCTCAAATGTGGCGCAGACACCTGTTTGAGGTCAAATCTGATATCGATGGCGGTGTGTCGCGGCGTTCTAGCAGGTTGAACTCGTTCCATCCCATCACAAACGATGCTGTAATCGATGGGGAGCTTTTCGCCTAATATGATCACCTGTGATACAGACTCCTAGTCAGACACACTAGTAGCACACGATCGTAGTCATCGCGAACACGACTCGTTAAGGCAACGGTCGCCAATGCTCGTGTCACTCGTGCATTCGTTGGACCAGATCCAGAGTCACGTCTATCGCTCGTGTATTGGAGTAAGTTTCACCGCTCCAAACAACCCAGCCCTGGCACAAGACTGGTAGATGGAAGGCCTTGACAGGTTGACAAAGTGAGTGCGCGCACGGATTTCAAATTCCGTCCAAATCACAGCCACAGAGGGGTGTCGGCCGCGTCTATGGCCCCAGCGCTAGAGCTGCTGATCGTTGCTGATCGACGAAGGTTGCACCAGTTTAGGAACGGTTTATGATCTGAGCGCCGAGAGTGGCGTCGTCGATTTGAGAGGTCAGGACTACTTCTTTTTGGGCGCGCTTGGCACTTTGGCTTGAGGTGTGTGAAAGGGTCGATCGGTGTTGGATCGGTTCAATCACCGGCAACCGAGCTCTCGGTACCTTCAGGTCGTTGGAACCGCTGATTTGTTCATGTAGCAATCACCTTCATCACAACCGGCCGGCTGGCTGGCTGGCTGGGGGCACTTCAATCTTGTCGAAACGTACAAGTCACCACGAGTCAGCACCTGATCGAAAACCTCACGAGACCAACCGACTTCTCAAAGATTGCTCTCTGGCAGAAAATTACCGACAAGCAGGCAGCAGCACCAAGAGAAAAGCGTACAGAGGATGGTTGAGAGGAGGAGGCACGACGACGGCGAGCATTCCAGCGGCACTTTGCGGCGATTAAGTCGGCGAGGAATTGTGTGTTGGTGTCGGTTACATAAGTGAGGTTAATTGCGCGACAGTATGGCGGCGGCAATTGTCGAGATGCTGGTGGTCAGTGGTGGTCGAAAACCGTTTAATTTCACTTCGAAGTCTCGATAGAGAACGTCTAGAGGAGGGTGGGCAGTTGCTCTAGTTTGTACGTTAGTGCACTTGAACACATCCGATCGAGGAACAGCATCTAGCTTCTGCCCAAAAAACTTGTTGCTTATGTAATGCTGGTTGTCTCTAGTGAGTCTCATTTCAATGTCATCACTTCATCAGACGTTCACCTCTTCAATGTGCAAACGAACGCGCCCATGAGCAGCGGAACAGCTCATCCGGATTATGAAGCTGTGCCTGGCCGCTCGCAGCAGGTGCTGGTACCAAGTCAAGTGGATCAGTTGGATCGTGGCGGTGACGGTGGCGGAAACACATCCTAAAACCATCAAAGATTGTGTAACCGCTCGCCACCAATCGGTTCTTTCCGTTATCTGTTTTTTTGCACCGGATTTACCTGGTTTATCCGCAGCGGCGGCCATAAGGAAGAACAGCAATCGCGACGACGAATGACGAATTCTCACTCGTCGGACCGGACGTAATGGTTGAGCTGTTGCGCCCGCGGTAGACGCGGACAAATCGCCTTTTTGGCGGATTTTTATTAGATGATTGCTGTGTGAATCCGTTCCGTTACATTGGCTCAATTTTGAAGGGAACTTTGTAAAGTTCTTTGAAGGAATGTTTCTAACGATTATTGAAATAACCTTCCTTGGATAGGGCCCGCGCTAATCTCCAGCAGGGAGGCCGTAAAAGGGAAGGGAGATTAAGCAACGGAAGACATTTATTTCATGCGAAGGAATTAGCTTCGCCTTAGCTTACATTGGGAGCTGTAGCGGAGGTATAATAACTTTATTAATCCGCTCCAAGTAGAGACATCCTGTCCGCAAACTAGCGAATGTTTGCCAACCACACAGCACCAGGGGATAGTTTTCTGTTGACCAGCTCATCCGATACTGGCAACCACGGTACGTAAGCCTCGATATCCGTCACTGCATCCTCTAATCCCAGCACTTTGGTCTCACGGTTTCTTTTCTATGTGTGTGTCCAACACAGACACCAACACGGATTAGGGACGAATCCAATTTGTGCGTCCAGAGCTTCAGCCAGCCAGATGCCGCCAAGGCATTCCAACGAGCACTACCGAATCGAGCACAAAAATGCGAAGAAGTTCGTGGTGTGCTCGATAGCAGCGGTGCGACGGCGGCACTATCAAACGCGAGGCCAAATGTCTTGATCGCGGATTGCGTGAAGCTGCGCGCAATTAAAAAACAATTATCGTGAAGAAGCGCGCGATTCCAGCGGGCGAGTTTCCACTCTGCAGCGTCTATAAGCTCAGTGAGCTCAGTTCATGATGATGGTCGCTATTAAAAGGAGGAGTGGCCGGAATGATTTTGCTAGTTGCTCCATTTATTAAAGTAACGGAAAAGCGCCCCCAAAAAGTTCAAATTAATTTTCCAAAAGTCGCAATATCGGGCCGGTAATGTCTGGAAAGAACAATCCGCACAGAAGGTTCCAAAACCACCTGTAATCATGCGCGCCACTGCAGCAGAACAGTGGAGGTGACTTCAATCGCGCTGGTACCGACTTGTAACGGTGGTAGTGGTGGAAAGCGTGAGAATCAAGCAACTTCTGACCGAGTGCTGCATGGTATCGCACGTCGCTGCTGCAGCCGCAAGCCGCCGTCGCTGGAATGTGGTCTGCTGCCACTCTTGGTTTTGCGCCCAAGAAAAGAACTTGCGAAGGTGTCGCAAAGTTCTCAAGCACTTCGTGAGGTTTTCTGGTACAACAATCCATCGGTGCACCGGTACACCGAGGTCAAACCGCCCTTCCCCTCGTGGTGGACGTGTCATTCGCTTTAAGATTCAGCGGCTCATTGGATCTCTTCTTCAACTCACTTGAGCCTTGGGTGTGGCGATCCTCGGATCTAGTGCTGCGCTCTGTGGATGTTTTGCCTCTGGCGATTGTGATAGTAAAGGAAAGCAGGAAGAAGCAACAACGTTGCCACGGCAACGTTTACATTGCGTATCGGACCCCGTCGTGTCTTTCTGGGTCGAAACATCTCTCCTCCCACCCGAATGCCACCTTTTACACGCAAAACGTGCCGCAGTAATTGAATCACGTACACGGTGTGTGGGAAAAAAAGAACGGAAAAAACCTTAAAACTTGCTTTTCCGTCCAGCAGCGCACCCCAACGATCGTGTAATGACTGCACACGGAGTAAAACAGACGTTCGCTGGACCGATTTATGGACTGAATTGGACAGCTGGAAGCGGCTACAATGTAGCATCTACGTCTTCACGTCCCTCTTGTCCCTCGGTGGAAGCGGGTGAAAACGCATGTAATTTTGGGTGGAAGACGAGCGGGCGATCGATCGAGATCGGTCACGATCTTGTTCTGTTTGATTCGCCCGTGCCTGTGCGCGTCGTCCGCACTCGTCTGGGTCTCCGTTTTGTAATGGCACTCTCCGTATCGAATTGCAAATCCGAATCCACCTTCCAGATCCACCGACGGATGGTCCAGGCTTAATTATATGCACACCGCTGATGCGGCGCATTGGTTGGTGCACGGTCTTGTCCGCTAGTTTGTCTTCATTTCGTGCCGAGGGTTCGGCGAGGTAAAGAGTAATCTCTGTGGCGTTCTTCTGATGGTCGAGACAATGAAGAGATCAGATTGAAGTTCGTGAGAAGCTGTAATGGAGGAACGAACGGAGTTAGCGTGTGGTGCTCGTGCATCTTCCGAATGGACCGGGAAGTGTCAAGCATTCTTGGCAGTACAAGATGCACGTAAATCTTAGGAATTTGCTTTTTACTTTTCTAGTCACTAGTTCAATAACTTAAGCAATTCCACTGCAGATTTGACGTTTAACTCGCTTTTAGTTCAAGGGAATCCCAAATGTTTCCCAAGTCCGCAGCCATTGCGAGGTTGGGCCAATTACAAAGTGGATAATAGGCGTCCTCACTTACGGGTACACATCATTGGCATCATTTTCCGCTTTACTGTACCGTGAAACTCTGTGTGTGATTAGCTTGTCAAACCGGCCGGCATTCTGGGCACAAATTGTTCCACGACTGTTGTCTTATGTCGAAGTCAGTTTCAACCAACCCAGCACTCCGACCCCTCTTGGGGGACCTTCGCCAACAGTCACGCCAACAATGACACTGCAGTGATATTCAAATTAGGCGAACGGCAACGATGGCCTCAGTACGGAGGTACCTTCCCTGTGGAATTTTATCGTCCCAGACCCCGGAGGAAGATCGCAACCGAAAGAGGTCAATCTGTTTCTTGATTCTCTGGACATCAGCAGTCTTGGGGATGGGAACAGTCAGTCCGTCCCTGCTGCTGCTGCTGCTGCTGCTTGTACCTGTGGGGTACGCGTTGTTGTGAATTTGAATTGATATTCCGGACGGTGCGTCCACGATGTACAATCCCTTGTCTGCTTCTGGACGGAGCGTGGAGTGAAATCTTTTTTGCGTAACGCTAGTAGCACGGAACATGGTGAACAGGTGCTCCTGCTCCAAATACAATAAAGTGACGCACAGCGCTGGCACCGATTTGTGCGACATTCAGGGCTTTGCCAACGAACAAATGTTTTCAGCTGTTCTTTTGTTGTTAAAGTTTAAGAACTTCCACTCATACAACCTTCATCAACCGTAAATTATAAATTGCCAACCAACTTAAACGCTTCCCATTGCTGGCTGCCTGCTAATCCAATCTCCAACTGCGGCTAATCTTTCAATTAGGCACTCGCTGCGTTAGCATGACTTATACGTCTCGCGTCTCGCAATTCGGTTTGATTGGTCATAACCATCAATTGATTAGGAGAAATGAGCAAATAAGCATGTGAATGAGCGGAACCACACTCTAGCGTGCGCACGCTAGTCGGCTACAATGTTGCCAGAGTCCAAGTCCACGTCCCACGAACCACCAATTCAGGAGGGACGGGCTCTCCATCATCGATCGAATTCCGTGCCTTTGTTGTTGGCACGCAAAAATGCGTGTTTGCGTGACACTCCACTACCGAATGGTTAAACTCCCTTTGGGCACATGTATTCCGTTCGCCGTTACCGGTAGTGAGGCGAAAGGTGCGACGTTGTGTGGCTCTGGATGGTGGCGATCGCACTTCGTTTCGCGATTTTCGTTACTCCGCTCTCCACGTCTTTCCTTTGCAATTCCTTCATTCTGCACCAGAGAACCGCTTGAATCCCGATTGTTGAGACTTTTGGGGCACGGCTTTAACCTACATTTTAGTCTGGAAAAGCTCACTAGCCAAGAGGCCGCGCGTCGCGCGAGATTGTAGCCTCGCGGTTTCCTCGCCATTCGGCATTCGGTATTTATCACTTTTATGGAGCCAAGCAACAGCGCACCGCTGCGAGCTTAGCGAGCGAAAAAGATGGTGTAATCCTTCCCTCGGTGGTGTTATTTAACCCTCCAATGCCGTATAGCCGTGGCCGAAATTGGCCAAACTCTGCTGCACAGTAACTGATTTGCAATTTCACACCAACGCCACCTTTCCATTTCCACCGGCCCGTTTATGTGGGTGGATGGGAGGCTGGCTGACTGAATGGGCATGTGCCGCGCGGATGAATCACTCAGACACGGTCACGGCACGGCTTATGGTGTGAAAGGTGCGTGGGCGGCGGCTCACATTTCCATTTCCCTACCTGCTGCAGCAGGTGCCCGATTAGTAGTAGTTATCGTTGGTATTTCATCTGGAATGGATGGTGCTAGCACGCTGCATAATATGATTCTCTGGTCTTCCTGGGAATTTATTGAGCTGTTGCAGCGGAAAGTTTCAGCAATTCAGGAGAACAGATACACATTCCCGAATCCTTTTAATACCGAGCTGCATTGCAGTGCAGAAAGGCTCATTTGGCGCACTGGCATCGGTCCAATAGAAGGCTGGTACAACTTGACCATCATCATCACCAAGCATCATGCAACTTCTTTTGCCGAATTGGCACGAATTGGGATCCCAAACTGCTCCGTGGTTCCGGTCATGCAACACCTCAAAAGACTGGTGCTACTGCTTCTCCATTTGCGCGGTTCCATTGTTCCAGTGTTACTTTTATTTCGGCGTTTTCCGGCCGCTCCGTGTGCCCTCAACGTTAACGCCTAAACGATTTTTGGGGCCACACTGGTGGTCAACCGGTGGTTGGGGCACCGTCCATGTGAAGCAAACGTAACATTTCGTGCCACTGGATCATCAATTTATGGCCCCCTTTGGCGAGTGTGCTGAAAAGGGATGAGTAACGCTCCACGATAAGCAGGTGGTGTGTGTCTGTGAAAAACCTTGGCCAAAAGACGACGCATGACACATGATCAACTAATTGCTCCTGGCTCCTGTGTTTTTTTTTTTGGGGGAGTAAATGTTGTATTAGCGTGTTGACGTTTCACGGCTCGTAAGCGATTGATCAACGCGCATTAGCAGCAGCGGAACTCTCCGTCGCTCATCATCGTAGATGCTCGCGACGGCGTTAACACGGCGGTGGCCTAATGGTTTGATTGCGTTTCTAGAACAGCTGGTTTAGTTGCTAATTGTTGCATTTCTCATTGTTCTGTTAATCTCTTTAAATCGAGACGTGGTATCTTCTAAAGATCATGGTGTGCTAATTTTATATTCCAATCCCTAAATGAACAATCCGGGTCTTAAGTTTGACTACCGTCATCAAGCATATGGGGTAGTATATTTAATGATTGTCGTAAAATAAACTCAAATTATTTTTAAAATAATTAACTACGCGAAGAGAAGACTTTAGTTCATCGTGC
>NC_064877.1:13572500-13610000 GCF_943734665.1 Anopheles aquasalis
CAACACCTACGTGACGTAGATTGAGCGTTAGGTCTCGGTTACATGACCGAAGAGTTAGAAGAGTAACACTTAGAAACCGGATTTGGAAGCGTTTTACAGGTGGAGGCTGGAGGGATTGAGAGGTTCATTTGCACAGCAGGATGGAAGCACAAGCAGTGATGGAAAACTTAAAGATTTCTTTAGCTCAGAGTGTGGTTTATGTGTTGCGTATCACTGAGGGTTGCTGCATGCCCCTCTTTTTCAATGCTCCCAACGCTTAGAAAAGGTCCGGTTTCCATCGTTTTCCGTTCCATTTTGCTTTGTATTGAGCATAACACGCACACCCCTCCAATCGTGTGATATGATGCGTCCCTTGGCGAGACGGCTGAGCGTTCAATCAGGCATTTCCTCCTCAAGCACTCTTACCATACTGTGTGCGCATGTAGCATGTAGTTGCTCACTTAATAATCATCGTTTTATTTCGAAAAGATAGCATTTTTTCACGTAATGACCTTTAGTTACAAAAAAACACGGACAAGGCAAAGAAGCGAGTTAGGGAGAAATGGATTAGTAGTGACTCAACAATCTTAACATACAGGTATAACCTTTTGGGTATGGTCTCTCGCGTCACATGCATGCAAATAATTCGGTCGATGAACGGGAAAACAATAATTATCGATATGATATTCATATTTGTAATTTATTACTTATCATTACTGTATATGATTACGTAGAGTGCTAGTATTCCTAGTGAGGGTACATCCTGTGAAAACACAACTTACGGTTCAACTCAATGGACGGGATGGACGCACCCGCATAGTCTTTGCCCGTCACCCACAGGCACAAATGATCGCACACGGGAGCGAGCGCGACAACAGTGGAAAGTAAATCATTCAAAAAGGTATAAAAATTAAAACAAAAAATAACGAAAACCCAAGACGTGCACTGGAAGTAAAACTGTAAAGCAAATTGTAGTGTAGTTAAATGGTAGAGACGCCACTAAAGTTTGCCCGATAGAAGCAAAGCACCGCTTTACGCAAACGATATAAAAATTCCTAACGTAAACGCTGGAACAGAGAGACGGACGATAAAAGGATAGGATAAACACGAACAAAAAAAAAAAGATAAAACTCAGACCTTAACCCAAGGATGATAAAAAAAATCACTACGCTGTTGTGAAATCGATAACGGGAGAAAAGAAAGAGACAATGAGTTGGTTAAATTATGTATCGTTTTGTTGATTAGTTGTGTTATAAATTTATAATTCCGCCAAGTGGACTGAAGTTGTAGCGAAGCTTGTTTTTGAAGGGTAGTATGTTTTCGGTTTGTCTTTGTCTTCTTCCCAGCCCCAATGCTTCTGTACCGAGCACTTTCTTGCGTATGGCGGTTTTAGGGGGTTTAATGTTTTTGTTTTAATGGCAGCTAGTTCGAAGCAGTAACGTGCGTCACCTGTTTAACTAATGTTTTTAATCGGCTCGGGTGTGTACAATTACGATTACTTACCATTATCAGACCAGCCTCGGCTAGCCTCGGACCGGGGAGTAGTGTGGGGCTAGGAGTGATCAATATTCAAAACTGGATTGAAGCATTTTATTTATGAATCGTGAAACATGAATGGTATTAGTGGATAAGCGTACTACTATTACTACTACTACTTCTACTGCTACTACTAAAGCAACTACTTATTCTTCATCGTGCGAGAAACGCATAGGAAGGCGTTATTTTTAAATTTGTACATAATTCTAAGGAAGCAGTCGACGGCGAAGGAAAGAGTATCAGTAACCGAACGGCATTGGACGGGCAAGCATAAGGACTCTTCTAGGACTAAATATGGATGTGCGTTAAACAAGTGATCTGAAGTGAGTGTGCGTGTTTTAGTGTGTCTGCATGTGTGTGCGAGAAAGAAAAGGGAAGCAGAAAAGTAATATGTTAAAGCTCAGCCAGTCGGTCAAGTCTCTGGCGGGACAGAGGTACACGATTTCCCTGCCTGTGTCCTGCGAAGTAATCGCGAAAGAATATTATCCTATCTAGCCTTGTTACCATTCCAAGTAAAAAGAACGCCAAGCGAAACTTTTGCGCAAAAGTAAGAAGCTATAAGCCCGACTAAAACAGCAAACCAACAAACAAAAAAAAACTATAGTAACCAGCTTCTTCTCAGTACAGCAACCTCATCATCATCATCATCAAACGTAGCTGGGCTGAGGGTTTCCCATAGTTCCGTAGACGAGACTGCCCCGCCGGTGGCTGAAACCAATCATTATAGGCATATAAAGGAAAAGAAACATAAAAAAACGCCAAAATATCAGTACAGCCCCCCGGAAGTGTAGCAGCGATAGTTGTGAACGCGCAGGATATCAAATGATTTCAGGGCATTTTATCAAATGATAGAAGTGCATGCTCTAACTACGACCCGAACAGAAAGGCTCTATAGTAGATATAGTCAGCCACCAAAGGCCAATTATTTCCCAGTTCGCTGTTATTGAATGAGGTACACGGTCCCGACACAGGCGCCATGAAACGAATATCAAACAGAATCATCAAATAGAAATAGCAAAGATTCAAAAAAATGGAACTCTGCACACACACTCACGTACACACCAACAAACTGATAGTTCAAATTTCAGCATAAAACGTAAAGTGTGGCAAATGTGTGTCGTTATAAATGTAGAGAAAGGGGGGCGAGCAGGAAAGAGGATAGTCGCACAATCGATGCACGAGGGTGGGAACCGCGTGAAAACACTATCATTACCGGGGCCAAATCATTACGGCCACCCGGAAGTCAGGATTACCAAATAATTGAACGTAAAGAAGAAGTGAAGGGGGCGCAGAAGTTTTTCCAGATCATTTTAAATTATTTTAGCTCCATCGCCGCTGCCTCCATCGCAACGTGTTCCAATCGCGCGTGTTGTGTGCTGCCTGCCTATAGTAGAAAGGGACTAGCAGCGAGCGGGGGGATAGACCTTAAAAACCAAGATTACCTTACGCGTGCGTCCTCGCGCGCAGGCATAGTAGCGGCTGCGAGGGGCGAGTGTGGTTCAGCCAGCCAGCAAATACCATCCATAGCCGCCCCGTAAAATGCGTTACAATCAATAGGAATGGGTTTGAACACACACGCCAGCAGCGCACAACCAAGGCAATCGCCTAGCGGCCACAGTAAAAAACGGGCAAACGCGTGAAGAAACTACAATTAAACATTCTATTCGAGTCGATGGCTGAAAATGATAAATATCGAGTGGGAGAAGGGGATCGGACGAAGTACGCCGGTTTGCGTAAAGAAGTGCGAACACAGACACACCCAATACACTGGAATTTATTCAAGTAAAAATAAAATAAAACAGCAAAAATCCTTATTAACGAACTGGCGTTTTGAAGGTGCTCATTCTCCTAGTCTCTACGCCTGCATTTTATAGGCGTAATTCATTTGGTTCATGTTTGTGTTCATTTTGGTGTTCATCTACGACTACTTTCGTGTGCATTTTTGTGATCGACAGCAGACGTTTTGCGGAAAAAAGCGGTTATAAAGTCCTGATTATGCATTAATAATTTCTTCCTGCCAATCGTATACTGTTATTAAAAAGTTTAAGTCGTCTTTGATACAGAAAAAATCATGTTAATTTACACTGTTTTTTTTCAACTGTCATTTTGGATTCTTGACGGCTCTCTAGGCGTAACGACTGAGAGAACAGGCCCCGAATTGTTGCGTGTCGGGGCCGTGTTTGATGACTGGTTGCGCCGTTTCGGGGCTGCAACGCACCGTATTCCAAGGAATCGGTCAAACAGCGGTTCAGCAAGAACGCAGCTGCATCTCGTACGAGTCCAATAGATTGTTTTTCTTTTGATATTGTATCGATACTTTTATCTATTTGTATTGTGTGCAACCTTTAACGAATCTTTAACAAATAAAACTGCTCATTTTCGGTTTCTCCGATTCCTTTCCAAAAGGGTTTAAGGCTCTGACAGATTGGTTCCGGTACGTGCGATTCGTGCGGCATTTGCGGCAGTTGCGGACGCCCTTTGGCTTGTCAAACACGGTATCCAACGAGGTTGTTCAGATGGGCTTTTGTTGCGGCACGTGCGGTACTTGCGGTACCTGCGGCGAATCTGTACAAAATCACAACACTGCTGCAACTGCCGCATCCAAAAGGTGTGTGGAGTAACTATCAAAACGAAGTTGTGGTGTAATATCGTCTGCCAAAGTCTTTAAAATCGCCCGTAAAAACACTCTTTCCGCGTAAAATCGCAATAAAAAGGGGTAAAATCTTCACATTTCTGTTCTATTCCAATTCCAATATTCTGTGCTAGACCAACAAACTGCTCTCTGGTCGTGGTTCACGTTGGAATGGTAAGCCAGGAAAGTGCAAGACGCTCCAATTGCTCCGTTCGTGGAAAGTTCCCGTGAAGCACGTAAAAAAGGTTTGCAACAATTTCCCGAGTGATTACACGGCCGTATTTAATGTTCTTCAACCTGGGCGATATCGGTTGAGCGGAGCCGTTTGTGCGTGGCGCCGAGAAGTGTGCCCTTTCCAGGGAAAATCCGCGCTGGCTGCGTGTAAATAGTGGTCGTGCTCTCGCGTTGTTTGGCCGAGTTCTTCAAGGTTGCTGATTTGTGTTCAACCTTCGGTGGTTCGAAAACATAGCACCCGATCTTTGAAGAAGGCGCGCGTCTAGCGAAAAGTGAAACACATCCAAGTGCGTTCCGATGCAAGGAGAGTGCGGTTGCCAAGTGCATAAGCAAGAAGCTATCGCTGGCTATTACGCACCCTGAAAACCGTTCCGTTCCATTTCGTGGTATCTCCCGTGGTCATCTCGTCACGAGAGGAGGCGCGCCGCCGTGGCTGATTTGGAAAAAAGCGAGAAAGGTGGTCAATCTCTGAGTTCTGTGTGTGTTTGTGTAAATACCGTGGTGTGCAGTGTGTTTATTTTGGTTTCTGTGACTTCGTGCGTGATTTCGTAACAAACGGTCGTGTGGCGTATGCCTGGCCTGGTCTGTGGCCTAGCTAATTCGTGACGGTGCGTGAAGAGTGTGGTGGAAGTGTCTGTGTGTTGATATATGTTGAGGGAGAGAAAGTGCGTGAGACCGCCAAGTGCTGAAGCGCTGCTCCGGAGTCGCGGGGCCAAACGGCGAAGACGAAAACGCAAGAGAAGGGCCACCACCACCGTCGTCGTCAGGTGCGTCCCCGCCAAGTGTTTAGTGTACTAGTGTGCCCTCTTGCTTCGTTGTCTCGATTAGTGGAAGCTAGAGTAGTAAACAGTCCAGGGAGTCGGTCGGTAGCAACGGAGAGAATCGTCACAACAACAACAACAACAACAGAATCATCCTCATCGCCGAGTGGCCGAGTAGCATTCATCATCGCTCTGCAACAACGGTGGTGGGCGCGATAAGGGTCGAACACAGAGTCCGAAATGACGAAAACATCGCCGCCTACTACGAAGGCGATGGATCCGGTGGGCAAGGTGGTGATGAAGCCCGTCAAGGAGAAGCGAAGGTAAGAGAAGCAACAACCAACCAACCAAACATCTATCCACGAAAAACTCGAAAAACTGGCCAACGACCGCGACAAAATCGCTCCCCCTCGGCCGTCAAGCCCCTTCCTGCTTCCTCCATGGGTCCGATCCGATCGAGCAGGGTTCAGCTTTCGGTTATGAGACATGCTCCCCCGGCTCGTCCCCACCCTGCTATCAGTCTCCCTTCGAAATTCGACGAGAAACAAAGAAAGGCCTCGATGGGAGCATGCATCTCTTGGCTTACAAATCCTATTGGCTTCGGTATTTGATCAGAACTGAGTCACTATCTTCCTTGTGTCTCAAATTGAATTCCACAGATTACGATTTATTTTCTGGCATTTTTTCTTTCATGTTTTCAAATGACAACATAACACAACCGAGTTATGAGATGCTGATAGAAATTTGACACGAAATTCTTGATCTAATTTCTGTCGAAATTCGTTATTGAAAAGGGGGTTCCGTTATTCGCTTAAAGCTCGATTGTTTAAGAACGATCATTGAATGAATGAGTATAAAATAACGTAGTAAAAACAAAAAAAGTGATGCAAGGTCGTCTATTCCTCCAGCTTCTATTTATATTTATATGTCTATTTATATCCTCAAGGTTACCGCCCAAAAGATCCATGCTTGTGTTCTGCGATGATCAGTTCATCAAAGATTTTATTGCGCACCCGCCACGTGTCGCCGTATGCCACGTGAATCGAGCATCAACTCAAATACGCTAGATAACCCATGAAACAAGCGTAAACTACCGGGTCAGCGTTTTGTTTTCGTCGATCGCGACTTTGCGGAAATCCTAGTAGACGTTTCTCAAGCCAACGAAAAACTAGCGCTCCGAAAAACGAGATCCAGATCTTGCGTCGCAGAAAACCGTCCGTCAATGAGGAGCCGCTGGCCACCGCTTAGTCCACGCCGCGGTTTCACAACGTGTCACGACTAATGCTCCAAGGCGCACACGACTAATGATGTTTGGGTTTGGGTTACTGGCGAAGGCATACAGGGGTCGCTTGCAGGGTTGTTTCTTGACAGACGCACATTAATTACCTTTACCTATTCACTGAAAGTAGCAAATGACATCGGCGACAGAGTTGCAACATCGCATGGCGCCAAGATAGGACTTCAAATTCGAATGTAAAAAATGTCCTGTGCATTGCCTCTTCTCTGTCAAAATATACTACCTTGATGAGCTGTTGTGCTGGATTTCTGATAGTGCGATACGCAAAAACCCTTTGGAATGCATTTCCTATCAACATGTGGGTGACGATAATTGCCACTTGCGGCTTCACCATCGTCATCGGAGAGCTTTTGCAGTCGAGAACTGAATAGATTTAATTGCTACAACAGCTGTTAACACAGACCACTACATTTTACGGTAGAAAACGATCATGATTACTTTGCATTCCATTTTCATCTGATCCGATTTTGTTTTATAAAATTATCTCTGGAGCTAGGAAAGTAGAGCATCGACACCATCAGCATCATTATCGATCGGGAATACCGGAAGCCAATGCGTACGATTGCGTAGGCAGCAGCATAACATTACCAGCGCCTCACGTTCCAATTCAACGACCTTTTACAGCTGGCCTAATTTTGCCAACTCCCCCTGGCGTCGCCGGAACAACAACAGAGGCTCGCAGGCAGGGTGCGGTTTGTTATGATAACGAACGACAAAGCGGCATTCCCTTTCAGTGGTCTATGTGACGTCACGGACAAAAGGACATGCAGCAGGGCATGCGCAGTAGGAATCATTCTGGCGGTTCGCTGCATATTTTATGATTTGCTGCCTCAGCCAGAATATGACCACCAACCGACCGATCGCGGTTGGAATGCCGGAGGCCGGAGACCAGGAAGAAGTGTGTTGGTATTTGTGTTGGTGCGGCGATCAGAACTGGCGCGTGCAGGCGACCGACAAATGACATTACGAAGTTGCTGAACCTGTTGAACCACTGCGATTACCCCCGGGGGAAGGGAGGTGGGTAGCCGCCGCGGCCACTGCCCGGACAGCTCTCGGTCGTGTTCTGGCTGTGGCTGTGAATTGGGTAGGGAATCATATGATGCAGGCAGTTGCAGTGGATTCCTTCATTTAACATTAATCTAAAATCATTTATTACTGTCGCCAGCTGATCGCAGTCCATGCCGTGGCGGTAGATTTCAGGTCAAAATTTTTTGCCTTATTTCAATCGAGAGGCCTACCTCAAAGATCCTTGATTGCAGGATCATAAATTGTTCATGACCTTTTATGGCTAGTAATGACTCTAAAAGATGAATAATCTCATTACGTTATCGAAAGCAAGCAAGAGCAAGTAACATCTTGTTTGAAGGTGCAGCCTCGCTCAGGTCGCCACGAGAAGAAGGCAACAGGTCCTACATATGTTGGAATTCCTCTTTTGATCATCCTTTATCTGGCTTTCCCTACCCAAAGCCGATCGTCCTTAGCATCGTTACCGCAGAAGAGACGTCTGACGGGACCGGGAGTCCAAAGTTCAGTTGTCCATTTCGGGATTTCAGGTTTGTGCTCGAACCTTGAAGGCACTCCTTCCCGTCTACCCGTCCGTCCTGATCGTTGATGGTGTTTGTGCTTTCTTCCTGAGTTATGATTTGCGATTACACAGCTATCGCCACCCGACTGCGCTCGTGGAAGATTCGTGCCGGTTTGCCGTGGTAGACAGCAATGATAAGACGCAAACCATGCAACGTATTTTACCTCAAAATTAAACTGTCGAGTGTGTGGCTACGTGCACACAGACAGAGACCCGCCAGCCTCTCCGTTCTTGCGGTTACGATCAGTCTAATCGCAATGGATTTATGTTCTAACTTCTTTACGTCACACTGATTAGAAATCAAATTCATTTATTTTATGTTCGCGTCTTTTTAATAATTTGTTCTTATTACAAGTTACTCTCGTTTTAGTATATTTCTTTTCCTACGTACGTTTGCATTTCCTTCCTTGCAGCCGGAAATGGTGGAAGGAATTGTCGCGCGAAAGCGTTTGAAATGCAGAACGTGAGGTGCTGGTGGCGACGTTGAACACTCAACTCTCCGATTGTGTCCGCCATACGTACGTGCCTTGATTGATCATTGATGCTTCGTGGCCTCGTGGCCCTGTCTTATATGTTGGTAAATTAAAATACGTGCAATCGGCCGACTGGCGAGGCACTGCGGCTGCGAATGGCAAGACATCATGCGAAGTTGAACGTAAATTCCGTCCGCATCCCGCTTCAGCACTCTACTGTATGCGTCAGACTGGTGTGGCCGTTCTGGGTCGTCGCGGGAAAATCCAACTGTGCTCGATACGACACATTTTGCACGTATCAGCTGCCTGCAACCCAGGAGCAGCTAGTGTCCCATTCACTTCCTTTCCAAACACCTTCCATTACCTCGTGCTCTCATACACTCTAGTGACGATGACGTGAACAGAACCAACCGCCACTGGCTGCCATAAGATTCTGAATTGAATGAAGGACAACATTTGGAACCGAGACTGTTTGGCTAACCTTCGGATTTCCGGCAACATGCGAATTGATTTGTGTGATGTGCGCACACATTTTGCTTTCAAGAGAAATCCAGCACCATGCTGTGGATTTGTGATGTTGTGTTTGTAGCGATAAATTCAAGCGCCAGCATGTGCTATGCGATGCTCCGAGGGCAAGAGGTGCTGACGATCGTGAGATCAATCTGTGTTGGCGCATTCTTCGCTAGTGTTGGTGGCGAAATTACTTTGCGTCGTGGGCCCCACGGTGTGCCGGTTATTAATTCTAATTGTGTCAATTACTGTTTACAAGGAAACGATAGAGGAGGAACGAAGCTGAGCCAATCGAGCGATACAGTGTGCCTGGGGGGATGCTGTGATTTGGAACCATAAGCGATAAGTGAGCGAATGTTGGGTTGGATAACATGATCGTTTGGTAAGATGCTGTGTTTTTTTGGCAAGATTGTACCTTTTGTACCTTTTGCAGTATAAGTAAATTGAGGAAAGCACAATCAACATCTTTTTTTTTAACAAAACTGATAATAATGAGTTTTTCTGCCTGCAGATGGAATTTGTGCTATTTTTCTGCTAAACAAATTCAGTTAAGAGTGGTGAGAGCGGTTTCCAGGTCAAAATCCTTCGAATGAAGATGAATTGGCAGCAATTGACAAGATGAGTTGACCGCACAACAGTTCCTATAAGACTGAAAGCAATAAGAATGATAAAAAAAGCATGTCGTATTGGTGTCCCCACAAGAGGAATGATAAAAAAAACCTGCTTTAACGCCAAAAAAAAAAAGAACGAAGCGTGAGAAAACAGGAATCGTCACTGATCGTGATCAATCAGTTCATCACAAGAATCTTACAGGAATTCATTACATAGACTTTGCATCTTCTGAATACTATTTGTTTAATTGCATCTATGTAATGATTTGCGTGCACAGCAGCTAAAGTCGCATGAATGATCTCTGCTTGGATCATTTCTAAAGATGAGGGGTTATATCGACTCAGTATTCCTCAATGTCCTTAAAGATGGGAGAAAGGCTTGGCTCAAGAAGATTTCATCCAGTTTCAGCTCAGAAGATCCCCTTCCAGTTCGTCAGATCAATTCGTTCTTTCGGAATCAATGTCGATACTGTCGTTTCATCTCACGCATTTGCATTTGGAGCCATTTCCATCTAGGTATAGCACCTTAGAAAACTAGACGTGGTCTTTCATTCGTCAAGGATTCTAATTTAAACTACTGTCCAACTCTCCGTCTTTGCGCAAATTGTGTACCACATTGTACCTTCCCGCACCGGCAATAAACATAATAATGGGCTGCCGAGTTATCTGTAACCGTCGAGTAGCCGCGTTATCATGCAATTCTATCATTGCTGCCCCGTGGGATGCTGTAAACCACCCTAAAGACAGTCGTCGTCGTCGTCGTTGTCATTCCTTCTTCAGTCAGTTGCTCGTCGCCCGCGGACACCAGTTGAGTTCGGAGTTCCGGAGTTGCATCCTCCTTCTAGGGCATATCCCAACGTTCGCCACTCGTGTGTCATGTTATCAGACAGTCGCTGATATTTTCACACCTTCGGTCACACTTCGCGCTCCCCTCCTTTCGTCGCCACACATTTGCCCACAACTCATTTGCTGCGGCTCCACCGTTCCTCGTTGATCATGTCACCAACGTACGCCCAAGCTGCTGGTCGGTGTCTGGCTGCGAGTTCGCTGTCATGTGCTGCGGCTGGGGAGCGGTATAGGTGTCTACTCGGATGTCTCTCGGCCATACCGGGAGCCGATCGCCCATCACCGCACACCATCACCACCTGCTCGTTATCCCGTTAAGATAACGAAGCAAAAAACCCGAACCTCGGGCCGGGCTCGATTTTGTGCAATTGATTCGGTCGCCAATCAGTCATTGATCATTGGAACATTGGTTTTTTCGCTTTTTTGTTCGTTGGTCCCGCGTTAACGGTGCCGCTAAAGATAATGTAACATTATAAATTAGTAGTATTGGCAATTGAATTACGATTAGACACCATTCAGTCGTCGGTGTCGTTGGTTCCCACCCCCCGGACGGGCGAACAGTTCTGTGTGCATGGTGCATATCCCTCCATCCGGAGCTGTGGAGCTGTGGAGCTGTGGAGTGTTTGGTTCTACAACGTGTTGTGTGTTGTGAGGTGTTTCCGGAAGTCTGTGTGAATCCCTCAGTATTGATTTGATTTTTGTAAAGAGACTGGAGAAAAGGCAGTTCTTCTTTTGGTGAAGTTTCTTGAATTTCGTATTCCTGGATTGAATCTGCCTCGAGATGCATTCCAACTGGTATCCGAACGAAGGAACTGGTGATAGTGGAGCTGCTAGTGTTGTATATGACAGTGGTGGTGGTCCATATTATGGCAACGAGAACATCTCCTTCTACGGACCTCAATCAATGGCCATGGAAGGTTATCCGGAAAAAGCGAACCCGGTGTATGATGTGAACTCGTCCGGTTATTGTTCTGCTGCTGGTGGTGGTCATGGAAGTGTCCCTTACGGCGAGTATCCCCGCCAAGGGATGATGCCACAGCAGTACCAGCAGCAGCAGCAGAGGAGTGCTTTATATAATCAATCACAAATGCTGACTGCGGTGGCGCCAGCCACCACCATGGTCGGTAACAATGATTACCAGCACCAACAGCAGCACCCCACGATGCCGTCGGGCAGTGTCGCTTATCAGCCCTTCTATCCGGTACCTCAGCCTCCACCGGGGCCACCACCGGTGGTGCCAATGATGGCGCCAACGACGTATCACCACGAGAGACACCGGCAGACCACGGACAGCATGCTGTTGGGTGGCTCGCAACCAAATTTTTCGTCACCCAGCTCGTCCGCTACATTTCTTGAGCAACCGTACCTGTCCGCCAGTTACGCCCCGTGTCAGGGTCCACCACCGTGGAACTATGCGCACTGTTACGGATATTACGGTCAGGATGCGTGCCCGTATGTCAACATGGTCGATATGGAGGATTTCATGTAAGTAGCATCCGGCGGTGTCCAATGGCGCAGCGCGGCGCATTCCCGTGATAATGGCGCGCGCTCTCCACCAATGGGCGACGATCGGATACAGTTGTGGGTGGCATATCCTCACAACCACCAACCACAATGGTTCAGCAGGTGATGATTCCTGACCCGCCTCAATGCGAGCGGCGATTGTTATGTACTTTTCAGAGGAGCGCACTCCCGCGGATGTCTGATAATGGTTTGTGAATGGTTTGGCGTTGTGTGTTTGGCCTGATAACCACAACCATCGAAATGGTTTACATCGATATTGGTTACGGCCACCATGTGGTTTATGGCTCATGGTGATTGGTCGACGATGCGTAGCCGATCGGCACCTTTTTTTTAAGGTGACTACGACTTCGTGGTTCGTGGGCCACCGGTAAATAGGAAACCAAATCGCACAGATATGGGTAATAAATAAGGTTAGCGTTCCTTGAAAAAGGTTGGCCGTTTGTTGAAGTCTTCTGTTCTGGAGCATGAAGCTGTTTCAAGACGGTGCTATGGCTGAGTACTTCAAGATTGTTTTTGTACTTTCAACTTTGTTTTAAACCATTTATGTTGTGAAGCACTATCAAATTGATTTGAATTTAATAAGTCACTTCAAAATAATATTAAAAAAAAGTGCATGCCACAATTGAGTTGGACCTTAAGGCAAGAGGCATCACTTATCACGCGCAATCATTTGCTAACGGATGTTCTGAACCAAATTTGCGTTTGAAACGATGAAGCCTTCTAGTTTTCATATAAGTATAATAATTGATTTTTCCTAAACTTATTCAAATAAGTTCAATTACTGGTATTATTTGTTAGGCTTATAATACAAAATTATATCAGAAGAGCGACTGCATCAATCTTTATTTTCTATCAACGTTCGAGTTTCAATTGATGAATATAATCTGAATTAAATGTCCTCTACCTGACTCCACTTGATCGAACTTAAATCAATGTATCTTAATTCTACTTTAAATGTTATTGCAAAGTTTTTTTGTTACCACAAACATCGTCTAGACGTCTGGTAATGAAAAGTTGCTAAGTCGACATGAATGGTGATGCTGCTTACATCTTGTTGTTGGTGTTGAATTGTATTTTGAAGACGAATTGTTTAAATATGCGTTGAGGTGCCACAAGAAATGAGCTGCCTCGCGCTGTAAACAGTGGCAGCAGCACATTGTACGCTGTTTTCATGTTAGGACGGGTGTCGTTGACGCTGATTACCCTCGTTCTGGATGTCCCAAGTGTGTTGAACGTTACTGTGCCTCCATCTTGGCTAGCTTAGGCTATCCTGTGCCGAGTGACTAATACCTCAGCGCACGGTGCAAGGCCACCATCGCCCCCTTTATGATCCATGCGAGGTGTACTAAACGAGCTGTCTCGCCCCAAGATCTGGATGCGCGAACGATCGAGGGAAGGAATGGTAGCCAACAGTCGCGCCAGCAAATGGCCACTATCTTTTGCTCGTTGTTTACTCTTGTGCGCACTGATGGTTGACGATTTGCTGCTGCTGTCATTAAGCGATCTTCGGCGCCTCCGGTCGGTTACCTACATGGAGGCTGGGCCTTATGGTTTGTTGATTTAAGAAGACAACAGCTCGAGATAGGAATCCCTGATCCCTGGCTTCTCTTCAAAGCCGTTGCTAACCTCTTGTCTGGATGAAATGTTTTAAAGAAAATTAATAGAATATCTTGTGGAAGCTTTGAACCGCGCAGTTTAAGAAGGGTTTTGTGGGATAACTTTTGTCCTAAGACCATATTGGGTCCTACAGACCGCGCTTCGTTTCCTTCGTCGATCGTGTGAGCTTGCACGATCCCGATCACAGGACTTGGTTGCCCTGCTGGTCACATGCCGATTGCGTCATGTGGAGAGAAATTTCGACGACGCTAGCACTCATGCCATTTCTGTCTTCCACCGTCTGCCATGTCCGTTGACCGAGAAAGTTTCCAAATCGTCTCCGGAGACGAAAATAGCTCATAAACTCCGTCGCTTGCCTTAGGTTAGTGCTGAGCGCGGCCGTCAGCTGGTAAATTGTGTTGCTTCCGTTTGGTGAAAGTGATAAATGATAAATCAAATTGAACGAAACAGAAGCTTCTTTGGACAGTTGCGATGTTTTGTTTATCTTTTTTGGACAACGATCAAAACATGTAAGGAGTCGTTATGTTTTGCTGTCGATTTGAGTTGTGGTTGTATCGTTAAGTGCATCAACGTTTTTTGATAAAGTTTGAATGTCGCCGACTGTGTTCTTGATTAAAAGTATTATTTGATTACTTTAGTTATGGAATCTTAGTTTAATTTTCATAATTTACACAAAAACCAAAGCGAAGCCTTTATCACCTTTCGAATTAATGCTGTACTATGCCACTAACATTCCTCACTATCACACATAGCTGCATAGCAACAGGGTAATAATACGGTAATGTTATGAAATTCCATTCGCTTTGTTGTGAGCCTCAGCCGTGTCATTGTTGTTCGACAGACCGATCCCACACTGAACCGAGTCGTTGACCTGCTTCACGATTTATCTGGGAACCGAAGCCGCTGCGCTCTGATTGATTCCATCAGCATTGATTTAACGTACGTGCGGATCTCCTATCGACGACGGGGAGGCTCAGCTCATTTTTTGGGAGGAGAATGTTGTTGATTTCGAATTGTTTGTTACTATGTCGCCTGTCGCCTTCGCCATATCTGAAGAAAGGGTCTGTCAAAGGCCGTTTTTTGGAGGGAAATCACCGAGACACATCTTTACTCGACCGATGATAGACTTCAAGGTTAGTCACGTAAAGATTCGATTTGTTCGTTGCTTTGCTTGTGCCCCGTGGTCCGAGCCCGAGTTGCACTTGCAGCTAGGCTCACGAACGCGATCCCCATAGGCATATGTTTCTCCTCTTCCACTGCCACCGCCTATCTTGAATTGTCCCGGTATTGTCTATAAAATTGGATTTTTATTCTTTTACAATCGATCACCGACCATCGTCAAACGACTTTGTCTAATAAACGATATCACTGCGAACTGAAGTAATCTCTACGTGCTATCAGGAGTGTCTGGCTACTGGTGGTGGTGGTGGTGCTGGTGCAGATGATGGGCCTTAAATGAACAAGCATCACACCGCGATGGAGGTAGTTATTAGAGACAGCTCGGACCTTCCAGACGCTATGCTGGTCTTCAAATCGAGTTCTCTGTAAGAGCATCTTTGGGAGACCCACATTTGGAGCAGATTTGAGATATGAAACCCGTTTGTCTTCTGGCGAATGTTACGCGTGAAATACACGCTTCGCTATTTTTTTTGACTAGATTTAATCAATGGAGTTTGTTAACCCCCGGCATTGTTTGTGCTACAAAGTGCAGGATGCCGAATCACGGCATCCGATATGTCTCAACACCTCGACACGTATACGATTTCTCCCATGTCTTATCGACAATTCGTGATTCCTACCTGCCTGATAACAGACTACCCGCTACCTGTGCACGGCATGGACCGATATCAAAATGCATTTCTTCCCAATCGCTCCCTTGCAATTGCATCCGTAGCATAGGATCATGCAGTTGGTGTTAGATTATCAGCGCACTTTCATGGGCTTTGCACATGGATAGTAGACATTTAAGCCCATCCAATTTATCTGAGTGTATCGCTTTAAAATGATTATAAATGCACTCCTTTTGCACAGTGTGTATTGAGCTCCGTTGCGGAGTGTGTTTCTATTCGACCACACATTCCGCTCTAATGATGATGTATCGCTCACGGGAGGGATTAAATGTTTTTCGTTATCGATAAGGGCGCTTCCAGTGGTCAGTGATTGATGAATGGTTCTCTGGTGGCGGCATCGGCATCTTGGTGTGAAACATTAAACGTGCCATCGGTCTGTGTTAGTTTGAGCAATACGGATGACACAGGCGACAAGATTGTGCGATTTCTTGTTTCGATAATTGATTGATTCTGTGCGGTGGTGGTCTATGTTAGGCTGGAAATACGAAATGAATGCTAATTTTAGCTAATGTGCTACTTTCTGACGGTTTCTCTGTTGGCTTGCCATATTTGCTTATGATTTCGCTTTTTCTTTTCTCAACAGGAATAATGAGAAGCGGAAGGAAAAGTCGCGTGATGCCGCTCGCTGTCGGCGTTCGCGAGAAACGGAGATCTTTCAGGATCTGGCCAGTTTGCTGCCGATGCCGCAGGAAGAGGTGGACCATCTGGACAAGGCGTCGGTGATGCGTTTATCGATTGCCTATCTCCGGGCACGCAACATGCTGGAACTATGTAAGTATTGTTGAGATAATGCTTGGACAGATTGAACAGAATGTAGTTTTGTTTGGAGTCATTTTCACGTACTAATTAAGGATTGAAAAGCGTTGTGGTTGAACAACGGTCGATTTAAAAACATAAAAACCTTTCGCTAGCGCCATCTGTAGTGTAAGAATTGAACCAAAATCGAGTTCGTCGGCGCCCTCTAGCGGAAAATAGATTCGAACTCGGAAAAAAGGAAATTCGAAATACGGGAGGAGGGGGAAAAACATTTCCACATTTTTACTCAGATTTTCTCTCTTTCAAGAATATCCTGTAAAAGTTTCACATCAATCGAAGTATAATTGACAAAGATACAGATTTTTGAAGAATTACCACTTATTGGCGCTCAGTCAGAAGTCTTAGGCCTTAGGATTCCTGGGAAAGCAAAGGATATCTGGAATGCCCTGGCTGATCCCAGGATTTTTCCTTTTGTGCTCTTGAAACTGGGTGACTTCTTCCTGTTGACTACACCATTCCCCCTTTTTTTCGTGTAGATGATTTTCCTCAATCGGCGGAAAAAGTGGAAATCAAACAGGACGATGACGTATCGATGGAGGCGCCAAACGGCGCCGATGGGCTGGATAGCAAGCTGAGCTTGAAGGCACTCGGGTTGGAACCGGAAATGGTCCCACTGCAGGCGCTCGACGGTTTCCTTTTGGTGCTTTCCGTTGACGGTGATGTAACGTACGTTTCGGAAAATGTCAGCGACTATCTCGGCATTGCGCAGGTAGGTTAACGCCACCCACCCGCGGGAGGTCCGGCGGCGTGTGGTCTAAAGGTATAGTCATATTAATCATTCGTTTCACAGATCGACATCATGGGTCAACCGATCTGGGAGTACAGTCACCAGTGTGATCACGATGAACTGCGGGAGGCCCTGAACGGTCGGCACCATTCACCGTCGGAGCTGTTGAACGGGGTGGCCAACAGTGAGTGCCGCCCGCTGGAGAACCGGGATTTCTTTCTGCGCCTCAAGTGCACCCTCACCAGCCGTGGCCGTAGCGTCAACATTCGCAGCGCCTCGTACAAGGTGCTGCACGTGACCGGTCATATCGCGTGCAAGGATAAAGAGGGCCAGCGGCAACTGGTGTCCATCGCTCGGCCCCTACCGCACCCGGCCAACATTGAGGTGCCGCTCGGATCGAGCACCTTCCTTTCGAAGCATACGCTGGGTATGAAGTTCAGCTACGTCGATGACAAGTAAGTAGTGAGCGGAACGGACCTAGTAGCGGAGCAGTAGCGATGGATTTTTTCTAATTATCTGTCCATTTGTCCTTACTAGAATGCTTTCGCTGCTGGGATATGAGCCGTCCGATCTGCTCGGCAAATCAATGTACGAGTGTCATCACGCAAGCGATGCCGATCATTTGATGGGAACCTTCAAACATGGTAAGTATTTTACTATTTCTTTTTTTTACATACAAAAATCTGTTAAATGGGAATTGAAATTTCTGTAAAACTTGTCACAAAAAACACAGATTATTTATAACGTATTTGCTCTGACCGTAATCTGCGCCGGTATGTTTAGCGCTATGCGTGAAGCACACGGTGGCTCCATAAAGATTATCTTGTTTCGGTGTTCCCTCAAACAGGGTCAATTACGTCACGAAACATGGCACGAACAAACGATGCCAGTGGTTCTCTCCACCAGCCATTGGCAAGGTCGCCTGAAATGTGCCTCTTTCTGTTGGTCGGTCGTGTCTTGCAAATAAACTTCAAATTTAAGGGACCCATTCTTTCTAACCGAGCGACGATGAGAGCCACCACCCCACCACCGAAAACGGTTCGTGCCGTAACCGTCAATTTTGGGTAATTACCGCTTTCCGTGTGGGTGAGTTGCATGCCAATTGTGGTCGGTTGGTTGGTTCGATGCTTTTGGCACGTGAATTTTGTGTTTTTCGGAGACAAAAACTGGAACGGAACAGTAATTGAATATTGTCCCAACTCCGACTGGAAGCGATTGAAGTAATTTGTTGATCGTTTGATCGTTCGCTGTCTTCGAGGATGGTTTGATGTCGTTGTTGGCCAACATTTCGATGACAAATGAGAAGTCACTGTTTCCGATCCCCGATGTTCTTACCTTCTTCTCGTCCTTTCTATTCCTTCGCGACACTCTGCCTTCAGCTTATTTATATTTATGTGCCAACGAAAGTGTCCAGCAGCACGTGCATTACAACACCACTGGCCAATAACAGTACCTTACCACTGCTTCCGGACGCAACCACCAGCGCCACAAGCAGGAAACCACAAGCGCGCCTAATGACTTAATAGATTTCGTGGGTTATTAGCCAAGGCCATAGCAGGGCGCTCCACGCTGAAAGGCAGGAAGTAGCTCGTAAAACTTAAAGACTAACAGTTGCCATCTCCTTCTAGTCCGCGAGGGCTGCGAAGGTTTGCCGCCTGCCTGGAATTATTTTCTGGCCAGACCTCGGTACTGTCCTCTTTTTACGCGAGAGTCCTTAGAACGGAGCGGTGGTACTTTGACATGGTTCGTGGTAAAAAAAGAGGAAGATAAAAATGGGAGCGAGCAGATACAAAGTGAAAACAAATATTGTCCACGATGGTGGTCGATTCCCCTTGGCTTCTGGCGTTTCTGGCAGAACCCATCCGCCCGTATCGCAGAACGAGGGCAATGTTTAAAAAATCCTCACCCTCCCATCAACGGCCTCATTTAAACGATCAACTAAAAGCCCCAGCACCAGCAGCGGGACAGTTCCGGAAACATCGTAAAGATTCATCCCGCGATTCATGGCCGCCGCCGTTTAGCGCTTCGCGCAAGTCGGAATGAACGACATAATTTCATCCCTCCCTTCGGTGCCCCCCAGGAAACCAGAAAACCGGAACACCCAGCAAACCTCTGGTCCCGGGATGGGGGAAGCGGGATGTATAATTTCGTCGTTATGTCCCGCTGACGGGCCCGGGAATTGGGACAGAGGACAGGAGGGGTTGTTTCGCTCGAATCACTTGCTGGAGAACTTTTGCTCAAAGGAATCTTTCACACAAGACACACAGCGCAGTGCGATGACGATCGATGATTTAGAGGCTTCTCCTCTTCTTTTTGTTCATCTTTTGTCGAACGGAAAAGGCGGAGGTAGTAATCAAGCATCGAAATGAACATGGTTCTAGCACGGTGCGGTATATCAAAAATCACATATAATTTTATGAAATTAATTCAGTTCATAAAACGTTATACGGCATTGCACGTGCCTCAAACACCGCCGAGACGGAGAGGTGTCTGACGGCCTTCCAGGCATTATGCGATGAGCAAATTTCTTTTTTGCAAAAAGGAATGTTCCAGCTGATGGCGTCGTCGTCGTCGTCGGTAACTGGTACTACCGGAGTGTGAAGAGAATCACATAAAAAGTTCGTATGTTACTGGAATATCTTAAATCCTGCTGCTGCTGCTGCCGTCAAATAGCTTCCTAGGTCTTGCTGACAAGATTAGACAATGGTCTTATGGAACGGGCACCTTAGCGCATTTGGCCTATGCTGTAAGCTCTCTCTCCCTTTCATTGTGCTCGAAGGAAGGAGAGAAGAAGTTTATTATGAGATTCTCGGCTAATAAAGTGCGAAACAGTGGTGGAGTTCATTTGGAGCCGGAGCCGTATGTGTGCATGTGTGCCACTGGAACATTAAGAAATCTGCATGTCAATTAGGGTGTGACCTCTGTGTAACATTAACTTTATTGATGCTCTGTCCTGTATGCTCGAATTGGCATAGAATGTATGGAAACTTTGAGTAACTTTACGGTAACTAAGATAGAACCTTGCTTGTCTCGTATTCTAATAAGTAGTCAAATGTCACCTCAATCAATTATGTGATAAAGATGAGAATTATATATTAACAAATCCTTCGACCATTGGTAAATATTATGAAGCGCGATGGTTTCGGCTTAATGGCCTTGGCGTGACACGTGTCGAATTGGATTCCCCTTAAAAAAAAAACGGTGTCCGTGTTTTGTCCCTCGTCTCATTTCTCAACGATAAAATGTGGGATGTCCAAGGGCTCGAGATCTGATCCACTCTGCCACCGATGCGTTAACGGCGTGACTCGTGAATGAAAGTGATGCTTCACTTCCTTGCCCGTCTGTCTGCCTATCAATCCTTCAAACAACGACAACGGTGCACAGGGCTAAATGGATCTTGTGATTTGGTGATGGCCACCACCCCACAGTAATGTGACCTGCTGCTCCAATTTGTTGTGATGCTGCCGCTGCTTCAACACCATTCGCCCTGTTGACGCTCTGTTGTCGGTCGGTCGACCCATTAGGGATGCAGCCATGTGCTGGTGTTGCTGATTTGTTGTCATTTCTCGAACCTCCCGACCTGGCTTCTGGTCGATCGATTGTTATTCTTCTTCTTCGAGGTCCCCTTTCACCCACGCGAGCACGTTGAAAGCAAATGTTGGATTTCAAAAAATGGCTTTCAAATCGCTGACACAGACAGAGCATTCAAACCAATAGCCATCCCAACTACACTAGCACCCATGTTGGTGGAGCTGCAGCAGTGATCATGCGTCGTCGTTTCGTTTCGTTTTTTTTTCGACTTCTCCGCGCGGTCCAATCGGTGGTTTGTGTTTTGCTCTCGGCATCCATCGATGGAATGTGCACGGCGGCGGTAACCCAGTTTTGCCAACTGAATTGCTGTACACTCTGCTGCGTGTGCTCACGTGTCGGCGGCGCTTTTGCTGGCTATTGCCCCCCCCCCCCCCCCCCCCCCCCGGGGGGTTGGTAGGCCGCACACTAACAGGTTTTTGAGCGGTGAAGTGCGGTGCACCTCACTGACAGATGCGAACCATTGCCACGGACCAACAACAACACGACACAAGTCATCGCGGTTCGGCGGTACGGCTAAATTACCCTCTACTCGTGGTCGATAGACCATCTGATCGATTGTTTTCGCTTTCGTCTTCGTCGCCGGTGGTGCGCTGTACGTGCGAACCAATGCTGCATCTATGCACAGGTGAGGCGCTTCACACCACACACCTCTCAAAGCCGCTCCCCCCTTCACCAAAACATACGGAGCAGGTCATCGTAAAATCGTCGACCAGCACGACCTTCGACTAGCATCAAACCCGAACCCCTTTCATTGGACGTGTTGTGGCCCAGAGTACATTCCCTAAAAAAAAACACAAAAAACCTCTACTAACTCACTGGCAGGAGGGCTGATGATTGCCACCAGATGGTACATACCACCTTCCACAGTAAAATGATGCACGGAATGGGGATTCCTTCTGTGTTTTTTTTTTCTTCGCTTCTTTTCGATTTCTTTCGAAATGTGTTTCCTGTGTGAGCGCTGAACGAGATGCGCTCGTCGCTCGTTCGCTGGTTGCCACACACCATCCATCCCCATTCTGGATGGTGGGATTCGTGCTGATCCGCGTAATGGGCACCTAGAGACATGAAGTCATGAAGGACACCTCGCGCTCGGCTCCCCATCATATCGGGAATATGCTGCTCTCAACGCGGTGCCGTGAGGGAGACGAAGAAGGAGAAGTGGTAGTTCAGATGTGAACCACACCATCGGATCTTCTCCTCCTCCACATATTCGACCTGGTAACGATCGTGTTTTGGGAGTTTGAGTTGATGGTGATGCAGTTTGTTGTCGCTCGCCCGGGCTCGGGCGTAGAAGATGACCAGCACCACGTCGTCGTCTCCATAATCGCATGTTCTTTGGTCGACGCGTTATTATCACCTTGTGAATCGTATATTTCTCCCCGAAAAAAGAGTGTCTTTAATAAGATTACTCGCTAACCTTGCGCGGGGGACCATGCGGATGAGAAGGTCTTTCAACTGACGCAAAGATTGCAACGCGCCCCGCACGATGTGCAACGCCGGGCTTGTCGCTACTAAACAGGCGACCTGTCTGCGTCGAATCGAAATCTGGATAATTGCTAATTAAACAACATTTAATTAATGAGCACCCCTCTCCGAGGTACCTCGGAGGATGCAGGACGTTATCGTTGGCATTTTTTTTTATGAGTTTTAATGCGCCATAAAATGCTGTTGGCTGGCTGGCTGGCTTGGCCGCTAGTAGAATGGCGCACTGGCACGAATGATAACAGTGGGCCGATGCCGGATCCAGCTTACCTCCCCCCGGCACCCACTGGGGCACCATTGGCCTCCCATAATCGTAATCGACGTTGTTGTCTAAATTTATTAAACATACTAGCGATCGCGAAAATCAGATTAACCGCTCTATCTCGTGCGTATGCTCCATTAACACACGATCGCCTAGGGTGTGCACACCCCACCCCCCCCTGTTCCACCTCTTGGTGGGTTTGCAACAGATGGCGACGGCCCTGGTTCTCCGAAAAGGGCATGGCAAAGGGGGTTGCGATCAATCGATCGATCATGGGCGGCCCGGGGATGGTTTCGGTTGGCGTACGCTCGATCGATCAACCGATTGTTCGAGCCGATCGCAACGGAACGGCATCATAATGAAGCTTAAGGTCGCGCTCCTCGTGCTTCCCCCGTTCCGCGCCGCGTTTACGCTCTCCAGTGGATGGGACATTAGCGCTCGGTGATCGTGTTCCTCGAGAGACCGGCCCAGAATAGATCGATGAAAGAGGCGGTTCTCGATCGGTGGTGGTACACGCAGTTTTGCAAATGGCGCGCATAATGGGTGCATTCGCTTAACCTCACTTAGGCCACTAACTGGCGTTGGCGCTGACGAGCTTTCGCGTTTTTAATTACTCGCACCGCACCTCGCACCAGCACCCACTCCCTTCTACCCTTTCCTAACACCATGACGACGGTTCTGTTGTCGCAACACGCAACAGCCACTGCAGAGCGTTGGGCACGCTAGTTTCATCTCGTAAAATTGTCATCGCTCGGTGGCTGTGGTCGGCTGAGGTGCGTGCAGGCTTGCAGCTATCGGTATCGACGACTACAGCTCTCGCACCGCGACCGTCGGTATCGGTTTCGCCTTAATTTATTCACCATTTACTTTGATTTACAAATTAAAAACACTAACTAACAGAAGAACACATATTTTAACCATGCAGCAGCCTAATGTACGAGAGAGAGAGAGAGAGAGAGAGAGGTACTCGAGGCGCTTGACGGCGCTTTCTCAGCTGGAAACTGGGTCATCGGTGGACTCCGGACCACCGCAACCACCCGCTGGCTGGGCCACTTTGATTACATCGAATTTATCAAAAACATCAAATTGTGCTTGGGTGTAATGGCGGCACAGTCAGCGGCGGGGGTTCCAGTGCTCCTTTAACAGCTCACGAGCGCGCGCGTCGCATTTGCATCATTGACCATAAATCATCGAAGCAAATGAATTAATTTACCTTCGCCCCTTGCACAGTGAGTGCGTACCGAGGTGTACCGAGCCTACGGGGTGGCCACCTCCGACCGTTTGCCGTTTGCATCAAGGGTCAACCTGGTGGTGAACTGGTTCTGAGGTACCTCTGGAGCGATCTGTGCCTGTGATCTGTGCGTGAGACGCAAACGCACGGTTGTAGATCGATTCGGTGAGATTGCGATTCCGCGACCGCAACGGCGTGCATATCCTGGGTGGCGGGGAGGCGGCGGTGTGTAATCGGGTCAGCACACCTTGTGTGACCGCGACCATTTTTCAATAAACAATTTTAGATACGATCTCTCGCTTGGTCGCTAAACGCCACGGAGACAGAGGACAGATCGTCGCCAATGCGTGGCAAGTGATTGTGCGATTGCCACGGGTGCGCGCTCGCCAGCTCGCTCGTAGACAGAAGTAGATCAAACGTGTGTCCCCGGCCACATGCTGCACTTTACTTCGCCGGTGGTGGAGGGACATTTGTTGCCCGTGGAACCCACCTCTTCATTCCTCCTTTCCTTTTGTTTCCCCTTGCTTCTTGTGCACAACAGAGAATGAAAACAGCCAACAGAAACCGAAACCGGTGACACTCCAAATTGCTGATCGTAAAACATGCAAAAGTGCACAGTTCGCTGCGATCGTAAATTCTGCGATTAAATGAATTTCGTCCCTTTTTTGCAGCAGATTTTTCCCTTCTTTTAATCCGGGTGTGCAGTTTGGGTGCGCGCTTTTAATGTTGCATTCGTTGGGACTATTTTTAAAATCTGCATGGAAATGATAATTGGCTTCGTGGTTTCTGTCCCCGATATTGGACTGGTGCTGCTGCTGCAGCTGGTGGTCGCTAATAAATTCGTCATTCCCGAGGTGCCCGACCACTTGTGTCCATTTTTGCATTTTTTTTTCAAACTCGTCGCGAAATATGGTCAGCACAGATCTGCTGCTGCTGTTGCTGCTCGGAATGGTTCGCTGTCACAAACAAGGTCAAGAGCGTGTTCGTAGGCCCCCGAGTCTGTGTTTTGATTGATGATTTATGGTGTCCCTTTTTGCGAAGCCCAGCAGCCAAGCCTTGAAGCCAAATAATGAGCGATAATGGTGTGATTGATATGTCATTAGGATTTTTATTTTTAATTGGAAATCAAACCACGCAATGGGAGATCGCAGATTGTACGAATGCACGAATTTGCGCTTGTGCTTGGAACTCGCTTTTCATAACAAAAAAAAAAAAAAGAAACAAAATCGCCCACAGCAATGAATGAAACAGATACAATGCGTGTGGTTTGGATTTCTGCGACGAAAAGGTGTCTTTGGGTGTGCGGTAGATGGGCAGAGAGCAGCGGGATTGTATAAAAATATCGAGCGTGCGGCAACAACGCACAAAAACACAATGATCCCGCGTGATAAAAAACACGAAAATAAACTCGATTATACAAACCATCGCCACCCCCTGAAAAAAAAACAAAAGAAAACATCCCAAAAAAATGAACGAACAGAAGTGCCACCGCGTGTGTCGCTGAGGGGTAGGAACTGCCCCAAACGACGATCCTCTGTTCGCTTGGCTGTCAACTCGCCGAAACACAACATAAACCGTCCACAATATGATGCAAAACAAACATCGGTCGGTGACCAGCCCAACACCGCACACACTGCGGACTTCGCTACCTGTCTGGATGCGCCTGGATCTTCTTTTCGGCCAATGCACTCGCTGTGCATTGTGTTTTATTTGTGTCCACTCGAATTTTCTGTTCTTTTTGTTCGTTTTTCAACCGACCACACTGCGTGATGCGTGCCACAGCAGCTTATCTTTAATGATGATGGTCTCATGAGGTGGCGTAGAAAGTATTATTATATTTTCCATGTAAAATTGTGTCAATGGAATGTTTTGGTTTTTCCGCGCTGCGGTTTCTGCCTGATTTATGCTCACGATACGCGCGTATCTCGAATCGGGTCAATTGGAACCTAAATTGCATGGAACTCATCAGAATTGCTTGTATGATCGGTTGCTCGGTTTTTTTTCGGTTAAACAAAACCATAGTTTTAAATTCATAATGAATCTTCGTCTATGTATTTGGTGAATTAATTCAGCACACTATATTATGTGCAAAGTACAGTTTCTCTTTTAAATCAATAAAACCATGTTCATCATGTGGTTCTATCAGCAAACCTTTCTATTTGATTGCCTTTTTAATTTGAAAATAGAAGAAAAGCTATGGATGTCGCGAAAAGACCTGAAAAAAACCCCGAAATGTCTTATGCTTCTGGTATTTTTCGTGTTTTTTTTTGCTTTCGCGATTTCCTCTCACAAGTAGCAGCTTTTTCTATCGCTTTTACTATCACAACAATGGCCAGCAAACGTTTTGAAACAAAAACTGGAATATACTTTCTGGAGCGTTACGTTCAAGGTACAGAGTCCCTCCGAATCGTGCTGAAATGTGTATCCCTTTTTTGGGACTATCGATTAGGTATGAAAGGGTCAACGGCGCAGTAATGATCCAACGATGGATCACATCAAACGTGATTTTCTGCCCAATTTGTAAATTTGATAATGCTGGCGATGGCGCTGTTCGATTTGGCATTCTTTGCATTCCTTATTCATGAACGATGGAGGGCAGCCCTTTCCCTTTTTTTTTGTATCGTTCCGATTCATTGCTTAAAAGGTTCTTCATTTTGTTTTATGATGCTGGCTCGTGTGGGTGTTCGAAGTGGTCATACCTTAGGAATGCAATACATATTTAGGAGAAACAACACCGGGGCGACACGCTTATCGATTGTTATCCCCACGAGACAGAGAGAAAGAGAGAACGTTACAAACAAAGGAAAATCCAAATCGAACCAAATGGTGGTCCATTCGGTGGTCCAGGGACTGCAGTACCCATGATAATGGCGGTAATACTCCCTCATTTCTGCTCGAGAGGTTAATTTGGCATTATTCGTATTTATTCGTTTATTCCGAACCGTAGCTCCGTCGCCCACAACGCGCTACAGGAACAAAGAAACCAAGGATCCGGACGCCCCCGGGGGCAGGATGCAAACCAGCATTTCCACACGATTCCACGTTATCGGTGGATGGTTTTTTTTTCTTCAGTGTGGCAAACCCGCAAGCAAGACTGCTGTTTTTTGTACTGAAAACTCCTCCTCGGTATACGGTTTGGGCATTAATTTGGGTGCTCGAGAATCTCTCTCTCTCGTTTCGCTTTCGTTTTTTTGTTTGTTTACTTTAAATACTTTCGCCCCTGATTTCGGGGTTCTATTTTCGGGAGTCTCAGAGCATCATCGAACGACACACGCGCGCGCCGACAAACTGTCAGCATTCCGTTGCAGTGCAGCACACGATGCAGTTTCATGTTGGGAAATATTTGAAACAACTGAACTCCAAATAATGATCATCCAACGCACAGCGCAGCACCTTTCAACGGTGCTAGTCCGTCTCCAGACATGGGAGCATTAAGCATTAAGTTCATAAATTATGCCTAATAACGATAATAACAATAACGAGCTGCTAGTGTCAACCACAGCACCACGGGCACATCTGTCGCCAGCCAGGGCACAACAGCGCACAACGTAACGTGCTGTTCGCTCATAAACGGTTCTTTCGCCAGCCAACCAGTGCGCCGGCCGGCCCGCCCATTAGCACGCACTTGCACTCGGGCCAAACGCGCTAATGTCGACCTTTATGGCCGCTGCATTTACGTGCGAATCGCTTGGTGGTGCACGGACACTCCTCCGGTGGTGTCACTGATTCGTGGATCTTGGAATTAAAGAAATCAAACAACCACCACCACCACCACCAGCAACGAGCAGCAGCTCCAGCTAACATACAATTTCCATGATTCCATTCACACGCAGCACCAGTATCACGGACCATTCAAAATCGCGTGACTTGCCACGCGAAAGTGACAGTTGCAGTTGCAGTGGGGCCCTGCTCGCCAACGATATATCGATACCACCAGCGCCCGGTCACTGACCCCCTGTGTGCTGCACTGCAACTACCAGTGCTGCACCACGTGCTGCACCACACTGGAAACAGGTTGGCTTTGGGTCACTCGGAGAATAAGCATAAAAGTGGCAAATCCCTGACGTTCACTCACTGACGGTTCTAGCAGGTCCCTAAGCTCGCTCCTGTTTTGGACTCCATGTGTCTCCGTGTGTTCGTTCGTTCTACTTGGATTGCGCAACCTTCAGTATCGAGCTCAAATGGAAAGGAGTCTCCTCTGTCTCCTTCATCCACAAACCATGCCCTGAGGTTACGGTGGAAGGGTTTCCTTTCGTTTCGTTTCGTTATGTGACGAGATTCGCTTTCGACGATTCACCGTTCGTTCTGCTGCTCCTTCTGGGAGTAATCTCACGATGTTCATCGTCGTCGCAAAAGAGGGGGGGGGGGGGTCCCAATTGGGTTGCATACTTTTCACTTTATGACGGGGTTTTTTTTTTGGGAATGTAAAATCTAAACGCTCGCTACCATTCTGCAAAAGGGTTAGGGCTTTGAGTCGTTCCAGGGCCCGGGTTTGTGTGTACTGAGCGTGCTCTCGGGGACAGTTGCGAAGGTCAGTACCGGATGGTAGATGGAATGGAGCACGTTTTTTAGTATCCCGCTCCGTTCTCGGTGGAAATCCTCATCCTTTTCTGGTGTTTGTCTGCTGTTTTCCAATCTCATCGCATGGAGTCTCGATGACAGATGGAGGGAACTACAAGAAAGGAAAGTTCGGGAAGAAAATGGACACCATCCGATGCGTCATATGACCGACCGCGGGTTGAAATTATGGGACCCTCCCCGTAGTAAAACCCTAAACTGTGTGTGCCTTTTGTTTGACACTTTTATGCCGAGGCATGGCGTGAATGTGAGGACGTGCCATGAATTTCGGATCCAGCCTAAGGCCCCGTTCGGTCTATTCTCGTTTCTTGGGGCTATTGTTTTCTTTTTTTTGGGAACGAAATAAACTATCCTCTGGCTCCCCTGTCTAGCACCGTCTTCGGGGAGACGCCATTTGTATGCTGCTTTCGGTCTTCTTCTTGGTTCATGATTGACTGACTTTCGGTTGTTTGGCCGGGAAGGCAACGATTTACGACTGGACGTCATGAAATGACTGGATCGCAAAGGAACAAAGCAAAGCGATAGTAGTGACTGCTAACCGCCGCCAATGAACCGATTACACCGAGGTCCGGCATGGCCCTCTGCCCCGGGCGGGGGCGATAAATGGAAGCTTTTCCCCGCAAAATGAGACATCCTTACACGATTTACACGACACGACACAAACACGAACGTGTGGTGTGAGTTTGGAAGTTGCAGTTTGCAGTTCCCTCACGTCATGGTCGTTTGGAAGTGGCCGAAAGTGGCTCATAATGGTTTTATGGGTGTTCGCAAAGGTCCGCGAGTGGTCAGTTCTGGAGCTGTGCAGCTTTTATGAAGGTTTCGTGCAAGGGATGCATTCTCACACTAAGGGAGGGAGTATCCTGTTCCTGTAAATAAGGGTTGATTAGCAATTAAAAAAAGATACGCTACTGTTGATGGTTCGCGGGCATCAATAATGCGCTGCTACGTCAACGACGGTTCCGTCCTCTCCCTGAAGGAAATGAATAGCAAACAGCCAGCCAGATCCCTTTTTTACGGCCAATGTTAACACAACGACGAAGCTCCTGGGGAGAAAAATACTCCCTTCTTCCAGTCTGACGTTCTAGACTCTGATTTTGATGTGATGCATTTATGTGTTTTTATTTAGCTTATCACACAAAGGCACCGAACCTTGTCTGCTGCCGGAGGCGTATGACATGTGTAATATGGTAACTGATATGCTACCGCGAAACATCAGGCGGACGATGGCTGGTAATGATCACATAAAGCAACAGCCAGCCAGCAAGCAAATCACTGCGCCGTGTGGTGCTTTGGTACGGAACTCTGACTGTGTTCACTAGCTCAAATTACCGTATCCGGTCAATGGCTTCACACTTTTTTTTTGCTCCAAAGCAAACCCACAACAACCCCCGAAAAACAGCGACGTTAGAGCGCGCGCTCCGGTTGCATGCAAAATAAATATTATTCGACTCTGGCGAACGAGTTGCCTTCTCCACTAAAAAAAAAAACCCCTCGATGATGAGTGAAACGTTGGCTCCCTCCCTTTTTTTCGGAACAGGCGGCTGCATCGATTCCATTCCATCGACGCTACTGCTGCACTGCACCAGAGGCACATGACACGCCAATGTTGTTCTCAAGGACGAACAGGCCACCGGCAAAGGCCTTTACCCTCCCTGCGCTAATCAAAGGGCAAATGTGGGAGGGGGTTTTTCCGTGTGATTACCCTTTTGGCTGGTTGACAAAAGGGGGTCTGGGACTTTTGTTGAGGTAGGTCTTACTGCAGCGCATCGCATATCTCGCGCTGTCCATCTGTTTTGATCGAAGAGATTCTGGTGTGTTCGGCCCTGGTTGTCGATTTTTGAGGTTTTCGGACTCTTTAGTTGTTTACATTTCGGTGTGGCTTCTGACGTTTCTCTCTTTTTTCTGCTGCTGCTCGTGGTGTTCGATTGAATTATCCTTCTGCTGACTTCTATTTCCCAAACCCCCCCCCCCCCCCCCCCCCCCCGGCCTCTTGGCTGCCAGTTTACATAGCGAAAGTTGTTGAATCGTGGTTATAAGGTCCTAGAGCATTGACTCTCGAAACGCTATGGGCGGGTGCATCTATGGAAGTGTTTTCCTTTTGGCTATTTTCCTTTTGCATTTCGTTTCCATCTTTTTTGCTGTGTGCCACAACCCACTGCATGTCTTTGTGGTGACCAAGTGTTGGTTTTTGCTCCGTGGACTGTGAGGTTTTTCGTCGAGTTGACTAGGGCGTTGGTGAGAAAGATTGGTCTGCTCGCCGAGTCCTAGTGGTTGCTAGTTTTGTGCCTTCCATGCTTCGAACCGAAGGGCTGTACTCTGTGTGTGGTGAGGTAGCTTTTTGTACATTTGCATTCCATTTTGCCCTTTTTGCCTAGGGAAAGGAAGGTTGACTGTAGTTGATTTGAGTGGTCGCCACACAATGGCTTGGCTGGCTTGCTAGTACAGCAATCGAAACACCTTTTGAGGAGGGTCCTCCAGATGGTAAATAGTGGTTGGAAAGTGTTTCCATACTTTGACGATTGTGCACCTTCTTGTGGGCACCACCGCCTAGTACAGCGACACACGGAATGTTTGCACTGTTGGGGGGATCGAAAGCGTTAAGCAAATGGTTAACTTGCACCGAAAATGTGGATTACTGCAAAGTACGTCTCCATTATTCATTTGTTATTTGCCGCTGTCTGAAGTTTCTCTGCCTAAAGACCTGCCAGCAGGTGGTCCCTAGGTGGGAAGGAGAATGGACGCGACGGTGGCGTCCAGCAGACTTTAATTTATTTTCGTCGAGGCCAAAGTGTGTTTAAGATTGATTAAATCAAAACTTTGCCACGCAGAAGCCCCTTCAAGCGTCGAGGAACGTTAATCATACGCGCGCTGCCCACCGTTGACCATCGACACGAAGCCGCTGATGCTGATCTGGTGGAAGGTCACGATGCTCCGTGCTCCCTTGGTGTCCAAAAACTGACGCTCGTGTATTAAAAATTCAACATGAGATGCGGCTTTCCATGATGATGATATTTTGATGCTTTGTATGAGAGAAATGTTGTCGCCTTACCTTAAAGAGAAATAGATGAAGCTTATGCTTGACAGATCAAAGAACAGGATTAGAGGATTTAGATAACTTATTGGAGAACAGCCTATCAATCATATTTATCATAGTTTTTATTGTGTTCTTTTCTTCTTGTTGCTATAAACTTTTTGGCTGAAAAACCGTTCGACTTTTTGACTGGAAAATTATTTTTCATAATCGATCCTGTTTAGATTATCGTTAAATTTTAAAGTTCAAATTTTATTCCAAGTTATGTTATGAATTCAAACAGTTTTTATTGAACATTCTATTGATTTTCATCCGATAGATTTTCGATTAAAAAATGCTATACTTGGTACTATTATACTCTTCTTGTTCATGAACCTTTATGTACGCTTGATAAGTCACAGTCAATTTAGTTCCAAAAAGGTGTAAAAAGTGCCATTTAAAGACGTTTAAATACGATGAATGACGCTCGCTATTGTCCATCAGAGTTCCAGTAAACGTTTATCCTTCTAAGTAGCGTACTGATGATGCGAAAAAACGTTTCATTTCATTTGAAACTAGCACCACTTCACTAAACATTTTCATTCTAAACCCCCTCCTATCATCCGATAGTGAGCGCATTTAGAGAACCAAGAACGACAAGAACAACAACACCATCACACTGCAAGCGGAGCGTACCGAGCATCGGATCGCACTGGACTCGTGATGCCCTCGAAGTGTAACTGACCTACAGAGAGCGAAATCGTGTTCACCGTGGCCATGGTTTGTGATCAGCAGCAGCAGCAGCCGCTACGAGAACGAATCCACGGGAAGGGTACTGATGGCACGGTGTCATTCTATGCAATGCAGCAGTTAGAACGCTAGCGTGCGAGAGTAGAATGGAATATTCTAATTGGCCGAAAGACTGCTCGCAATATCTCTTTTGAAGGCCACGCGTCTCTTGTCCTTTTGGACAGTTTTTGTTTGCCACATACACTCCTCCCAGCAGCACACCAGTTGTGCTTCAAGAGATGCAGATGGTTGGTTATGTAAACCACTGCCACTGCCGTGTGATGCCACGTAACTGAGAACCTTTTTCTCGGTGTAACAAGCGGCGATGGAATGCGCACGCCAGCTGGTGGTAATTTGGTTTTCATGTACATTTTCGCCCAGGTGTAAACAACGTACGGCGCGAGTGCTGGCAAGTGCTGCCACCGTCACACTCCTTTTTGGGGAGGACGATAGTTATAGTGGCAGTCACCTGCGTCACGAAGATTTTCCCTACAAAGATTTTCACCTGGAACTGGATAAACAGCGGCAGAATCTTGGTATCATCACATCTTTGGTGAGGTGGGCCATCAAATTTGCTTTCAAACCATCACCAAACCGTGCCGTGCTGTGTGGCTGCTGAAAGGTGGCGAGTTCGTTCGAGCTGCTTCGCAAAGGATATCGTTTTGTGCATTTCATTTCGTGTGGGAGAAGTCGTGGTAAATCGTTTGTTTATAAAGCAATCGACCCATCCGCTGCTCGAGAATACCATGAACTAACGCCATGAGGCTCTTTGGTGTGATTTCATTCCACCTTGTGGCTTTGTGTCGTTGGTAAAGGACCGTATCGTAAGCAGCATACTGCAGCATAACAACAGCACCAGCAACCAGGGTAGCTGGATTTTGAAGCCGGGCTCATCGCTCCACTGATGAGGTAATTTTTCGAACATCTGCCTCGGGTTGGTGGTCGTGAATATTCGGTGTGTCACCAACCCTAGGGGGGCCATGCTTCATTTATGCGTCCAAAGCAGCAAAACACTAGTGTGTGACGTCGATGGGGATTGGGGTTGGCCTCCATCGTCGTCAGGGTCGCCGTGCATAATACGCGGCACGTGTTGACAAATCCTCTAAAAGTTTGAGTGGTTTTTAGGACAGAGAGAGAGAGAGAGAGAGAGGTGGTGTTTTGGTTGCTGACCTTGTTTTTCCTTAATTTGTTTGGTGTCACTGTCGCAGAACGGCCACAGAATGAATTGTGCTGCACGCTCTCTCTCTCTCTCTTTCTCTCTGTGTTGGTATCGTGATGATAATTGATATATTTTTAGGAGGGTGAACAGAAGAAGAAGTGCGAAATGCGACGAAAATGCGACACTCCTAGGAAGAGTGATGGTTGCAGAGGGATTCCGCGGTCGTCCATCCATCCGATCGTTCGTTTTTATGCCGCACACACGTGCCTCCGTCGGTTGCCGTTTGCAAAGCAAACTTTTCGCAAATATTCGCTAGCTCGCTTGAAAGCCGCTCCGCGCTGCGTCCAAGTCAGCTGCTCGCTCAACAGCTGACAGTGTCGTCGACACGAGCAGATGGCAAAAGTTGTGCTGTTGCCATGGCAATCACGATGGGGATACTGTTGATCCCCGCCGAGAAAAGGAACCATTTGTGTGAGTTTCGCAGATTCGCAGGTCGGGATTACAGAAGAAAGTGAATTGATCTGTGGGGGGTTCCTTTTTCGCACAACATTTACATTGCAGGATGGCCATTTTTTTAGACCATTGGTCGGCGAAAAGTGTAAAAGTGTATGCCACGGATGCTGTCAGCTTGATTATGATGTATGGTAGCATCAGGTAACTGTCTTTCACTGACAGTTCGCTCACTTTGAGTTCTATTATATTTTTAGCCATTTTGCAGTCATGCAAGACATTCCCTTTTTACGCTCGTCAAAATGGTAGCATCGCGCTTGATTGTGATGCATAAAAATGTCACCAAGGAAGAGTACAAGAGATGGTTGCTATTTTAACCGAAGGTGTAACCGGTGCGTTCACCATGCGAATGGCCATTAACGATCTCGTGATGATAGAAAGCGTTCTTTTCACTTCTCTGCATCTACTTGGGTGTTAATTGCTGGTGGCGCGATACAAAGAAACAGTTTTAAATCTAATGACTTTTCGAGTGCAGCTCTACCGCACCTCTGAATCAATTCATCTCTCCGAAAACCCCTGTCATGCGTGACCGAACAATCTGACAACCACCTTGCACGCTGCACTGCCTTTTTTCGCAAATTAAATCAATCCCTTTCGCCACATTCCTTGTTGGCCAACTTGTGCAGTCTGTCTCCCCGCTGGCCAGACCAGAAATCGTTTAGCGAAAATTCCATTCGGTAATTTTTTTAGCAAAACTTTCATCGAACGTCCTCGTCGCTCCCATAATGAAGACGATTTTCGCTGCAGTTCGTATCGATTTTGCTTTCTTTTCAGCAGCAGCAGTAGAATGGAGATACGAAAAAAAGAAGAAATTCACTAGAAAGATGGCCAAAGTTAAATCGCTTATGTTTCGCATCGTCCGTTGCAAACGTCGCTCCTTCGTCAAAATGGCAAAAAGTAGGGAGGGAGCTTGCGAGCGAGCGATCGGGAACGTGCAGTGGCGTGGTGAAAGCGAAATTAAATCAATTGAATCGAAATGTTAATTTACCCCAATGAAGCTTCACGATTCGCTCCATTAAGGGTTGAAGCGCCCAAACCCAACCGACGGGGTTTGGCGAAGGAAATATTCGGCTGCTGCTCCTACTGCTGGTGATTTTGAATTCTTTGCCCTCTTCGCCATGGTGGCGGTGCAGTAGGAGCCAACATATTCTGAAGTGCAGTGCACGTTTCACGACGATGTGGTTTCCATCTCTTCGTTTCGCTTCCATCTCGATGACGTTATCTGTTGGCGCTCGCTGGTGGCGTTTCCTTTCCTTCCATTTTCTATTCTATTCGCTCAATCGCGTGCTCTCAGGGGTCGGTAGCTAACGAAATTGAGAGCTCTCCCTCTGTGTGCCTGTGGAACAAACGGGGCGAGTATCCCGGTTGCTAAATTGACATTCATATGCAAGGTTCAAATGCATTTCGTTTCGGTGGTTGCTTGCTGCTGCTGCTGCTTCATTTCCCTTTTTCGGGCTGTGTTTCAGTCGTGTGTGTTACTGATGCAGTGTTGCAGAAGCAACAAAAAAAACTGATGATGTGCATGTCTTCATCCAGCACCGACCATGAGTAGCAGCTGCGAGTGTAGAGCGACTCTTTGATGAACTCACTCCTGGCACTGCCGTTGGTGTGTTGATGGTTGATGACATGAAAAATAAGGTAATCGAATCCCTGGCTTGCGACTGTTTTTTTATTTTTTCGAGGGGACGAGGGTGAACTCAGCCCCTACGCTCCACTGCTTTGCCTTCATGCTGCTTATGCGAGAAGCTAACGAGTTAAACAACCGTTTCATGGCAAGCTTAAAATGGGGGAAAATAAAACTCCCAAAAAGAATTCTCTAAAACGATGCACATTTCATGTCAATTGCACAATCGTCAAGGATCGTTACCGATGGAGTTGGTGGCTCCACACGAGCGTAATGGAGTTCCTCTCGGCATTACGGTGGACGGAGATCTCTCTTGGAAACGACATTTGCATTCGAAAGCACTTCTCGCACGCGGTGCTGCGATGTGCAGACACTTGTCGGTGCTTTACTGTCCACCACCAGCACCTCTGCTGCCATTTTTGTCCTTTCTTTTTCTCTCTCTCTCTCGTTGAAAATACGAATATTATTGACATATGGTATGGTGCTCGATTGGAAGAAGTCAAGTGATTCTACCATCGTCAACGCTGCCACCGGAAAGGGCTCTCAGCAGCGACAAAGGCGAGCAACGGAGTACAAACCAAAATATGATTTCTGTGTTTCATCATTTCCATTCGGAACTACTCCATTCCAAGCTCTCTATCCTTTTGAATGGACTGATGGTTCTCATAGATGTTGTTTGGTCCTTTTTCGGTGATGAAACTTCATCTTCGTCTTCCGTCAATTATCTATTATTCAATTCGATTCCAACCATCATCCACGATACTATTCGATCCCAGGACTTTGTTCATGCATTTTTTAATGGCTCGCCATTATCCTGCTGGCCGGTAATGTACCTTCGATCATATTAACAGCTCCTAGAGTCCCTCCCCAGAGACGCGAACGCGAACGAATTAGGCTGCAAATGAAGCGGATGAACGATGATCTTTGCTCGATACCGGCAGTGACCTCATTACGTACGTGACGTGCTCCAGTAGCTACTCAGCGGATTCGTTGGCACTCGATTCATCTTCATTTGTGTTGTCAAATGTTTCTTCATCTCTCGGGCCGCGTATCTTCTTAGCGACTTCGGCCATCTGCTGCTGATTCGATTCGTGATCCATATGGACACACGGTAAGAGGATTTTACTGTTCCTCCTTCCTTCCTTCGTCTAGGAGCTGGTGAAAAATGACTTCCAGAGTGTGTAATCAGAATGGCAGCTGGGGAGGGAGAGAGAGAGAGAGGCAGGAGGTCGAGTGCTGTGCTGGCTAAATCCGGATTGATACTCGCACCACTTCTGTCCGCCCCTGCTACTGTCGTTGTGCACGAGCTCTCAAGCGAAGGACGGTAGTGCTGCTGCTGCTGCTGCTGCTGCTCCCGGGTGACCCATTTGCTTTCTCGTTCTCCGTGCACCAAGTGGCGCAATCGAGCAGCACCAAACGAGGCTAATACAATTTAGCGATAATATTGAATTATGGCAAAATTACATCAAGCACACCGGCGTGAAACGCTGCACGCAACAAGCACCACTAGCAGCAGCCCCAGGAGCAACTGCTCCGAGTGCTCGCTGCGTTCAAAGTGCACTCCAAAGTGGTGCTTGTGTCGGTGCCCACGGAGAGGACGACAAGGCAAAAACGTGGCTCCAAAAAGCATGATATCCGTGGCATAGACAGCGAAACAAGGGGCCCCGGGATTAGCCTCCGCACAGGGATCGCCCACCGGGCGAGGGGGTTGGTTTTTTCGGTAGCCATCCGGTCCCGGTCGACTCACCTTCCGCTGTGCTGCGAGCTAATGTCATAAGAAGATGACGCTGCACCTCTGTTGCACCACCACCGGTGTTATACCATTTTTTGTTTTAGTTTTCTTCGTGTCACTGAAACTCCCGGACATGGACACACATACGAGCGCCGGCGGACGTCACGCGAGGCTCCTTGGGAGTGCCGCCGGTCGCGCACCGGCTTCGCCTTAATAAATGCCGTAAAGTGCTGCTTCTTTATGCAGTTTCATGCCATTTTTTTGTGTGTGCCGTGTTCTTCTTCACGGTGGCGGCGAGGGCGATAAAAATTTAATCACATTTATTTGCCATCCTCTGGCCCCCATGTGGAGCGCGCGGACGTAGGAGCTTTGCTGTTTGTTGTCGCTCCGCGCGCCAAGCGACCGCGTCTCGAGATTGTAGATTGCAATATTTATGTGTCATATTCGAAGAGCTGCACTCTGGTTCCCGGGCCGTACCCGGGCGCGCATTTTTATGCGTCCATTGACCGATGTTTTATTGCTCCGTGGCACAAG
>NC_064877.1:13615000-13645000 GCF_943734665.1 Anopheles aquasalis
AAACCAAAGAAGAGATGAAACTCGTTCGTTACTTGTGTTCCGTTTCCAATTAAATTTTCCGCAACAATTACGACATTGCTAGTGGAGAGAATTCGTGAGACAAAAAGGGGGGAACAGCTGGTACCACAAAGGAGCTAAAGCACTCGCTTTCTTGCGATGGAGACGCCAGGTAGCGCACGGTGCGAATGGTGAAATACACACGCGTTCGTGTGCATTGTGCTCGGTCTAGGGCGGTACTGGTCATAAAATGGGCTGCATTACGATTGTGCATCGATTCTCCTTCGGTTTGGTCATAAAATTGGCCAACAAACGGTGCCACCATTATGCGCTGTGCACGCGACCGCTGCAGTCCGTACTTTAGAAGACCGTAAGACGGGAAGAGCATCATTCGCTGTCCCCCTCCCCCTTGCCCTCTTAAAGCTGCTTCTGTTGTGGTCTTAACGGCGTAGGTAAATGTCCTGGCTTCTGCGTGAAAAGAAAAATGATCGTTAGCACTCCAGAGGGGGTGGATCGCCGGAAGCTTTGATTTTATGATGCCATCGCATCCGTTCGTCCATTCGTTCGTCCGTCCTATGAGCACTCTTGCACCTCCTCCTAGGTTTTTTTTTGGAAGGAATGGGAATTTATGTGGAGCTCTTAAAAGCTCGGAATCGATTCCGGAATTACCTGGTGCTCGTGGTGCTCGTGCTTTGGTGGATATCCATTAGCTCTGGGTCATCGTCGTCATCATCGGCATTCGGTGGGCGGTCACGCTGGAAAACATTTTCTTATCCCATTCTTTCTCCGCCCTTTTAACAGTGGAATCCTTTTCGGTGTTTTTTTTCGGTTTTTCCGGTTCACTATTTGCGCGCTAAGTGTAATGTCGCTGATGGTGGTCCTCATCACGATGATGATGATGATGATGAGGGCGATCGGATAGGAAAGTCACATTGTTTTGTCCGAATTCTAGCACGCTTTGCGGCACAAAAAAGGGAGCTTGGACAGAGGTTGGATTGCAGCAACATCTTCAAACAGGAGGTGGCGTTGGGAAGGAAAAGGATACCAATCGACGAGGTAACCGATCGACCGAAAGGTGAACAACACATCTCTTACTACGCTGTCGGTGGGCGGGGGTTTCATTCGTACTTTTGACTTTGCGCTAATCGAGCAGTTTGAAAATTAGTTAGTGGAGCCCCAGCTGCTTTCCTTTCTGCTTCTTTTTCTTCTTCTTGTTTGTTCTCTTGTGTCTGTCGAAGTCATTCTCCTCCTTCATGCCAGCAAAACACTTCTTCGATTTCGTTGGTTTCTCTTCATTTTTTGTTTTTTTTTCTACCCCCGGGGGATGTTAATTACAAGTTAGCGGATGCACCCTCCGTCCTACGCTCTCTCTCTCTCTCTCTCTCCATCAGTTGGTTCGCATCGCATCGCACCACAAACCCGTTTACGAGTGAAATCCGCTTGGCCAATTTCCCCCCGAGCGGCATTGGCGTTTGCTATTGGCGTTTCTAATTCAAAGTCTTCCAATTCTTTGTGCCCCCGGTGGGGTGGTGCGAGCGAGACCAAGGGGTTTTATAGTTCGCGTAAAAGGCGAAAAGCTTCGTGATCCTCGAGGTCGCAGCCGCCGCCGCTGCCAATTGCTGGCCACACTTCTAATCCACCGCCAACGTGGAAAAGTGGTGCCGCTGACAGGAACAAACTCACGCTCACTAGTGTTGCAACCGAGAACTGCAAACGAGAAAATTGGAACTAAATGAAAAACTTTTCCCTTTGATTTCCTTCCTTCCGTCGGTTGCACGATGAACACTCGGGCTCGGGCGCTCGCAATTTGGTAAATGAATTTTCCGCTTCTTTTCCCTCTGGGCGCGCTTGAACTTTTCCATGCCAAATGATTTGATTTTTAACCATCGCCAAGGTTGGTGCGGGGTACGAAAATGAAGCTGAAAACTGAAAACAACGACACGCGGGCGCGTTCGGTGGCGATGCATTTCGAGGTGCAACCGTTCGTGTCCAGTGCGCATCTCGCTTTTGTTTGCCAGTGTACCACGATCGGAATCACTCGATCAGGATGCTATCTGGTGCGGAAGAAATCATGCTTGAGATTGCGTTTTCGTCAGTTCCTTTGTGGGCTTCCTTTTGTCAGCTATTTGGCGCTGATAAAAAAGAATGTGATGGGTTCTTGCTGAGGTGTTTGTTTGAGTAAAAAAAAAAACAAAAAAAAGTTTTGATAGTTTTGATTAGTTTTAAGCGAACACAATTTTTCTACTTACCTCCACAGTTTTCCTTTGTGCACAACTCATCTTAATTGTTATTTGTTTTTTCCTTTTTTTCTCTCAACTTCTAGTCATCAGCAAAGGTCAGAGCGAAACCTGTCGCTACCGATTCCTCGCCAAGATGGGTGGTTATGCTTGGGTCGTGACGCAGGCAACGGTCATCTACGACAAGCAAAAGCCACACAGCATCGTATGCGTCAACTACGTCATAAGGTAGGTGCTGCTTTCATTCTGTTATTAACTCCACCAACTGCACCATTTGAATGGCATTTTACGAAGACGAATTCCTGTCAGTGGTGTACTTCATCCTCACTTACGGAATTCGTTTATTTTTTTTATTTTTTTCGGGGGTTCAAATCGAGCTTCTTCTGCTCACGGGGTGTTGTATTGATGCCGATATTGAAGGGTATTTTAACAGATTTTTTATCGATCATTATACCACGTGATGAGGTGTAGTGCAGTATATCGGTATCACTCCGTTTACAACCACGAAACAACCAAAAAAAAAAGGACGATCAAGATACAAAAGGCGGGGCCGCTACCATCACGGCGAATCATCTCATTCCCATTTCCCATAACGAATATCTGTCAATATCTGTCAATCACTCAACGGTTCGATTCGATTCGATTTAATAACTTCTATTTTTCAACTACGGTATACGTCTTCCTTCATAAAACCAACCCTTACCATCCCTATTACAATGACTCACTCCCACATTTCACAGCTTTTCTTCCTTTCTTGGCATCCGCGCACACAAAGAGACTCGAATATGCATTCAATCTGCTTACTCTCGGTAGAAAGGAAATCAGATTAACTGCAAGCAGCAATGGTAGAAAATGAAGATCTATTACCTCGTCGGAACGTCTTAAACTACGCTCCGTGGCGCTGGAGCATCCGGAACGTGGCCAATAGTAGAAGGTCCATGCACTCGCACTTTTCGTTGGTTCCATGTGAAAAATCCCTCATTGTCACATAATCTTTTCCGTCTCACTCCCCTCCCCCTCCGGAATGGGCGGGATTTTATTGTTGCACTCCCAAACTAGACGAACCGAGACTAAATTTCAATTATGTTTGCGCAGCCACCGACAATCATTGGTAAGCTGGCTGGCTTGGCTTAGCTTGGCTCCCTTCATCATCAACTTGCCCTCCCCCCCCATTCCCTTGGATTCGAATGCAATGTTCCATCTCGCCGTTGTCGTCGTCGCAGTTTCCCAATCTCTGCGCTGCATCCGCGTTGCATTTCGATTCATTTACTTTCCGGCCATCGTCGTCGTGGAAATCGCGCCACGCCGCACCGAATCCTTTTTGTCGCCGGTCGCCACGTTGGTTCAATTCAATCTCTCTCTGCGCGCGCTCTCTCTCTCTCTCTCTCTCTCTCTCTCTCTCTCTCTCTCTCTCTCTCTCTCTCTCTCTCTCTCTCTCTCTCTCTCTCTCTCTCTCTCTCTCTTCTGGCATTGAGCGTTATCTTGTGTCGTTGCGGTGCACTGCATCTCCGTAAGCGTAAGCGTTTGTATCCTTCAATTCAACTTTGACAGCACCGAGAGCCCTGGCCGGAAAGGGTTTTAAGGACGCTCCAACCTCGGCTGACTGGCAGGATGGCTGGCTGGCTGATGCTGGAGACAAAGAAAGCATAAAAACCCACCAAGGCGAACATAATTTTCGCTTCGTCGTACCTCGACGTCCGTCCTCCGACACCTCTTTCTTTGTGATTTTCGACTTTCGAACCGACGAGGAGAAGCGACGTTCGTTGGGAAGCCTTTTTTTGCCGCCTTTTTATTTCACCGAAAATTGGCACAATGTCGACTGGAGGAGGTGGAGTCAGCGGTACGCATTTGTTGAGGGATCATTCCCGGCCATTCTCAGTAACAACAACAGGTCGCTCGCTCGCTCGCTGGCTGGTTTTTTGGCGCGCGCTCGAGCAATATCATCATGTCCTTCGCCTTCGCTGGAATAGCTCTTTGTTTGTGGCCGCCCGGTTTCATCGCCAATCGCAAACCGACCCACGGACCGGCCACCCAACTTCCGCTCCGGACACTCTGGCGCTTATCCGATACACGAGGACGATACTAGCTGCTAAGCTCACCGACAATGGTGCTGGACGCCGCCGCCGGTGCTTTTGTGGCCAAAAAGGTTGTGGCCTGGCACGAGGTTTATCGCATATCAGTCCGCTCCGCGTGATTACCGCACGGGCTTCGGTCCGGTTCGCTTGTGATTTAACACTCCCGAGGTTAGCATAGAGAATAGATCTTTTTTAATGTATCATTTATCAGGCTCTCGTTTACGGTTCCCTTGGCACAAAGGCGAGGAGCGACGATAGTGATTCAGTTCCTTTCTTCTTCTCTGGATGCTCCGGATGCGCTTGCAGTGCTGTGACAGCACAAAGCATCGCCGAAAGAGCGATCGCGCTTGGAAATCTGTTTTCAAACATAAGCTGCTAAAGGGGTCCGCATTTACGTCAGCATCATTTCCTCCTCCTTGGTCTCGTCGCTTGATGTCGCTTGATGATGCTTGTGCTGCTGTTGCTGGAAGAAAACTGTGAAAGACACCAAATTATCATATGAACTCCTCTCCCTAGCTCCTTCCCTTCCCACTGTCTAACGAACTGTTCTTTGCAGCAACATACGCGTCAAAAGGTAGGTGAAACGTTTCTTACTTTCTTCTCTCTGTCTCATCTTCATGCTCATCATACTAAGCCCCCCCCAGGACCCGCTCTGACTCGTCTGTGTGTCTGCTGCGCGTGTCTTTACGGCCAGCGACATCCGAGTGGACGGAGACAGTAATTTAAAAGTCATAAATTGTATCTTGATTGAGTCCGATTTGTTGTCATGTGGTGTGGTGTGTGGCTTCGGCGAGTTTCCCCCGATATTGCCGGTATGAATTCCGTTTTACGGTTGGGTTTTTGGGGGGTGGTTCGGTGTTCAGTATGGTTCCGTTTCGTTCCGTAGCTGACGACCACCCCTAGCCGCTGGTTGGATCACAAATCCGCAACCGCGGTCTTCGGTGCAGTTGGTGCGATAAATCATTCGACTTGCGCAAACGGCAAGCAAGCATCAAGTCGTTGTTTGAAGAAGTGAACAGTGAGTCAAGCAACAAAGTCCCAGCGATGCAAACCAGAAATCCCTCCTATTCCTTTCCCCCTATTTCTTCATTAAAAAAAAAAAGAAAACAAAATACGTTCACAGTGGTGGTTACTATCAACGAATAGAGACGGCCCAAAGGCAAACTGTGTGGAGAAGAAGTCGTGTGAAAAGGTTGAGAAAAAACATCTGTTTTGCCATCGGAGAGAGGAAGCGTGTACGCGCGAACTGTGTGAAGGAGACAGAGATCCTCCTTCGTTTGATTGTTTGAATGCGTTCGTCGGGTTTTGCTTTTCTTCTTTGACAACCCACTGAAGGCGATGATCGTTTGGCTCTGTGGTTTTGATTTATCTATTCCGCACGGCGATAATCGTAGCCGCCACCGTGGACGACGTCTTTGTTCTGTTCCTGGCTCCATTTTCTCGGGAGACTATGATAGATGATATAGTGTGCTTGTGTGGCTGTGATAGTGTGCTGGGTTGTCAGCAATTCCAAAAGGGTCTGTTGCGCTTTGGTCAGCCCCTAGCAGCACCTGGCCCATAATTCAAGCGTTTTAGTTTTCACTTGAAATCCGCACTGTGGTGATAGATTATAATCGTTTGTTTAGCCAAAGGGATCACTTTTGTTTCTATCTCTAGGATGGAGCCACGGTGAGGAATTCTTGAACCAGTAGAAGTGATCTTCATTGCTCTGTTTTCTACATTCTAGCCGAGATATGAAGTCTCAATCACCATGTAGGCTATTCTAATCCAAGTAGCGCATGGATTACATGTTTTTAAATCGTAGTAACGCTGGCGAAAGGTTGCAGTTTCAGTTGTTAGGCGAGTCTTGAATAAATAACAACCATTTCTCAATAAGGAACTGCCAAGATTAACAGCCATTCTCTTCGCTAGTGATCAGATAGTGTACTAATTCAACATAAAACAACGCATGTGAAGTGTGCTAACGCGTTTCCTGTCCATAACAAATGGCAGACTGTTGTTAAATAACGAGGCTCCAATGCTCCACAATCAGTGCTCCACAACAGTCGCGTGGTGCTTCGATTGTACTCGATGGTTTGGCGCCAGCAAATCAGATAAGACGTAGGTTTATTGCCGCATTGAAATCCCCTCGAGCCGCGCGCGAGGTGCGTATATACTTCATGTTTAAAAAGTAAACTCTTCATCGAGCCATCGAATCGTTCTCTAAAATAATAGCCAGCTGCGAAGGTCTTTCAACAAATCGGTCGTAAGTGTTCATTGTTCTCATCGCGGGTGAAATGCAGTAAAAGTTCCGCCAAAAGCGGCCCTTCCCTAGAGGGTTTTGCTGATCGTCGACCATGGTAACGCATGGTATGCCATTTTTTTTAGAATACAGATCGTCCATCGCCCATGTCGTATCGTGTCACTTCAAGTCGTTAACCACCGACTGTTGTGCTGCCACGTGCGCCACGATTTCGGTGCAAAAGCAAGAAATACATTGTTTTCATCATGTGATCCGGCATATCAGGCGATCAGGCGCGAATCGCGGACGGGCCTCTTTCCTTTCATCTCTTGCTTCTGCTTAGGAGCGAAGCAGCTAAATGGTTTGTTTGCTTCACCCTTCCCTCGTCTCTTCTTTTAGAAGCAACAGGGGATGGTGTGCTTTCCCTTCTTCTGCGCCTCCTCCTTCCTACTACTCAAGGACGCACGCTCGAACATCTTGAGCTCGAGCATCATCGTAAACTTGGTTTCCTCTGTTGGTCACTCCCCACACACTAGCACGGGCGCCTGTTCTTACAATCAATTAGCTCAAATCAAGCAATTGTCTTGCGAATCTCACTACAACGGTAGTGTGGATCCGAGGGCGAGGGCGGGGTGGTCTCTCAATGAATGTGGCGTTTGTTTTCAACGATCGTCACTGCTCGCGGGCTGGTTGTTTCAGGGTGTTGGTTGCCAATTGACGATGCGAAGGAAAGGGGGAAGAGAAGGAACTATTCCTGTCACTTTGCGTTCCGTTTAATCGTCATCTCGAATGAAAGTGAAAACAACTAAAATTAGTCGATCACAAGAGGATCGTCGTCGAGGAGTGACCATAAAAATCGGGGTCTCAGGACAGGGAGTAGGGGTGCGAAGTGGTTCCCTGCCAATCAACAACCCACCGGGAGACGGGGCGCCACCGAAGAACTGTCCCAGTGTCTGTGGCCGCGGGAGTAGTTGAATAATTTAATGGCCATTCCGTGTGCGTGTCTGTGTCTCTGGTTGAAGATCCTGCAGACCAGAATGGCTAGGAATACGAACTGAACTCGCGAACTGTTTCTTACCATTTTTTTTTATCACTCACTGCTCCTCGCTGCTGCTGCTCCATCATCATCATTACATTGGACGAGGGTTTTGATCACACAACAAAAAGAGAGAGAGAGATGACGAAAAGATATATTTAGCCGAGCGATATGGTATGATCTGATGTTATGAAACAAAGCTGCACTTATGTGAGTCCCAGGCGCTATGCTATCAGTCTGCCACCCCTGGTCTGGTGGTTTGTTTTTGGTCGAATACGGACCGCCCCGTGGTCCCTTGTCTCGCAACCGGATCTGGCCGGTTCATTTGCGACTCGAGGTGTGTGCTCGAGGTAGAACTCGTGATCTCGCTCGTGGGGATGAATGTTGTTGTTTCTATTCTCGCACCAGTTTGTCCTGTTTGGGGTCTAGCCATTTTTTTCTCGGTTGGAAAGCAATGACACGCGCAGTATGAGCGGGGGGGTCCACCTCCCCGTTCGTTTCGCATTCCACGGTCGATACGATTGGAATTGGACGATGTCTCTACGAAGCATTCTATAGTTAGGTTTCATTAATATGTTCACTCGACACGCCACACCAAACGATAGAGTTCTGGGTGCGGTAGTGATCGGGTTAGGGACCGCGACACATGCTCGGACCGACCAAGGACGAGACGAAGGAGTTGAGGAAGAGAGGGAGAGAGTGCGTGAATGATATGCTTCCGAAAGGTGGTGGTCAACTCGGACTCCTTGATGAATGTTTCAAAATCTAAATGAAATATTTACCAGGATCGCTGTCTTCTCGCCTTCTTCCCTTCATGGATTGTGTAACTTGACGATGATGGACCTGCCGGTTTCATTGTTTTGTCCTAACATCCTCGGACTTAAGCGGTCAGTTCTTTCGAAATTGTTGACATTCTCGAAATAGACACGATCAGTGCGCGCCCAGCATAACGATCTCGGTTTGATATGTAGCAATCATTTCAAATACTTTACGTCCAATAAGTGAAGCTCGCTGACTCCGCTTCACGTCTTCGCTTCCCCGCAACGCAACAAACTGCCACTTCCTTGTTGGCATAACATTAATTAGTCTTGTCATTAGTCGCTATGCTGTACGTGTTATGCTGTATGCTTTACCTATTCATAATAATAATAAGTAAAATGCTATTTTGATGCGATGTTACGGTGGGCGCCAAACACTCACTTAATGCCACTCCCGGTGGACGTTTAGTATGATTTAAGGAGCAGCTGCCAGGGCTCGGCGGAACGAAACGAAAAGGAAAACCGACCTCGCGAGCTGACACGTGTTATGGGCCGATTTTCCCCGGCCGTTTGCCACGTTGCTTGTGACAGAATTAATTTGAAAAACGATTTGCTCGATTGTGACGCTACATTATTGGCCTAGGGCGTCAGGAACCGACGTTCCGTGTCGTCGGCATCGATATTGATCGGGATCGGGAATGATGGAGCGACGCCGTGAAAAGGAGCGTGTTCCAGATTCGGAGGGAGGAGTATCGATGGGGGGCGGGAAGGTTCCGAAACGTGAATGTCAGTGACAGGTACCTTCCGAACATGGGACTCCCGGGATCCGAAATCTGTCCTTTCGGTTCGGTTATTTCCGTTCTGGCAAAAAGTCCTCGGCCCACTTCCTCAATGAACTGTGCCGAATCCGTTTAGGAATGTCAAAAATGTCAACCTATTGCGCCAGGGAAGGGGCGGCTTGACCAACCAATATTTGATATCCGGCATGCTGCGTATCTCGGTCTCGGTATCATCACAATGACATTTCCGTATGGCCGGCCTACCGGTGTAACCCCCCCCCCCCCCCTCCGGGGCAACATATGGCTGATGGGGGCGAACGATCATGAATGACACTCCCTAACGAAGAGACAACGGTTTCAGGGCATCTCCTGATGGATAAAGACGCAATTATGGGCTGGATTCATCGGCGTTAAGATCGTCTCTCTAATGCTTGAAGCTAGACGGTTAGATTGGCATCTCTGGGCGTGTTGACAGCTTGGTATTAGTGTAGCAATTATCGCCGAAGACGGTCGCAGTGATGTGACAATCGGTCGATTTGGCTTTCGACTTTCATTTTGACTTGCCGGTGAAGAAAGAAGAACTCTCAAGTCTGATTGTGCCCTAGTCTTAGCGAAGTCGTTTCTTAGGGGTACAAATCATGCAACCTTCTATTAGCGTATTGCTAGATCATGACTTGCTCACCTCAAGACAAAGACTCGAGGAAGCACTGGCAGGCATCTTGAACCGCCGTAAGGGGTCACTTAAGGTCCGGTTCACTCCTAGCAGCAATAGAAATAAACGATTACAAAGGGAATTTGGGGATGTAGTTAAGTCGCTTCGTCGTACGATCCTCGTTAACATCGCAACGCGAGGTGCAAATGGCTGTATGCAAATAGAGCTCAAGCCATCAAGCAAGCAAGTCCTTAATGCTGTAATTAAAAGGATAGTCCCGGATCCCGGAATGATGGATAGATGGAGAGAGGAGGTTGTTAGGGGAGCCACAGGAAGTAATTATGTACACGTGCACCTCCCACTTCCTTCCCCAACAAAAAAAACAAGCACCAAGGAGAATGGGAAATAATTGACGATTCGTCTGCCGGGCGTTAGAGTTCGAGACGAGCGCCCGTCGGAGGTCTGATATTATCGTCAATAAATAATACCAGTAACCCGTAGGAGCTAGCAGTGAGCGCACGCAAACGTGCGTGCCGAGAAGGTGATCAGAAACGAAATGTTTTTCCCCTACCCACGTCACTGCGCACTTTATCCCGACTCCCAACTCGTTCGTCTTCGCCTTCGCGTCGGAATGACCGGAAGGCGTTACCCCATCAGGTCAGTTGCTCGACGCTGACGCTATACAGGTCATGGTTATTGGAAAATTTATCTTGATCCCTGGATCGATGGACGGCGGACACCGAGAGGGAGGGAGGGTGTTCTTGTGGGGGAAAGAGACATTTCGATCGAAAGTTTGATTGCTCGACGATGAAACGACAAGTAATTGATCGAGTCCAGGGAATTGGATAAAACACGAGAAGACGAGCGAGCTCAGAACGCACCGAAAGTATCGGTAGACATGCCAACTGATTGCAGTGCAGTGCCCGATATCCGGATCCAGTATCCCAATGTGGACGCCAAGCACACCAGTTCGTTTGTGTTCGTGACATTCGCACTCCGCGTGTTGTCTTTCTGCCTCTCTCTCCCCTTCCCCGTTGCTATTTCGGCAATCCAGCGACGCTCGGCGACAATGGCGCGAGCAGGGATCCCAAAAATTTAATCAACACCAGCTGAGCCACTTGAACCTGACCCGGTCTCAATTGTGGCCTATAAAAATACTTCCCCCAATCAATCGAGCAAACCGAGAGCAGCAGAGCAGTGAGGAAGCGAAGAGTGAAGTGCAGTCGTCGCACGGGCCCAAGAGGAAGAAACGTCCAAGGTTAAAGTTATGATGGCGCTCATGGGTGGTGGTTATGTATCAATGTTTCAAGTGCTTGTAGGCCGTGGGCACGTGTTTCCGATGCTCTTGGTCCCTCTCGATGTGTGCATTGGTCCCAGGGCCGTGGTCAGGTTAAAATTGAGAAGAGAAATCTGTTGAAGAACATTTTTTGGCCACCGAGGTGTCTTACAAGAAGAGGAAGGGTGGTACTTGAACCAACGTTAATGATCCATTGGTTGTTTGGGGGTCGTGACTGATAGTCGGTAGTTAATACGGGCGTCAATTAACATAACTGTTTATCAAACTGGAATACTGGCGCTCGCAATTACGTATGCCAGGAAGTTGCTACTCATTTATGAGCATGAAAATTTACGTTTTTTGGAACATGTTTAAAGATGAATTTGATGCATTTTTACATTTGGAACATTTTTTTCAAATTTTCCAATCGAATTTTATGCGCTTCCTTGTTTGTTATTATTCTAAGTCAAGTTATTCATTCTTCTCTGCTTCATTCTGTTGTATAATGGAAGATTCCATTCAATGCTATGACCACTCGTTCCCTACTGCTTCGTTATCACGATGTTTTATGTTTCATTGTTTGTTTTCAACCTCCATTCATTTACGTCATCGCGGGTTGGCATCCTTGATAGATCGTTGATTGCATCTGGATTTGTGTTCCGGAACGTTTGTTTACCGAACGACCTGTCTCTCTGATGATCTCTGACCACTCACTGGAGGTCGCGTAGTCACGATCTATGTTTGATCAATTCAATCAAAACCCTCGATTCGATTCCAGTTGCATTATCAAAGTCACATGCTTGATGCCGCAATGCAGATGCTGTGCTCCGTTCTTGTCGATTTCTTATCAATCCGCGGACTCAGTGGCACGTGCTGGAGTCACAATTGACTAGTGTTATTTTTAAAGCCCTCTAACTATAGCCTAGCATCGGCCTTCATTAGCGGACTAACTAGTGGTGTGTTAATATTTAATGTTTTTTATAGCGCAACTGCTCTGGAATTAGACTTTATCGTACTTCCGGATAACAGTATGGAGATAGCTTTCACGAGATGATTGTCTCATCCATCCATACCACTTTCATGCTCATCTTAATCAAACCAAAACGCCTGCCCGGAAGACTCACGCCTCCTCAACTTGCTGACACACTGACGGCGGTGATACGTGATGAGTCCCGCCCGTACTCAGCCAACCTTTTTGCCTGGCACTTTGGGAACTTCCTTATGGTCCTGCTGTGCCGTAGCGAGAGACCAGGAGGAGCGCATCCTCGTCAAACTGGTATCATTTGACGAAGGAGCTCTTCGGTTCGGTTTGCCTGCTCCCATCACTTTTAGCGTGAATAATTCATGAACCAATTCGTGCCACTTCCGCTTCCTTCCTCTGTGTAGAGGATGCGCTCGCTGTGAAGGTGCGATTTGCCGCTTGTGATTTTGCGCCGAAGCTCCCCACTCTACTCTTCTCGCTCCCATCCACCACACACAAATCCCGGATTATGTGCCAGCCCAATGACGCCAAGGGATGCCATTTCCGGGACTAGGGTAGCCTGCTTTCGTCTCGACTACTACCTCAATTCGGCACAAGTTTGGGGATGGCTTGCGTGAGGCTATATTCCCACCCAGTCAGCACATTTTAAAGTGAAAATCCCAAGATTTATGCCACAAGGGAATAGGGACACACACTCTAGGGCAGCGAGCTAGCCAGCGTGCGTCTACCAAAAATATTTCAATGTCCGGATAATGTACGGGACGAGGATACTGACTCCCTCTCCGTGGTGGTGTGCAGCGTATTCGACGCAATTCACCCGTATCAAATTAACTCAAGCAAAGAGCCGTTCCCGAGACCGAGACCCCAGCGAACAGATCGCAAGACGCTTTTTGGTCCACTTTTTCATCGGCGAGCGTGATGGTCCGGAGAGAAACCGGAAACCAACGCAATCCAATCTAGGTGGGAAGCGAGGAGTTCGTTCGTGGAAGAGCAAAAGGGAGAGAGGCACGCACACCCACAGAGTCGTCCACAACGCCGGAAGGCTTTCAAAAAAGGGAACCAGAGCTTTCGATTCTAGGCATTATCCCCTGCGGCCCGTACTGCTGTAAACACTGGAGACCTGGATTTTAATTTTCCCTGGGAAGAGTTTGAAATATTGGATTCAATAATGTGCTTCTCGCTCGCTCGCCTCCTAACCACAGGAATTAAGTGGAACAGCGAACAGTGAAGTGAAGGAGTTTCGTGGTGTCCGAAGAGCAGAAAATTGATTAGACTCCCCGTCTTTCCACAATCCGTATCCGTGCGTTCCTCTGCTCCTACGAGTAAGCCTTTCAACGGCGACTATGTTACGTACTTGACTTGGCTTTAAACTGCCACCAGCACTAGCTTTAAGTGTGGCAATTCCGGGAAGTCCGGGATTGAGCTGTCCTCTGAAACGAGTTCCAACCGGAAGATCAAGTTGATTAGACACCAGCCAGCCTGCCAGCCAGCCAACCAGGGAATGGGGGTGTAAAAAGCCCCAACCAGACCGATGAAAGGGTCTTAGTTTTAGGGATCGTATTTATTTTCCCGCTTTTCTCTGGTTTTTATTGCCCATTCCCTTCTATAAAGCGTAAGCCAAAGGGCGGGCACGTGGGCGAGCGCGTTGATCTCTGATGACAATCGGAAGGTGAGCTACGGTCTCGGCTACGGACGACGTTCCACGACGTGGCGTGGCAAATCAATTTGCCTCGAATTCCTGGTACTGTCACCGCGTGCTGATTGCAGCGACCTGCTCCCGCTCCCGAACCGAGAAGTCATATTAATTAGAATGGAGGGAATAAAAAAAAAGGAAGTAGTATTCCCTGCAAATTAAGCCACCTTTTTACGTGATCCGAGGATCACAGAGAGAGAAAGAGAGGGAGAGTGAGGGACAGTTTGTACTGGTCGGAGAGGAATAGGAAGGCAGGAGTCTGGAGGAGATCCGGGCGATGTGCTAGAGTGATGGCTTAATTAAATTCAGGGCGAGGGCCGCATGGCTTTGGGCACAGGGAGAGCTGCATTTTACGTAATTTCGTCGATCCTCGTCTTCCCGTTGTACAGCCTCCACTTGAGGCACAAGTCGCATCTGATTTCTGTCGTTTTTCTTACAAAAAGCAAGCTACATGGTAGTAGCATCGAAGTGCAAAAAAAGCAGTTTGAGGCAAATAATGAAAGAGAATTTGTTTTATCCTCGCATTCGCAGTTAATGACGTAACCTCCGAACCCCGGGGATGACCGTTTTTATGCTGGAAATCAATGAAAGATCGGGGCAATAAAGCTTCCAGTCATGTGACTTGGGCAACCGGAAGTGATTAGTATTCTATCGCAGACAGGAGCGTCCGCCAAGAAGCAAAAAGAAAAAGCGAGAACCATAATTCGGCCAACGAGTTTCCTGCGAATTGCGAACGGGATGTCATTCCTTATGTTCCTTATGCTGTGTTGCTTCACCGCCACAGCACACAGAACTGAAATGGAACCACAAAATGAATGGCAAGAATTCGATACGATTCAGCGGCCTTTCACCCCCCTCCCTATCGATTTACGACGAGGCGGCGGTGGTCTGATTTTGATCGAATCGTTGCCGTTCGATTGGATTACGGGGCCGAGAGTTCGTTATCCGCCCGGCTGCGCACCTACGCGAAACCCTGTCCAAACCTGGCTTCATCATCGCAGCTTCGTTTCTTGGTATTTTCATCAACTTCCAAGGTTTCGAGGTGGCAAATTTTGTGGTTGATGAACGGGGGACTGGGCATATAATTTTGCTTTGCAGCCACCCCCGAAAAAGGGATCATCATTTTCCTCCGGTGCCAGCGCTGTTGTCCGGCCGCGGTGTCGTCGGGAATGAAATTACAAACCCCGGCCAAGAAGGATGATCCGCAAAAGGGGCCAAAAGCTTTGTAAAAGCGAGCGTATTTCTCTGCTGGGGCCCATTTTTTGTGGAGTTTTTGTTCGGCCAAGGGGGATATTAGATGGGTTGGATTTATTAAAATTTACAAATCCAATAAAACTGTTCCCGGAACTCACTGGAGCAGAGTTTTGGGCCCAAGGCCGCCACGGGGCCGTTCGTCGATATTTCGTGCGAACTGTGGAAGCCTTTGAGCAGCAGCGGCCCTCTCGGCATTACGCAGATTTCTATTGATTTTCTAATCGCCTCCGATGCAAAGCAGATGAATCTGAATTCAACCAGTTCTGATGATGTACGTGGGGCCATGAGCGCGACAAGCGCGTTGTGTGGCAAGAAGCTGGAGTGTGCTGCTTTGACCCGTTTCCCAACCGCCACGTACCTGACCTGCGGGAAATACGCGCGCGCGCGCGCGCGCGATCCTCCGCAAAACTTTCTCAATCGCAACGAAGGCAAGCCGCTCACTAAACCAACTCGTAAAGTGGGTGGCCCTGGGACCAGCGTACTTTCTTATCCAATTTCTTTCCTCTTCTTCCGAGCTTCCTTCCGGGAGCTGCCTTCCTTCGTTGGTTCGTTCGTTCGTCCCGTGCACTTCGCGACTAGGCCTTTCAAAGTGGAAAATGAACCTCGCCTGGCGTCGCCTCTGTGGTGAGCAACGAAGGGCGAAAGGCAGAACCCCCGAGAACCCGGGGAGAGCGGCCTCAATGGCGGCAAATTACAAATCAAATTAACATAACTTTTACAACAGCTGCAGCAGCAACAACAGCAATGAACGAGGCGTTTGCTAGCTTGTTCCGCAAAGAGAAGCGAGAATGTTTTCACGACTTCCGCACCAAGGAACAGGCAGCAGCAGCTTAGCCCCGCGTCGTGGTAGATACGAGCGGTAATTTCGTGGATCGAAACACGGCGCTACCAGGCCACGTTACGGTGGGCCATACGTGGCCCGCACTAGGAAGTTTTTGGTCTTCCGCTTTCCGGTGAGCCATGAACACATGGGGATCTCTCCAAGTGCCTTGCCCCATAACCACCGCCGCTGCTTCGAGCGAATCGATGTGCCTAGCTCGTTAAAGTCGCTGCAGAGTAGTTTTGTGCAGAAACACTGGAATGTTTTCCGTAGGTTTAGTGTAATTTCTGTTGCTAATCCGCTTTATAAGCATCTTAAAAAGTTTAAAGTATGTTTTCAATCATATTTTACACGGAAATCATTATCGGAACTGCTTTTCGAATTTTAAACACTCTCTACACTCGGGTACTCATGTTTTGAGTTGCTGCTGCTGCTCCTCATATTCCCTTAAAGCCCGAGGAGCAATTATCGTTTCTCGACTTACCATCGCCCATCCGGTAATCACTATGTCGAGTTTCAAAGGGAGGTAAAAGGAACGTTCCAGCTTAAGAAGTCGTCCTAATGAACTTGGACGCAGCTTCTAGGCTCTCCTCTCGTTTGGCGGCACGGTGGCGGGGAGCCTGATGTTTGAAGTTGAACCATTTTCACGCCCATCGGCGGCGGGCTCTGGTGCCTACTGTTGCCGGTGCTGCCTCAAGTTTTACTTTTTCCCACTTTTAATGAAGCCACAGCAGGACCAGCGTGCGCCTTGGCTGGTGGGGCTGTGAAGGATAAAACCATTCTTTTCGGGGCGGTTTTTTTCTCGTTTTTAGCTTTGCTCTACTTCCGGAAAGCCTGCGCTCGAGAAAGGTAAGCTTTCTTCCATGCACACCACACCACGATTGGTGGCCTTCAGCAGCACCAGCAGCTCGTGCCACGAACCATTTGACGACTGATAAGAAGGCCTCCGGTTCCGCTTTCCCTTTTTAATGTAGCCTTCTAGAAACACACGACGCCTGACTCACACAAATACGCACACATGCGGAGGCGTCCCCTGGATGGTTTTTGTTGGTTCTTTCTCGCTTTGCATTTTACGATCTTTTTATTTCACTTTTTTGTTCCACAGTTCCACCAAAAACTTTGGTCCCCTCCTATGGGGAATGTTTTTGGAGAATTTTGAGACAGTAGCATTGCGCGCTATTAAACCATTGACGGTAGGATTATCGAGTGCCTTGGAAGGAACTACTGGAACCGGGGTGAAGAAAAACCCCCACAGAGTACTTGCTGGAACTGGGTGCGTTGTGCGTCTGAAATCCACTGAAAAACTCCGTTACTCCGACGCACGCTGCTCACTGGGTTTCCGTGGGTTTTCCGGTCGACTTTTTGGTCCAAGCAAAACAATTCCATCACACAGTCACACATACCTAGCGCTCACAGTATGATGAGGAAAGTTTAGTAATAGAGAGGTTTTTCTTGTGGCAAAAAGAACCTTCCAACGGTAGAAGGCAACCGCGCGCCTACACGTGTTTGCCATTTTCATATTCCGAATGTGGTATTTCCAACCCGAGATGGAAAGTCAACATCGAAACTCGAAGAGCGTGTGTGATATTGAGAAGAACCAAGCCGAAGATAACCGAAAAAAGGCAAACTAGGTTCACAGCCATGACCGCGGCACATGGTGCGGTCGGGCTAACGGAGAGTTTCACTTCATCCCCCTAGATTCATGGGGTTTGGGGGGGGGGGGGGGGGGGCGGAATGCGTTGGGGTGACACTTTGGGGAAACACAGAATCCCCTACAATCAAGCAGCTATTTGTTGGGGATTTGGGGTAACTTTTTATCTGTTTCCGGGTCTCCTGGAACAGAGTAACGGAGACAGTCGATCCTCTCCGGCACACACTCGCACGCACAATTCTATTTTATTGCCCGTAGACTCTCAGAAGGCTCGAAAAGCTGAACTTCTTGCTCATTACTAACCTCTGTGTCAGTTCCAATTTTGGCATGTTGGCTGGCGTGTTGTTGGCGCGCTGATGGCGAAGTATATCTGCAGGATAACTTTCGTTTTTATGATCGAATGTTTTATACCACAAGCACCTCACTACTGAGTCAGTCAGTCCGGTGTGCCAGTTGGCGGTTGCTTCATTGATAACGATTACAGCGGTCTACGCCTGGTGATCTGTTTTTTATGACAGATTATTGCGATCGTTTGTGTTTTGCGTGGCGCTTCCGAGTTAGTTGAAGAATTATTGTAATGATGATGTTCGGACTATTGTGTGGAATGTTTGTTCGAATCGTTACGAGAAGTATTGAGAAAATCATTAAACGCTTTAGTACGTCAAGTTGTTGTACAAGCTAATATTATTGAAAGTCTTTTTTGTCTCTTTTTTGGTTCACATTGATCTCCTCCTTGTAGTCGCTAACCCCTGGTCACCTCTGGTCCTTCGAGAACCATTCCTTATTCGCGCGAAGCTCGTTGGTTCGAGCCGATGGGTTTCCCGATTTTATCTACCATCTCCCAATGGCCTTGTCCGCTTAGATCGGACGCACCGCGCCCAAAAAGGGCTAGATTTGCTGCCTAGGCCGCTCGCCAATCTCATTACTTACCCACAAAATTGAGAAAGAATTTCTAATTTGTGCACAATTCCTCCCCGCTCTCCGGTCAGGGTTTTATTGGCACAATGGCACCAAATGGGGTTCGGGAGTAGTGAATTGCAAAGTAGGGCAGGAGCCTGCTCCCGAACAATGCCAAAACGACGACCTACGCCAGGCCGGAGATTAGGGATCCCTTTTTGGGAAAAGACCTTCAGACAATCTTCGCCCTTTAATCACATTAAAACGTATCGTGTTTGCCGCAGCATGTGCTTTTGTATAGCCTTTTTGGGGGTTTCGAAACCCACATTTAGATTGTATTAATGTTTGCTCTATTTGGCAGAAAGTCATACGGGATTCAAAAACTTTTTTTCCCCCATCAAAACTACGCGTCTTGCGATCGAACACAATGTGCCAGCGGAACAGAGCGAACGATTGGCGAGAGATCTTTTTGGAACGACAAAAAAAAAGCTTAAAAAGGAAGAAACCGACGAAATAGTCGACAAAAGTGCCTCTCCGAGATTGCAGAGGGTGCAGGAAATGCGTTCAGCTTTTCATTCGATGGGGTTTATTGCTTCAATAAAAAATCAGATTACGGTACCAATTCCCCTCCATTCCATTCGGTGAAAAAAAAGGAAGAAGTAGTAAGCGTCCACCGTCTGCCACCAGTCTACACCGGGTGACCGGTGGTCTGGCCGTGGTAGCAGCAGGCGTAGAGGTAGCTGGCTGCCAGTCACAGTCAGTGGAGAACATAAAATGAATGCGCAATTTTCGTGCGAATGAGCTACGAAAAATTTGTTGGAAAATATAAAACCGAAAAAACTGAACCACGAAGCAACGTGAAGCGAGCAGCATAAAAAAGCTTCCCCGGAGCGCGTTACACACGATGCAATAGCATGGCATTCCCCGGGCCCAGCACCATCCCTCCCCGGGAATGGGGTGTAAAGTGTCACACAGCGCTTTATTTTGTATTTCGTTGCGGGGCGGGAATGGCTTCTCAATGTGTCGGCAGAGGAAAGCTGCTGCAAGATTCGCTATCCTTCTCCAGCTCTTTGTGTTGGCTCACAACTGGCCAACACGTTCCCGGCGTTCTTCGCCGTACGTTCGTTTCCTTTGTTGGTCGCTCCATCTCTTAAAACGGAAGCATTTCCGGTGCTTCAAAGCTACCTCATTGGAATGCTGAAAAAGGAGGCGCTGCTCAAGACAAAGTATGCTGCGGGAACAGAGGAATCGCGCGACTGCGATGTATTTAATTTTCGATTTCAGTTCGGTTTTTTGGGGTTTTTTCCCTCTTTCCGTTTGTTGATGAAAAGATCGTGAATAAGAGATAGCCGTCATAGCGTGTCATGCCTTTTTGATTCACGCTCCTAGCCCGTCACCGGAAGCCTTTTTGGGTAAACTGTCATGGGAGAGAAAGTATTCGAGAAAGCTCTCGAATACAAACAAAAAAACAAAGCCCGTCTTCGCTCGTTCGTTGCTGTGGCCGGTCCGGATACTCCAGCCAGCAGCCGAAAAGCGAAATTAAACTATTTTCGTCCCCCCTAATGAACGGTTCAAGCGAGTCTCTGTGTATGTATTTTGTCTGGTGTTTGTTGTTGGGCTTTTCAGTTTCGTTTGCTCGGTTCTCGGTTGTTTCTTGGTGTTCACAGCAAAAAGAGAAAGGGAAAGTCGAGCTTACCACTACTACTACTACTACGGCAACCTGCCAGACGGTACGGTGCAGCGAGGTTGAAAAGCGAAAACAATGCGAATGAAAGTAAAAGCACACCCGAAGGGCGCATGCGCCACGAAATGCGATCTGTGCGAGTGAGGAAGCTTAATATTGTATTGGTGTGTAGGCTTTTCCGTCCACTTGTGCGTGTTTGTAACGGTTTATCACGGCTTGTCGGCCAGACAGAGACCAAGGCACGCACAATAACACTCCACAAGACGCAATGAAATGTTTTCGTTAAGAAGAAACGCTCTAGAGATTGACTTTTCGATACTTACTGTTATCACTAAGCTGAAATTGATGCGTTTGTCATTTTGAAATCATATTTCTGGCCCTTTTTTTGACGATGGAGACGCATCGATGGAGGCGCCCATCGATGGAGGCGCCTGGTAACCCGTACAATTTCAGCTTTTTCCATACATTATTGATTTCCACTCAGCTGATTTTCGCCCCGTGCATTTGTATTGGTGAACTCGTTGTAATCTCGTAGACACGCACACACTCGCAACATTTGTTGTGCTTGTGGCGAGCAACCAGACGGGGAGGCTGCGGGGACGCAAGGGCCAAAGCAACCGGCTCCGGGTTTCGAGGAAATTATGCTCTAATCCGGCGAAGCAAAATAAACACCCACAGCCCCCGGGGGTGGTGGAGGTGCACGGGGGATGGATCGGTAGCCGGGTATGCCACCTTCTGTCTGGTGGAAACCGGTACCGGTACCTGCCTCACCTCTCCCTGACCGCGCTGTGGCACGTCGGCGTAACCGTAAAGCGTAGACCAGTCTGTGTGGGTGCAGCAATGAAGGGGGAGGACCGGGGGGTTGGTTTCTTTCCCTTTTTTCGGATGGCGTTTTTCGGGGCTGGGTTTTCCAGCACACAATACACTACACAACCGTGCGAGCGAAGAGGGTTTTCGTTGCCATCGCTCGTCGCCGACAGATGTGCCGTCAGTGAAGTATGGGGCTTGTTGTGGTGCTCATTGGCATTGCCAGTCTTTAGCCATTGTTGCTGCTACAGGTACATTGGAACACGCACCCATCCAAAGACGCAGCTGTTTGTCCATCATCTGCTGATTAGAAGAAAAGTGCTTGTTGTGCTTTGTGCTTGTCAATCGTCTTCGTGAGATAGTTTTGTTGCGAGTTAAAGAAATCCCGAGACGTGAACTTTTTACTCTCTGTTGCCTTAATGTTCGGGCCTGCGACAGCTCATTAGTGATGTTGTGGACGGTGGTTTTGTCAGTTATGCACGTTATGTAACGAACATTCGCTGATCCCCTGTGAAAGAGGGCGCGTCTACACAGCTTCAACAACCGTGAAGTATCTTTAAAGAGCACCAGCGAGCCCTCCCCTCCCGGGGGGAGGTAGGCTCGAAGCACGAATCCGAACTCCGTGCTGCTGCTGCTGCTTACGGGCGTGTGACGGCTGTAAAGTGCTTAAGGCGTGTCTGTGTTATAAATTTTTCATCCGTGTCTCTGGAGCGCACTGGTGGGAAAGAGCAGGTTTAGCATTTTTCCTGACACTACTCCTGCTGCTGCTCCTTCCTTTCTACACTTCCTCTGTCTGTGGATGCCGGCAATAATGGGTGTTTCTGGAAAAAGCTTCTACCAGCAGGACGGGCTGCTAGTAAACAAACGGCATTCCGTCGGACGATGTGTAGCGGAACGACTGTAGGAGCCTTCCGAAAAGGTGACGTGAAAGGATAATTAATACCGGTTAGCATGCAATAAATTTATGTAGAAGCAATAAAAAATAAGGGTAAAAGAAAGGCTGCTTCTGCTGCGAACAATGCGATGTTTGTTGGGGGGCGGGAGGTGAAAAGAAAAACCTCCCGAGGGGGTTGAAGGGTTGATGTTTCATTCTTGGATTCCTGGAGAAATGAACTTTAATGTGGGTGTTTTCCTTTCTTCTTAATATTTATATAGTTGTTACTGATTGTTAAAGCGTTGTATTAGTAATCGTTGTTTCGAAGAATTCATCAAATAGGTTGTTTGGCCTTCAGCGCCAGTGAGACTCCGACTGTAACTCATCGTTTAAAGCTTCTTCTCGGCCTCGGCCACGTACCGGGGTGCGTCCCCAAAATGGTGAAACATTGTAATCCCCTTAATTTATGCGCCGCATGCATTTGCTTTCCTGATTTCCATCCTGATAGGATTCGTCAGCAGGCAGCGAGAGGAGAGGCTGAATTGAATTAAATTACTCATTAGATAACAAACTCACGTTTTCCCCCCTTTTTTTTTTTACATATACCCACCAGACGAAGATAAATGGCCTGTTAAGGGGGCGCTTCCACTACGCGGGGTGATTTTGTGATGTGCGTCGAGGTTAATATCGTTGAATATCGCTCGAAAAGTGCTTCATGTCTCCGGGGGAAAAGGTGTTTTTTTTTTGCCCCGAGATGTCGAGGGCTGTCCTTTTATCGTGTAGCTTAAAATAAGTTGGAATGGTTGGATGAAAGTTGACGAAAGTCCGGCAGACACATTTGGCTCCGGGAAAACTTTCCCAAGGAAACCGCATTTCAAAATTGCTGGCGCTGCTTCATTGATGGGGATCTTAAAAGGGCGCACCCTTCATTTCCACCTTTTGATAGCACACCGGAACCATTTTCCATAATTAGTGAACGACACCAGGATGGGAGAATTCTCCATCAAAGGTTTAATTTTAGCACCTATAGCTCTATAGGACGAGGCCGTGGCTTTACCTAGACCTCTTCGCAAGTAGGTGCTAAGGAGCGCTTTAAGCATTTCGAGCCTTTCCTTTACATCATCGTCGTGGTGGTGTTGCGTGTGCAATTAGCAGTTTGACTTGCTTGCGCCACCGCGCTCGGCATTGTCGTCAGCTATTTCCAGCCAGTGTCAGCTCGCCCAACCTGTGCCAGATGAAATGCTCGGTGCGGTGCGGTGCTGTGCGGCTATGATGCAGCATTAGAGCCTCCGAGCGATGGGCCGAAAATAAATTAATTACGAAACTTTGGCCCTTACGCTCCAACAGCCCAATAAAGGTCAATAATGGGCGTAATGAAGAAAGACGTCGTCTCATCGTCTGCGTCGTCTACGACGTCGTCGTCGTCGTTAGAAGATTGGCAAGATTGCGTCGCAATAATATCGAAAGCCAAATCTTTTATCCCACACCGGAATCGGTGGCCGCGCGGTGGCCATCGGCATCCGCCCTATAAACCGATATTGACGAACCTCGAGCAGGCAGGGCCAGAAGGGCATCTCAAACATTTCTCGCGCAACTTAACAGCCCTCGGTTTATCTTGGGGCTTCCGAAAACGAAAGCCTACAGTTTTAGACAAAAGCAAACTTTTAATTGGAAATTATTTATGATCCATTTGCAAATCCTCTCTTGCGGAGGTCCTCCAAAAGGGGTTCGTCAGTATTTTTCGGCGGCCGGAAAATCCATTCATTAAGGACGATTGTTCACTCGTCTCGACATTGTCAAAACACCACTCGTCTGTCAAATTCATTCCCGAGCAGGCTTCATCGCTTATGCGAATGCGAAAAGGTTTTAAAGTTGCGACGGGCGCCTCCATCGATTACAGTAAGTAGCGTGCTCTCGCGAGGCCATTAAAGCTGCTTTTCACGCTGCTTCATCGCAAACAAAAGCTCAAAATACACGTCCACACATTGAAGCTTCATTCTATATCGAGTCCTGATTACAAGAACTAATCTCATTCCTCGTTTCGCTCGTATTTTGCTTCTCTTTCCTCCTCCTATTTCTCTCATGCTCTCTCTCTCTCCGGTACGCAGCAGATTGCTTTTTCTCGGCAATTAGATCATTGAGTGATTTGCTCCAATAATTAGCTATTTGTCCAGAGGTACGTGCCGCCGCTCGTGCGTACTGTTCTTCGCATCACAAGTGTTCGCATTGTGCTAGTGAGAGTGTATGAGTGGCACTCTCACGCCTTCGCACCAGACACAATCACAAAAAGAAAAACATCTCACAACCAGCAGCAGAAGAGTGTTGTGTTGCTATTATGCAGTCGGACGTCCGCGAAAATAGAAGCAACCATAAACCACCCACCGATAAAAGTGGGCTAGGGTGGCAGTAGTAGACACACCAGTTCCATCTTTCCGACTCGCTTCCCACTCGCTGTGTGGGTACAGAGCAAACGGCGCTCCTTGCGCATTGCATCCATCATCATCATCATCAGCAGCAGCAGCAGCAGCAGCAGCAGGAGCATCGTTGGAATTGAGCAAAAGAGAATTGAAAGTAAAAGTTGGATCTCGTTTGCTTCGCCGCTTCCCATGATCCCCACCGGAAAACGATTCATACGAATCAGCAAAGAGTTTTCCGGACTCTTGGTGATGGCGAGGAAGCGCAAGGAAAAGTGAAGCGAAAGTCTGGAAGCTGCAGCTGAGCTTAGTGTCGGTGTGTTTGTGTGCGAGACACAAAGAGAGCTTCACCGATCAAAAGGGAATTCATGCCGCTATACGGCAAAAGGAGAGCAAACATAAGAGCGAGAGAGAGAGAGAGAGAGAAAGTCCTTCTCCATCGACAGCACACAAGCAGAGGACTTGCCGTCTGAGCATGCGGCCTTGTGGAGACCTTGAACTATGCTTCCAAGGCAACCTGCGTTCACCGTAGACACGTGTCCACCAATACCACCGCAAAGCAAAATGACGGAGTGGCACCGGCAGCAACGAAAGGCGGCCGTTTTGTGCCGGAGATCCGCCAGCTAGCTCGCCGTTCGCATCCTTCGCTCAACCCCCATTATCGGTGGTGTGCGAGAAAACTTTCGTTTTTCCGTTCGTTTGGTTTGTGGTGTGTGCGATCGTCGATGTGCCCGGCAAGTGTATTTGTTACGAAGACACACTGGCACACTACCACAGTGAAGATAGGAGGTAGATGGTGTCAGCCTGCTTGGCTGCCTGCCTCAACAGCAGGAAAGCACTTTTTTTTGGCAATCTGCGCGTCTTCTCCTTCGGTGTCCTGGTATCCTGGTGATGTCTTGCATTCGGCACACCAACACGCACACACAGACATACACACCGAGGCGATAATGATGGTACGGACAAAGAACATTCTCAAGCACCGGCTGGTACTGACATACCCCAGCGAGCGAGTACTCTCCTCGCTCTCTTACACTCTCTGTAAAGGACCATTCTTTCCCGTATTTGCTTCCGGTGAAGACAAAGGGCGAGAGGGGAGCCCTTAGTACCCCTTCTGCATCATTCTGTGACGCCGATTTCGGTTCTCGCTTCGCGCTTCGTCCGAGATAAGGGTCTGCAAGATGCCTAGAAGCGAAAGCAAAAGCGAAGACGAGCTGCTGTTCTTGGGGTTCGGTCAAGAGCCTTCCTCTCGGTCGGTCGGCGCGTGTTGGCCATTATTTCCGCTCGGTTCTTCCGTACACTTCCGGTCGTACCCGATGCTCCATCAGCACCGTTCGCTTCTTAAGAGCGAACCCCCCTTCCCACTGAAAGGCGCTCAGATTCCTGAGTAGGTCGTAAAGCGTCCTCAGCGGACGCACCAGCGGCACACCCATAGACGGGCGGACGGAATAACTGGAAAAAAGTTTTACCCAACACGAGGGCGCACCGGGGTCCGGGATAATCGTAATTTATCGCTCCCAAAACACAAAGTCCCCGGGATCGGCCGGTGGACCGACCCTTCTTTTGCTCCTTGCTTCTCTTGGACTAGTTTGATGGCCAGCGCCACTCTCGCCACTATTTATTGTCCCGGCAATCGGTCAGCAAATCGCGTTGGTAGCGAAAAGTTTTCCCAGGACTTGCAGGGCCCTTGGTAGCCGGTTGTTGTTTTGGTTAGTTCGATTTGGGCTAAACTCTTGAACACACCGTGGTGGCGCCTCTTCGATTCCAATTCGCGTTCGATTTTCGCGTCGAGACACACAGGGAGTCGCAGTCAGTTGATGACCCCTAGCATTGGTCGGATTTTATCTCACTCTCTCTCTCTCTCTCTCTCTTCGTTTCTCGGTTCTAGATTCTATCAGCTAACAAGCTTTCGGCGCGCCAATAACAACAACAACAACAACATCAGACACACTAACATTAATGTCGTGCGCGTGTGTGCGTTTTCTGTGGTTGGATAACTCGTCTACAAATCTAATTATTTGTGTGTTTCCTCCACCCCCCCGGTCCACCACAGGAATTTGGGTCCCTCGCCGGTATCGTCACGGTGCTCCAAAAGCGCTCTTCCATGCAGACCAGGCGCTGGTGGGGAAGGCATTGGAGTTCCGTTGATTCGTACGACATGCACGCAAAGCCATTCAAGGGGGGGGGGCGTCGTCCTGTGGCATTTATTTTGGCGTTAAGTCGTCGGTCCAAAACACAACCGCCACAGGACGTCCACCACACGACCATCCCTTCCAGTGTCCTTCGGCAGCGGCCACGAGTGTCGGCAAGAACCCAGACGATATCGATTGGGTTGGGTCGCGCAGGTCGGAACAATGAAAACCCCTCGCCGTAACTCTGTCGGATTTCGTCGTCCGCCTCCCCACCCCACCCCAAAAAGGTACTTTTCCGAATGCGTGCGTTCGGGTGAGTGTTTTGGCAGCGAGTCTCGCACCGCGCAGGCTTCTGGTGGCCTCTCCCGTGACTTCCGGACCGACTCTGTTCCGTTCCGTTCCGTTCCGTTTTGGGAGAAGACCGGCCCACGATTAAGGTGAACAAGGACACACGCGAGGAATGGACGTCCGGGGGAGAGAGAGATTCCTTTGTTGCTGCTGCTGGCCCAGGGACTGGTGGCAGATATTTGACGGAGCATTTCCTGGTATTTGAATGCCAACTGCAGACTGCCCGGGAATGCCCGGCACGGCAACGGGGATTCCTTGTTGCTCAAAAATTGCTCCACTGGAACACGTAATGCCCGAAGATTAGAGAGCCAATCATGGATGGTTGCTGCTGCTGCTGCTGCTTCCGTCGTCCGTTCCGAGCTTTGTCCCGATTGCCTTCTGGACTCCTCATCATCATCGGCCCACCCCCGTTAGGGAGCCAGTTAATGAGATTTTAGTTAGTCAGCCGTTCAATGTGTTGCGTCTCCCCCCTTCCCTTAATGAGTCACCTGAGTTGTTTTGCCAGTACGCCAGCTCCTCGTGTTTTGGGTTTATAAGCTCGAGAGATTCATTAACAACAAGGTGCCTCCTTGTGAATGTCTCCGGAGAGGGTTTGTGTGCGAGGGTGTTTAGTAACTTCCTCGTCGTTGGCCATTTTAGCACAAAACTAGATCCTAAGTGTTATTGTTGTTTGGCAAACAGTTTATGCACAGATTTTCAAACGGCATTCACTTTGTCCTGCCTTTTGCAGCAATCGAAACGGAACATCAATACCAGACCTGAGAGTTTTTGGAGAGAGAGCGAAAAACAATTTCGCTTCCGTTTTCGAGGGAAATTTCGTTTGCTACTGCTGCGTTTTCCTCCCATTACACCCTATGTGGAGGTGTTTTGTGTGGGAAACGATGTGTCTTTCTTCGATTCGAAGCTCTCCGTTCGCTTCCTAGAACACTTACTCCCACCAATGCTGACGGTGGCGGTGGCGCAGCTATCGAATTGGAAAAATCTTTCGCACAAATGGTTGTTGTGCAAATGTTGGAATTGCTTTTTTTGGTCCGCCTTTGTGCCGCCGCCGCGTGCCGGTTTGTTTGTTTGTGCGCCAAGTTGTTGTTTGTTCATCTATCTGTCATATTACACATCAGCTCTGTCCGGGAACGGCGGCCGGGCAGGTTGATTAATGTAGTGAGGAGTGTGAAGTGAATTTCGGTTGCTCTCTCGGTCGGCGGAGAAAGTTGATTTGAATATTGACAACAAACCTAGAGAACAACAGAGAATGGAATCTGATCAGCGGGCATGGAATTTGATCAGTGGCATCTTTTACAATGCGTGTCACGTCCGAAGGGTGGTCCTGACGCGTGGTCCAAGAAAATCAATTCATTCCGATTCATTGAGGATAATATTTTCTTCAAGGATCCTGGAAAATTGTACAACTGCAGCTGCTAGAAAGGATTCCTTTTTTGCATCCTTGTTCTCTAGAACTCGGTCAAACTCATCTCTCACTCTCTGCTCTATCGAGGAGAAAGTGTTGTTCCGAGTCCCTCGCTGACAATTGGAACGTCATTCCAAGGTGATCAGGATATGACGGAGCAATACTGAGTTCTATACCATCCTCATCCATTCCCTTCTCTCCCCAATAATGGCCAACACACATGCCTCGGTGCGAAGTGGGTAAAGCACCCCATAACCGCTATCTTCACTTATGCTCCTCCCCCAACCCCCCCCCCCCCCCCCCCCCCCCCCAAGGGGGAAGCTTCTGCCTCACCGAATGCCAGGCAAGAGAGAGAGATAGGAATTCGCACCTCGTCGGATGGCTCCATCGCCATCTTGTGCGCCAGGGCAGCGAGGAGAGGGCTGTACCAACGGGAACTGCCGGGTTTCGGTGGCAATCGGATCCCTCGGAATAGAAAGGGAAAGTAATTTATTTTCATGCCAGCCAGCCAGAAAGAGAGGAGTAGGTGTGGCGGCAGCCGGTGCCAATTTGTTCACTCACCGGGGGGAATGGTATCAGCACTCGGTGGCGGCGGCGGCCCCCCGCTCGGTTGTCCTCTGCTCCATTTGCAATATCAACGATCTCTGGTATGTGATACGGAACAGGGAAATGGATGAAAAATTTAACCTTCCCGCGCACCAAGAAGTCACCGTTTGTGCATTTCCGCTTCCTATGGCGGCATTCCGGGGCCTGTGGCTGTGTGCGGCCAGAAGATAAGGTCGTCGTCGTCGTCGTCGACGGGAGATTGCCATAAACGCCGTCAACACTTTCGATCCACTTACGCGGCGAGCGACGGAACGAGAAGATACGGGAAACCGTCGGGAAGAAAGTACCTTCTGGAAAAGGAGGAGCATGACTTTCCACCACGAACGTGTCGTAAATTGCTTGCAGCCGACACCAGCGTGACCCCAGAGGAGCTTCGCGCAAAAACTCCTGTTTTTCCCTCCCACTCCTGCATACCTATGTGTCCCCTGTGTCCATGGCAGGTGCCTGGATGTGTTTCCCCGAAATTCTTGGAATTCTTGCCATTACTTCAGGCACGCGGGCGGGAACTTCGTTTCATTTCTGTTCCAACAACAAAAAGGGACATCATTTCCGTCGGTTTCCCATTGTTTGCAAGAAAAAAGGAGAAGCAGCTGATCTGCGCACCCTCCAGGACGCAATTGTTCAAACTTATGACAACGGAGTCAGTAAGTCTGTGTCAGTTGGCCAAACGGAGCGGGGGAAAAGCACACATTAAAGAGGACATTTATTTAATTCCCCCCAAACCCGTGCTTCACTGATTGATGGAAGTTGATTGAAAATCCTTATATCGATCGACATTCTCGTCTCGGGGTGCTCCGGGAAAACCGTTCGCGTGCATTGCGCCTCGTTCGTCTTTGTGTTGGGAACGAAATGTGGGGGAAAAAATGACGGATGAATCCATCTACCGCTGGGGGTGGTGGAGAGAACTTTTCCGACTTCACCGTGCGGGCTTCCCTTTTTGCGGATTCCTTTTTTCCCGTTTACTCAACCCCTCCCGCGGCAGAGCCTGGGTCTCGGGACATCTTTATCCCGGAAGCGGATGCGCAAGCATCGCCCGGCAGCAGCAGCAGTCGTCTTCAGTGCCTTGGATGCGGTTGGATTCACATAATCGATTATGAATGCCGAACCCGAAATGGTTATCAAATAAGCGACTTAACACAAATTTAATACCATTTGCCATCACAAGCACCGTTTGCGTTTTGTAACGGTGTCTTACTTTTGTGGCTTTCTTTTTTTTTCAGAAATGGAACGGGAAAAGCCGTAATCGATGTCGATAGAATGTGAAATATCATTTCCGTATTCAGAGTTTTCCCCCATGAGACTGCTGCTGATAAGCTGCTTTTCATGTGCAAGGAAAATCCCAGGGAATGCTACCGATTTTCTCGGTTAATCGAGATGTTGGTCCATCCGTTCGCCATCCAATTGA
>NC_064877.1:13647500-13680000 GCF_943734665.1 Anopheles aquasalis
ATAAATAATTCCATATATCCGTCCTATCCGCCGAAAATTCTACGCGCGTGAAGGACCTCCCTTGTCCTCTTGTCTCACCCTAGAAACCCGGTGATGAGCGTTCTTCGTCGGCCAGACCGATTCCCAAAGTACGATTCGGATACGGATTCTTCCCTCCATTCGTTTTCGGTTCGCCATAAAGATCCTATCGAGACGCTGGCGACGCAATATGGGATCGACATTCTTGGCCAGATGAAACTTGCCCTGTCTGTGACGGTGCTGTGGTTCAAAGGAAGACGAACGACGACCTCACCTAAGATGGGAGGGAGCCAGATGCGAACAGATACCTGCGTCAGTTGCGCATGAATAACCCAAACGCCAGGGTCTGGCCTGGTTTGGCACTTGACGATTCCTCCGACCACAGCGCCACATCTCCTTGTGCTCGATTCATATTTACGCATGAATATGCCTTGCCCCACAAAAATGGAGCAACATTAGAACACGCACGTACGCTCGGTGTCCCGATACATCATTGACTGGAGCGCACCTGTGTGTTTGTTGGCTCGCTACCAGCTGGTAACGAGTTCGAAGGTGCTCCCCCGAGGGGGGGGGGGGGTTTGGGGAGCAGTGTGTGATCTTTATCAAAAATCCATGAACTCCCCCTTTCTGGCCACAGAGCCACGATATGCATCGGTGGATATTATGGGTTGCCCTTCTCCGAGTCTCGAGTCTCTCGAGTGGTTGTGGGTTTTTGAGTTATGCGCGGTGGTCCCCCTTTCGCTACCTTCTCCGTCTCGTTCGTTCGCTCGTTGACTGCTGTGGGACCTATTACCACACAATATCGCTAACGCGTGTATGCGGCCGTCGTATTAGAAGATATGAAATGCGTTCTCATTTCCTCGCCCCGAGAAGGAACGTTCGCAAAAGGTGTTGGAATTTCACGGCGCACGACGGTTCCGGAATTTCGGAACCTCGTGTCGGGCTGGCAAGGAGAAGTGGACCCCATGAGTGGGTGTAACGGGGTGTGGCAACATTGTGCTGATTAAATTTACGGTCCGCTCAAGTCATACAAATTGAAGCTCGCCACGTTTCTTGCGCAAAATTCGGTTAGAAAGGATACAAAAGGGTGGGGAGGAAGAGGAAGGAGCAACAAAAGAAGTTGAAGTAATGTTTGTTCCCTTTTTTTTCGCGTGTGTTCCTTGTGCCTTCAAACGTGAAACAGTAGGACCAAAAATCTCCCCCCCCCTCAAAAAAAAAAGCTTCACCCGCAACATAAGAACAAAACGAAATGGATGCAGAAATGAAAAGGGACAAACAAATGACATAATAAACCACAAAACACAGACACAAATCCACACAAAGATGCGTGACGGCCCCTTCTCGTGATGGCGTCAAACGCAAAGCGAACCAAAACGAAGCAAAAAAGGGAAAAAATCGCTGAGCGACGCAAAACGCGGAATCCACAAAACATCTCATTGATCATTGGCTGCGCTGTTGGGCTGGCTGACTGGCTGGCTGACTGGCTGGCAGACGCATGGGCCACAGTGGCCAGAGCTCGCCATCGTTAGACATTTCGGCAACATCGTAAACGGTTCCGAGCCCCAGACTCTCTTGGCCAGGCCTCTGTCATGCAGCACCACCTTAATGCACGGACCTTACATGGCTGCTACATGGCGCTTTGTTGTGGTAGTCTATATGGCGCGAGGGCCAATGGCGTAGGTCGGCTGTGGCCTCTTGCATGCCGCATGGCGCCGTCTTGAAGGCATTAGATGGAGATAGTTGGTGTAGGGACTTCACTACGCCCTAAAAGCGTTCTGATGTCCTAGGCGATTGCGTTCTGACAACGGCGCACTTCTTTACGGATTCTTCGATTCAATCTAGACGAAGAATGGTGCATTTGGGATCCAGCAAACACACGCAAACACACGCTATTTTCACTGGAACGCATCGAGCCGTTATAAGCAAAAATCGATATGATCCGATTGAATGGAGCGCAAACCACCGCCGCGCGTCCGCTCCGGTGGCCGCCACTCAAAAGGTCGCGCCGACGCCGGTAGATTATTTTGTTATTTTTAGGAACGACCGGAGTCGAGGGCACTGACATTGAAAGTCGAGTATTCGTGAGCGATTCGCGTGTGGACAATTTGAACTATCATCGGTTAGGACGACATTATCATACGCTTCACGCGAGTCACCCAGAACTCACGACCTTTTTTTAGGTGGCCAGGGGGTTTGTTGTTTTGGTTACTACTCGACTCCGCTGTCGATGGTGGTGTGTTGTGGCGAGATCTGCGATCTGGCGCCTGCTAGCGTGATCCAGCACGATGCCAGTGATTACAGTGTCTTCTATCTCTTGTAAGTTGTGAAAGTTAGAAAATGACAACAAGTTGCTTTGCCAACTGGGCATACAGCCTAGCGCAATGGCGTCATTCTCGTGGCGATCTCGCCTTCGCCGGCGATCTGCGGTATCATTCTTCATTCGGACGTCACGGAATATGTTTACTCCATACACAGCCGGTGTTGATTGCAAGAGTACCGAGTCGAAAGCTTTCCATGATGTGAGTGTTGATGCCATTTGTTGAAGTTCATACTGAACTACGCTTTCCTATGTTTTGTTGTGATAACGCGCACGGCACTCTCCGGTCATCATTATCGCTCGTGATAATCGTGGTTGTATGTTCTTTGGATGAAGAACCGCTCGATCTGGGGTTTTACTACGACACAAGAAGTGTACTAGTGTTTGATGTTTTGATTTTACACAAATCTATCGAGCCTCTTCTGCGACGCCATTGAGTGCCCCTCTGGTCGAGCACAATCGCCTTAATGGCCCGTTAAGACGCAGGAGGGCGCCTGGCTTTCATTTGAAGTCCCGGCGGCCGGCACTAGCAGCATAGAGATGGAGATCTCGCGCGCCTCATCGATTAGCAAGCGGATTATCAGTGGATGGCAGATTCAGCACAGCAGCTGGTCGTGGTCGCTAACTTGTTATTATTGCCCCGAGATCTCGAGACACCCCCCCCCCCCCCCCCTCTCTCTCTCTCGGAGGAGGAGCTACCACTATCAGCATTCATCATGAGATGATAGTGTTTACGTGAGGCGTTCGCCACTAATCCACTTCACTCCGGTAAAAGCCACTTCGCAAGGTTGAATCGGCACGAGGCGCTGACAGAGATGGGTTGGTTTCGCTGTCAGAACCATTTAGCGAAAAGGCCGCTTGCCCGCAACCCGCCGAGGGGGGAGGAGGGAGAGCGAGAGGGAGGGAGAGAGAGGAAGAGAAAAACAAAATGAAACCAATCGTCACCCCCTTTCGCTTCCGGAGAGATGGTGGTAGAGAGATAATATTGTTTTCTTTTTATAACTCTCGCCCCATGATTCCTTTGTGCTATCGCGTGGCGCGTTATTATCGATTATCAGCCATTTTTGCTCGCTCGGAGGAAGTCGGACCGCCCGCATGGTGTGTTAGCGTGGAATTAGTGTGCGGGATCAACGGGATTTGCTGCCTTCTGTTCCGATTTTCCGTTCATCCGCAATCCAGCCATCCTTTTGTTGCCCACTAGGTCAGTTGCGTTTTACTTTGCTCGTATTTAGAGCTGCACCATTTCCATCTAATCTGAATAGTGCCTAAAGCACTAGCGATTTTTCTTCTTCTTTTCCAAGATCTTGACGCATTAAAAATCAAATAACAGTTAAAACATGGTATCGATGGTATTAAGCGTTAAAGCGAAGAAATTTAATGCAATCCAGATGATATTATAATGTGTTATGCTTTTGGCGTAATATGTAAAGCACGAAGCGTGGCGTGCCTACAAACAGGTCTATATCTTCATTTTTACTGGCACTTCGATGTGGGCCATTAAAGAACTCGAGCCACGACTGGGAAGCGGTGGCTTTGCTTCTGCTTCTGCTGCTGCTACCGTTAGCCCGTGTGTATCATTTTATCGCTCTGTTTTCGCGCCACACACCGACGACGACGGCGACGACTATGCCGATGAAGATGATTTTCCTTCCTCAATCTACGGGCCGGAAACGATTTTCCGCTAACGCGTACGCTCTGCCCGAGGACTCGCTGTGGCTGGGCTTTACGCATTTTTCGCACTTCCGTGTTTGCTGCCACCGCTTCTTCGCTCTGCCTGCCTACCCTCGTGTATGATTTGTCGCCTGGGACACGGCCTGGCGGACGACCTGGTAGCTGGTGAAAATTGCTAACGAAGAAAAATCGTGCCCATCAATCCAAATGGGAAAATAACAGCCAAACACGAGCCACGAGCCCAGCCCAGTGGCTGACACCACCGCGTTGGCAGGCAGGCAGGCGGCACGTGGCTCAATTTGTGTGCAGCATTTTCCACGCGGATTTTCCACGGGGCGCAAAGAAAGGTGAAAAATACGGTCTTAAATAAGAAAGGGGGCCACCCAAATCGGAATCGATCGCAAACGCCAGATTGTGGTCTGCAGCAGGCTTTTACGGGTTTTTTATTGTTTTAAAGAAGGGGCGGCATTTGTGGCCACCAACCACATTACGTGTTAGTCTCGCTTAATACAAACAGCTTCTACAAATAGTGCATCAGGGCGGATGTGGATCAAACATTCGATGTCTGAAGTCTTTGCATAATCCGCAAATAACGAACAGTTCTCGTGCAGAATCCGATAGAATCCCACAAGCCCGAGGAAAAAAAGGATTCTGACGGCCTCACTCAATGATATCTTTGTCAATAGAAGATGGCCTAAAGGAGTGAAAAAGCAATCTCAGGACCACGGTTAGTCCTACTAGAGCTAGAAAGGCCTCTATCTACCTGCCTAAATCAATAAGATATGCTCGTTACCTTACCCAAGACGCCGGTGCACATCCAATCAAGCCAGGTTGGTCGTGGCCAGGTCGGAAACGGGGAAAACCAATCAGGAAGAAGAACTCGAGATGCGAGACCCTAATGTGGGAATGATTTGATTGATAATAATTGCTCCTCGAAGCGGGAAACGACGGACCGTCGGCGGTTCTATGCTTTCGATCCCACAACATGCGGTCAAGCGCCAGGAAGGGAGAGAGAGAGAGAGAGCGTGCAGACTAGTTATGAGAGCGCGCATATAATTGGACAACATAATACGGTCCGGAACTTCAGACCGCCGGGGGGGGGCAGAGCATAAACTTTCATCAGCAACTTTCCTGCTGCTCCTGGTGTTACTTCTACTGATGGGACCCCAAGTATGATGGAAAAAGTTGGCTTCACTTTTGGCCTTTGGTGGACTTTGCGTGCCGATGATGCCGGTGCTCATTACCGCGTCTCTGGAACTTGGGTCTAGATTTTGGGACACGCTTGCCGTGTTTTGTTGGTGATCCCGAGAGTGAGATAATCAGCGAATCTGCCGTTTATGAAGCTCGGAAACGAACTGCATGCTCCGAGACAGTGAAGACGCGAACGAGTTTGATCAATTGGCGCAACTGTGTGCCAGTCAGGTGAATTGAGACCCCAAAAACCACGAGTTGGTCACAATGCGAAACGAAGGGCGCATTTGTCTGTCATGCAGTTAGTGGATGCTCCAGCTCCGCGGGGGGATGTTCAGTCGTTGAACGATTAATCTTTGCAATCGGTTCCGGTTCCGAATGTGTGCGTGTTGCATGTGATGCCCCCGGGGGTGGCCGGGGGCTTTTATTTAATTTACGACCATCACACCGACACCGACACCACAGATGGTATGCATTTCAGCAACGACGATACTGCACCGACCACAGTCTGTTGGTTGTGGTGGTGGTAATGCACTCCACGCACGCATTCCACGCGATGGCCTGCGGCATTCAAGCGATCATTTGCGTCGTCGTCGTCGTCGTTTGTCGGGCTGCGGTTGTCTGTGAAACCTCCCCCCCCCCTCCCCCTCGGAACGCGCAACACGTGACCAACGTTCCTCGTCCGGAAACGGTCCGAGTTCTCGCGCGCCGGCCGTGCATCGTGCGAGGTTTCAGCGTGTGAGTTAGTTGGAGCACAGTCCGCCACCACTTGGGACTTGGTCGGAATGGAATCTTTTGCAAACAACACGTCCGTTATGTAACGCCAGGCGCGGTGGCCGCGTCGTGCTCGCGAGTAACTCACGAAGTCCGCGGTGGAGTACGACGTCAGCTGTCTGCCTTGCGGTGATGCGCGTTTCGCGATTTCTGTAGAACCGTTTAGAATTCCCGCAGGGCATTGGTCAGACAATCCGACAATCGTAGAGTGCAGGAGATGATCTGCCGGTTCGAGCTTTAAATCGGGAATACAGTAGTTATAGTCATTGGCTTTTCGTTTAAAAAAAATGATTCCAACAGATTGTCTGACTTGGCAGAACACAAATTCCTCCGCTCGCCGGTGGTCAGCTGTCACGCAAGTCCGTTTCACTGAATACAAAGACCACAGAGTGGAGTAGGACTTCTTGGAACTCCCCGGTGGCTGTCGATCGTGCTCACATTGTGTCTCCGTTTCTTCCGTGGATCAAATAACAAAAACGGATTTTCCGTTCCCGCTCTGTGGACAGCTCTGTAGACACTCTATTCGTTCTATTTCAGCGCCAAAGGTTCCGCCAGGGGCGTGTTGGTAACCTTCACAAAACCAAACCACAAAACCGCACGCCCCGGGGAGAGAACAATAGCAGCAGCAGCAGAAGAGGAGGTGCTGAGGAAGAGAGATGAATCCGATACGGCGCATTACTCACTAAACACCCGGGGAATGCTGGCCCCCATTCCCCAGTGGGGTCTCATCTCATGCTCGCGTCAAATGTCACTTTCGAGGCGTTGACAGAGCGACCGAGCTTTGCTCCAGCGTTCCTCCCAGCGAACCTGCAATTGTTATGTTCGGTTCCTTTTTCCGTTTGGTATCCGATACGATAGCCAGCAATAGTTTGATTTAAATCACTCGATGGCCAGCTCTCTAGGAGTGAATTTCGGTTCCATGGAAGAGAAGGCCTCCTCGGTTCGTCGGAGCTTTGAACATGGATTCGGTTCGGCCTATTACTTTCGAGCGTTTTGCTTCGTATGATGACGAACGAGAGGTGTATGTTCACTTGAGCATATCATGCTGCGTGCTGTGCTGCTCCAAAGATGAGATTAATATGTATCCGGTGCTTTGATCTCAAGATGCACGCTTTAGTAGATCTGAACGTTTAACAGTTCCTTTCTGGTTCGTTGGCTTCTCGCGTGCCACCATCACAAACCGTCTCGGTGTCAATCATTGAAGCTAATCTTAATGTTCACCCAATTAATTATATTGGCCGCTTTCGTTTTATGCTGTGATGGATTTTATTTGAATATTTATTTCACAATATTAACATCTTCCTCTCTCTCTTTCTCATTTCTGATCATCTTTCTCCCCTTCGATTGTGGCTGATTGTGAAGTCTCTTCGTTAAAACTCCTCCCAAAACGCTTTGTCTCCCTCGCAAAGACTTATCTCATTCTCCGTCCGAACAGCAAAGTCATCAAAAGTGTCATTCTAATTGAACACTTATCATAATTCAGGAATTGAATGGAATTTGAAACCACCCTCCCGGGGTCCCCCTTTCCATCAAAAAATGAAAAATGAAGCTAAGCAGCTCTCTTCCTCTCTCTCTCTCTCTCTCCCCTCGCCGAAGGGGGGTTGACCACAATAACGACTAATTATGCAGCATGAATTATAGATTACATTCCACCCAATCACCCACCCATCCACCCTAGTCCAGGGCATTTGGTGGCATTTTCCACGAATCAAGGGAATCAAGAGCTCGCTTTTCGTCTCTAGTTCAAAGCGCGTCTTTTCCTGCATTTCGTTTGTCAAGCGTTAGCGCGGGTGTATTATTACTCCCCCTCCCTCCTGAGGGGGTGGAAGGGGGGTTGAGCGCGCTTTACATGTATCCGCGATGGACGAAAGGGAACATTTATACACGGCGCGCGCTCGGACCACCGCGGCCACCTCCGGTACCTCGTTGTGCATTTGGTCATTGCATCAGGCATCAAGGTGAGCGCAAGGTCACCTCTTCAAAGGGTCGTGGGTTTGAAGACACTCCCAGGACACCCGGGACACCCGGGACTGCACTGCACTGCATTGCGTCATTGTGGAAAAGGTTGAGCTTTCTCACACAGAAAAAGCAGCAGCAGCAGCTGCTGCTGCTGCACTGCTGTTGCAAAAAAGCTTATCGTTCACTTGCATGATTTGCTTGGCTCAACATCAGACGGTGACGTCGCCCACGGTGTCAAGATTGCAACATTGAACATTGCCGTGCACCCAAAGGGACACAAAGGTGTCACAAAGAGAAGGAGACATCACTCAAAAGCACTGACAGCCTGGCACCGAGTAAGGACACGAACTTACTGCTGCTGCTACTCTTTCAGTTCCACTGAAGCGCGGTTGCGAGAAATCGCAAATCCTGCAAAGATCAATTGATCTGTAATCCCGTCGTCGTCGTCGTCATCCTCAGCTACTAAGGATGTCGTTCAGTTACTGCCTGATAAGACTCTTTGTTTCGATCAGCCAATGGAAGGCTTCAAACCACCAAGAAAGAGCTAGGAGCTGCATTGGCAGCTCCCAAAGTTACTTCTTCCCCAGCGTTGGCAACGGATTAATCCTCAACGATCACCAGGACATCACAGCGACCTATTGTGTCCTGTGCAGCACTGCATCATTGTTGAGCGAAATCGAGATTATGCTGCTGCTGTCATAATCGAAGGGGAGCGTTCACCGCAAACCAATAATGCAGTTCGTTGCCATGCCGTTTATCACCGTGGATGTTTGGCATCAAACGAGGGACATTAACGATTATCGTTTCACGTTTCTGCTTCATATGAAGGCACACACAACGTTTGATAATCGTTGTTTCAAGTTGTTGTTTCATTGTCCTACCTCTAGTGTCTTTGTGCTAGAGCGAAATGTCAAATTTGTCTTCATAAAAAGGAAATCTTCCGTACATCCGAACCAAAGCTCCAGTCTCTCCATCCGTTGCATGGCTTATGCTTGGTCTTACACTCCACCGTACACCAAATGTCTAATTACTACGCTTTGGGGCTGCGAATGTCATCTAGTTAAGGGGACAGGAAATTCCAAATAAAATGTCAAAACCAGACAAATCGCTCTGCACGATCAACAGACATCCTGCTCTTCTCTTCTCCTGCAAACAAAAAGCTACCGATGAAGGTTAATTTTCCTGCTCTCTCTACTCTACACTAATCACATCCAGCTCGTTTTGCTAATAATCTTTGGTTACCTTATCGTTTCGCTCCATCGCCGATACCTTCCCTGGGTGCTGCTGGTGAAAGGATCATACGGCGATGAAAGGATGATATGTTTAGCGAACGTTCCCCGCGCGAAGAGGACAGACGGAGACCACCAGGACTCCAGCTGTCAACCCTCTGGTGCCCTGCCATGCACAGGGGTTCATCTTCCTGCGGACAAAATATCCTCGGGCGGAACATGGTGCGCCATAACGAACCTGAAGGTTGGACGAACGGACGGCGACGACGTGGATTGAAACAGAATGCAAGAAAAACAATAACATGCCTTCGGTCCGGCATCCGAAGAAAGGGATAATTCCTTTGTGTCACCTTCAAAACTCATCCCCCAAACCGCCTTTTGGTGCCGGTGGGGATGAGGATGCAGTTCAATTACCCAATGTTCACCCCACCTTCCCTCCCGCCAGGCACGCAAGCGATGCAACAACGACAATGGATTTTTGGTGGACGGAGTCTCGGATGCACATCCTTTTCGGTGAACTGAAGCTTCTGCTTCCGCCCTCGAGGCAAAGTACAGCGAAAACCGAAGCAGCACTGTTCGTCAAAAAAACCTTTTTCCACCCTCGCGAGGGTCGCTCGTTGGAACAGAGTGGATTGGACCGCGTACGGGCGCGTACGGAGAGAAGTCGTCGGACATCGGAGTTGTTTATGGATTGGTGGATGCTTGTTCACCTTGCAGCACCGTTCCCCTTTTCGTTTTGTCTCAAAACTTGCAACCAAACCGAAACGCCAAATGTTATTCGAACCACGAACCCCGGGGGGAGGAGGGTGAGTTGGGCCGGAGGCGCCAAACTCGTTCGATTGAATTGAATAATAAAATCCGGATCTCTCGATCAAACTCATGATCATAATGCTTCGAGGGACGCTCTGCGACTCACTCTGTTCTCCTCTTCTTCCCGCCACCCCCGAATCTGCCAAACCTTCTGCTGACGTTAATAAATGTAAACCTCGTTACAGTTCTTCGTCCGAGTCAGGGCAAGGAAGACGGTGAGAGGGAACGCTTTTACAAAAGCGCGATCCCTAGAAACAACAGCAGAGACCGAAGCGAGTGATTCGCTGACGGCCATTTTTATGGTCAGCGACACCGCTCACTGTGATGTATATTCGGTTACCAGTGCAACCAATGCATGTGATTTTCCCGCTCCGGCTCTTCGGATACAGAATAGTACCCTTCGATCGGAACATCGATAGTAAAAAGGGCGGAGAGCGAATGCTTTTTGTCAGCGACTCGAACGAACTCCCGGTAGTAATAGCGTAGAGCGCTGTAGACTCTTGATTAGCATTGAGATTGATTTTAAATTGGTTACCATCATCCCGCGGTGGCGATGGTGGTACTATCCCGGCTACTAGCTACTCTGAGCTCTCTCTCTCTCCTCCTGGGGCATGCATGTGGCCTTGCCTTGTGGCCATCGACTGCTACTACTGCTGAGCTGAGCGCAGCGCACGGGGAGGACATTTTATTTGTTCTTGGTTTTATGTTTGCTCTTAAAATACCATGTTTTATTCAGCTGAAAAGCACCAACGGGATCTCTCCGCTTCGCTTTCATCTTGTCCCGCTAATTATCCAGCTCGCAGCTCGTGCAACATCTGGTGTTTTTAGTCTCTCCCCCGAGGGGTGGTGGGAACTAGTAGCTGCTCGGTATGGCCGGAGAACGGAGAGAGCGAGTTTCGTGTCCCTCGCTGCTCTTTGTTATATCATTAAAATGTAACCTCCTTGACGTGCCCAAGGTTGTGCACGTGGTGCGTATTTGTTCTTCAACCCAATCCAACGATTTCAATCGCTCGCTCGCTCGCTCGCTCACGATATGTTGCATTTTATTCTGTTGATACATAAATGTGTGCCACATTACACCTTACCAACGATCGAAACGAAATGTCGCATTAGTTTCCTTTCTCGGTTCCACGTGATGTAACCACCGGAGGCGCGCGCCCGCTACCGTTCGTTGTTAACTGTTGGCATGCATCTCGCAAGTGAATCACATTACTCCTGATGTCTATCTTAATGGCCAGGCCAGGAATCGCCGTCGTCGTCGTTGTCGTCTTCCAGCAGAGGCAGCGGGGGAGCTTCAGGTCAAATTAAAAATATGCTAATTTGTCCATCATCAACGTCCAAGAGTGTGTGGACGTGCGGGCGTGCGTAAAAAGCACTTTTCCCCACAAAAGCGAATACCTCAAAGTGGTGTTCTATGAATTTAAATAAATTTCAATAGTTTTGCAATACCTTTTTTTCCTGAACTCACTTGTCTGTAAATGCTCCCCATGCTCATGTTGCTCTCGGCCAGATTTTCTTCGACCAAAGCAGTTCCGTGAACATGTCCAAGAACAACTGGCCCGTTCCCCTATGCAATCCCATTACGCGGTGCTCGGGGATGTCCTAAATTTCTACTTCATGCATATTCAATGGTTAGCGCCCCAGGACGAGCACCGCGTTCTCCGGAACACTACGAGCAGCAGCAACGTGTTCGTAGCGCTCTGGTCAACGGTTGCAAGCTCGGAGCGAGACGAGCGGTCGTTGGTTGCATTTCAACGGAAGACAGAGAGAAGGAACGGGATACGGGCACGCAAATGGGGGAAAAAAACGGGAAAAAGGACTCCAACCGGTGGCCGTCCAGGTTAAACGACTTCATTAATTTGATAATTAATTTCAAATAGAAGATTAATTACCAACCGGGCATTACCTGAGAGCCACGAGAGCGCACACACAGCCCGACACGCAGTTACAAATAATTAGTCATCCTGGACAGCAGCTCCCTTTCATCGCTCGTTCTTCCTTTTTGAAGAGGAAAGAGGGGTTCCTTTGGAGAGATAGAGAGACAGAGAGATGTTGCTACAGTTGTTCACAAATTGTCACTATTAGGTTCGGACAGCAAGGGAAGAGGAGAGATTGTAAATGAGCTTCAGGGTTTTATGTGGATGGAGTCATCGACGCCTTTTTACCCCAACCCCCTGTCGTGGTGACGATTGGCTTGATGGCTTGACGGTGTAGGAAGAGTTGTTGCAAGTTACGTTTTATTCAATTTCATACGTCCGTTGATTCCTTTTTTTGATTACCTTTCCGCGAATCGGTGCTTTTATAGCGAACATAATTTTCAATCGTATTTAAAGTTTGCTAACACTTGAAGTTGGATTTGCCGCACAGTAACCCATCACTACATTACATGCACCGTCGTCCACTTGAAACCAATGGACAATCATATCATGCGAATCATGCTTTCAGAATTCCTCAGGAGTTTGAATTATGTATGTTTCATGAGAGTGAGAGAGAGAGGGAAGGTTGGTGCTAAATTATGTATTCGCATAATTGAAATCGTACCAAGTGAGCACACTTTGAGATTGAAAAAGGAACCAGCTCTAGGGTATTTCGCTCGAATGTGTGACCTCTGTCCTGCCCAAACCTCGTCTATGTGTGTTTAATCTAATGTTGGCTAATTCCACAAACGGCCAACGCTGCAAAATGAACTCGTTGCTGCATTTTTGTTGCTCAAGCAGCAGGCGAACGAACACATTTTGTTCATTCTATTAACATCCGCCGGTTTACGCATCGAGCCAGGTGATTGGCCTGAGAGAAGCCCCTCCTTTCCGCTGGCCCAAGACCACAGAAATGCTTTTTGATATCTTTGTTTTTGCGAACTTTTTTTTTCTTTGGTTTGCACGATGCGCCAGCGTCGTAAGGATTAGGATGGTCCGAGGGTACTCGACGGAGGGACGGACGTCGTCCACGCCACGGGGAAGGATCTGATAAATCCCTACTAATGGCAATCTAATTAATGGGTTTTATTTATATTAACCCTTTTCCGTGGGATGAGGGTGGCCATCTTGGGGTAAGGTGCTGCTGCTGCTGCTGGTGCTGCTGGTGATGTGGTGTGCTTTCATAAATAATATTTTAGCAAATTAGTTTTTACCTCGATCCTTCCGACAGACTTTGGGTGGGGGCCACTGGTGGTTTATCCAGGAATCTTTGGGGAGGGGGGAGTTGTTCCTTGGAGTAACAACGTGAGGAAGACGCCATCAAACCACTTCACCCTTTCGGCAAGACGTACACTTGAGTAGACTCCGAGATGCCGAGAGCTGCCTGGTGGTGTCAGCGGAGCACAACAAGTCAACCGCAACCGGGAATTGGGATTGAGTTTTTGGAGGGGGGCAACACCACCCCCTAGACCACAACCAGCTGACGCGTTGGTTTCTGTTGGTTCGCCTCGAAAGGCGAAGCAGCAACCGGGTTGACGTCGTCGAGACACGCTGGCTTCAATCGATTCTAACGGATGGCTGACGTTTGGCAGATTGGTTGGTTACTTACGGCAATCCTTGCACCTAGCACGCCAAAAAGCGATTGATTTTTGGTTCCTCGGAAAGTCTTTCTAACAAAGGGAAAAGGATGAAGTCGATTTGATGATGGTCAGAGTTGTTAAGTTGGAGAAGCGAGATAAGAAAGAACAGGGCGTAGCAGCCCAGAGCTCAGCGGACTTTGCCAAAAGCATCGAGAAGATGCAAGGAGAACAGTGAGCAAAACTCTCGGGACATCTCATCGTCCGGGGTCGTCCGGTGCAGTTAATCCGGAGCTTGTCCCTACCAGAAAGTTTCACCTTCAGCCCGATGGCCGCTTAAAGGCAGCATCAATCAAATATTGACACCCATCAGTGGATAGCCGAGGCGAACACATTTTAGGTGGTTTCGGACACGACCATTCCAGCCAACTAGCTCCGTCACCTGGTGTTTCGGAGGAACTACAACTCTTCAGCTGCTATGTTGCTTCTCATAAGCATGCTCTTCCCTCCTAACGAGTAGTTCGTGTTCGTGGTGCTTTGGCATATAGCACACGTACACCTGCCACCGGAATCGACCAAAAAAAAAAAAGAAAAAGGAAACAAAAGATCGTGGCAAAGGTGTTGCGGCAAATGGCTCCAGTTTCACTCCACTGCACGTTCACCACGTGTGCACGTTTCGTACCAAGTGACGCTCACGTCAAAAACTGGTTATGAGGTAGCTGGTGGCTTGAATTTTATCGCCCCCTCCCCGATTCACGGTAGCAGAAATAGAATGTAGTCAGAGATCGACTTGCTGGTGCCTGTGGAGCTGTGGAGCCGCCGAATAGTGGATCGTTTGGCATAGGTCAAGATGTAGGGCACCGGTTTTTGGTGCCTGGATGCTGTAGAGTAGCTCCCGAAAACGACACCCGTGGACCACTCATTTAGCAGTTATCGTCCGAATCTATCCGGTCCACTCTGCACCAGCGGAGCACGTAGCACACTCGCCCACGATTGAACCGATGTTTGGGAATTGCTTCAATGAAAGCACAAAAGCACGAGGGCGGTAACACCACCTGCTTTTGGTGCCCCTGCACCGTTCCGTTAGTCCGCGATGTGAACTTTCGAATTTATTTTGTACGCCCTGAGCTGGCGTCCATTTTATACTCAATACTCGTCCTATGGGAGTGGTAGGTAATGATGTGAACTACAGCGCGAGCTAGTGCTTCGGAGACAAATAGCAGAAACCATCACCGCCGGCAAATTGTGACCGGTAGTCCGGTTTCGGAAGGTTTTCATGAACCCGTTACGCGATGGTCGCTCATGACACACCTCGGCCTGTCTTTTACTTTCTTTCTGCCTTCGCCGGGAATCGACCAGTTTCAAGGTTTCTTCAACCTGTTCTTTTTTCGCTTCTCGCGAATTCTTATTCGAGCTTTTGATTTCTTTTTTCGGACAACCGGTTTCTGTCGGAGTACAGCAACGCAATGGGGTTTGGAATCATATTTTACGACGGCGTCTCGGGCGTTTCGATATTTGCTTGTCCCATAAAGATACGGAGCTTTTATTGATGTTTGTAAATTGGTGAGTGGGTATTATTGGTGTTAGTAATGTGCGCTATACGATCCCCTTCTGCCGGCGTTTTTGAATGTTTAACATTCAAAGTGGTTTCAAATTTTTTGTTTTTAGTTAACATTTTTAATGATAATTTGTATACGCCAATTAAATTATCTACTCAATTTGTAAGGACAACATAACCTAAAATTACATTACAGCTTTATTTATTGTTGGTTCATAGCATACTCTGATCACATTGTAACACTAATCAAAGGTAAAAAATCAAAGGAACCTGTCCCTTTTATCCATCACAACTTGGAATCCTGTAAAGCAATACACGATTCCCATGGCCGTTCAACACTCCTGCTGGAATGTGCCATAATACTTGTTGGCTCTCATAAAACAAAATACAATAGCCACCATTAATGCAATGGCGCATGGGCGAGGACCCGAAACATGTGAATGATTGTTTTCGGTTCCGATGAGGCTACAGGTACAGGACACCCGTTGGAGTGGCCAACACTTTCCGGACTTACACGCGGGCATGTGCTTCTGTCTCATTACCTAGCTTTTTCTTGTGGCCCGCCGCTCCTTCAGGAATCGACATAAAAAATAACGACAATGCATTAATATTACATCGTGTACTCTCTTCCTTCTTCTTCGAGAGAACAGCCATGGCCACCGGTTCTTGGCTTGGCTGCTGCTTTGCCTTCTCCACATTTTCCGTTATTTGTGACCGACCACAAATTCCGACATTCCCCTGTGCTTCTGGCAGGCTCAAACGGGTCGGAAGAAAATTTGTAGTGGCCATAGAATTGATTTCCCATTCGATACCTTTTCCATGTCTTTCATTTCCGGTTGGCCCTGAAGGCCTTCTGGCTTTCTATCGGTCATTCCGTGCCCCTCCTCCCCCCCTGACCAACTATTGTGCTCCAACTTACGCCACGTGTCCACGAAGCTTGTCCTACATCTCTTACTGGCATTGGCCCTCCTATATTTTCCTTCAATTCTCCAATTCGCCTAAAGGCATTTAGCCCGGGCCTTTCTTTCCTTCCATGTTGATCGATATTGGGTGTTGGCCTGGACCTGGTTCCTGCCGATAATTCGACATTGGAATTATGCAACACAGTCATCGACGGCATCGATTGCAGGTGGTGTGTGGGTGGAAAGCGGAAATGAAATTGTTTTCTTACGAATGGAATCGCCTTTCGCGCGTTGGCGACACTATCACCTCACCACCCAGTTCACCCCACTGCTGGGTGTGAAATAATGAAAGATTATTGTGTTACGAATTTACGATACGCCGATACGCCATCTGAGCCCCTAGAACAAATGGCATTATTTGCATGGAAATTGTGCCACAAAAAGGTACGTCTCCGTTACCAGATGTCGTTGATTTCTTATGAGTCCGGTCCGATTCCTCTAACTAAAGTGTTCGATCGATCCTTTCTCAAAGCCAAAAGGCCATCTCGAAACTCCTTCGAACGATGTGGAAATCAATGCGCCCTCGCGAATCCAATGCCGCCGCGGTCACCGGTCAGGGTGTTGATATTTCATTGTTCTCTTCTTCTAATATTAGACACTAATCCGTCAAGCGGGATGGGATGGCACCCGGTTAGTGGCGCGCTCGGATTGATCTGGTTCAAAAACAGAAACCCGCGGTGCTATCTCACTATCTGTCACCGACGAAAACAATAATCTTTCGATGTGGGGCTCACTCGCGGGCCTCTAGTTTTCGGATGTGATAAACCTCCGCATCACCGTTCTGTAGTGGATAGCCCCGGGGGTCTGTCCGTTTTTTCTACTTCTTCAGTCAGCCATCGACATTATTCTAAATTTAGTCCCGCAGACTCCTGCGCTTACAGATGGCTACTGCTGGTGCTGGTGCTGCTGCTGCTTCGGCGGCTCCTCGAGTGTGTCCGCTCCAATCCGGTAGCCGGCCACGGGCATCTCCGTTTTGTAATGGATAACTACTTATCGTAGAATTTATGATCTTCCGTAAATCAAATGCGTGCCGACAAGCAACCCTGCTTACCGCTCACTGCCAGGCCAGGGGGTCTGTGTTCACTGATCTCTGGTGCTTTATGCCCTCCTCACGTAACGTTTGGGGGGGGGGGGGAGGAGATGTCCGTTGGGTGAAGGTTCTTTTGAAGAAATGAGTTCTTTTTTTTCGTTGCCCTTTTTCCCCGCGTGCTCCTCATTTATGTCTCATCGCTCGTACAACGTATCTACATTAGGACGTGTACGCGAGGGCCACGGGCGCTACCATCTACCGGCCCACCTCTTCGCTGGCACCTTTTCGCTCGTATGGCCGGACCTTGCGAGTTCCGAGTTTAATCAAGTCTAAATTGTTTGCTCTTATCATAGAGCCAGTGAGTTAGGAAGCAGTAAGAACGTAGGCTGCTTGAGAGGACGATGTTTGTCCTCCTGCCAACGGAACCGGTTCCCTGGACTGGCGAATATGTGCCGCCAGTTTGGTTTCCTCCGCGGCCCTACGGTTCCCTATTAATCAAAACGAGAAAAAGGCTCTTGATGGAGTGTTTTATTAAGTTGTTAGAGCGCCCCAAATGTACCAACAAGTTACAAAACGAGTAACTTATACAATCATTACTCTACCTCAAGCTGCCAGCTGAGGCGAGTTGTTTTGGCAGCTTCATATTGCAAACGCTGTCAACGCCAAGCCTAATCGTGACGGTAGGTGGTCCGGTCCAGTCACTCACACGATCGCCAACGACGTTATAGGCAATGTTTTACCCTTTCGGTCACCGCACTAACCCCCTCCACACCCCTGTTTTATCGCTGGGTGGCGGGCGTGCGGTCTACAGTTACAAATCGAACGAGTCATCAATCTCGAGTTTCGCGCGATTCATGCGAGACGTCACGTACGACCAACGATCCGATACCCGCTTGGGGAACACCGAGAGAGGGCGAGAAAGGGGAATAGTAGAGGCTTGTTGCAAGCCTAGGGATTTTTTTTTCGTTTTTGCGAATCAAAGTCCCAAAAATGTGACCCAACATAACTTCCATAAACCCTCAGTGTCCAGTGGTTTGGCAAACGCTTATGCTACGATAAAACGGATCCCCAGACCGCTTCAGAACAAAGAGTGAGTGTAATAGTAGTAGATGATGATGATGATGATGATGATGATCGAACAACTGTTGCAATGATTTGTTTAGCCAAACATGTGTGCGGCACACGTTTCAGGAGAACCACCGGACAGGAGCGGTCCGGTATTGCCCGATGATGTCCGGCTTTTGCGTCAGCGTGGCGTAAATACAGGCGCATGGAGGGGCCACTGGGTGATGGTGGTCGTCGACGTCTGTCGTGTCTCGTCGCGTCCAGTTGTTCAGTGTCCGCTTATTCGCACACCACTCACTGGGTCGTTTCATTTCATCATTTTTCATGGTTTTGCACTCACGTGTCTCGCCGTCGTTCGTCGTCGACGTCTACTCTACGCTAAACCGTATCCGAACCGTCACAGCATTAATCAACACGGGGCGGCATCACCATTCCTCTTACGCGCTTCTCCTCGATTCCGAGATTCGAGTTCGAGACCATGATTTGGCTGATGAAACGTCAGTTCTTTCAGCGCCGAGTATAAGAAGCAGGAAGGAAGGAAGGAAGGAAGGAATCGGATGAGAGATGTGTCCAATGGTGGTGACCCTGGAGGAACCGAACAGCAAAAACGGCCATGTTCAAACAGTCGAAGAGTGAAACATAAACTCTGGTAGCCCTCTTGTGTCCATACGATGACAGCGAAGCTAGGAGGATACCAAATTTGAACAAATCCTTCTCCTCCCAGCGGCCCCCCCCCCCCCCCCCCCCAACCCCCTTATGACATGTTGTGACAGGAAGACACTGCTTCAGAGATCGCTGCAACAGGCTGTGGTTGAAGGGGTTGAAGGGGGGTGTGACTTGTGATAAAAAACAAACGAACTTTTTTCTCAAAATTCAATCAATCACGCAGCACGGAGAACCGTGGCGGATTTTTTTGGGTCATATTTTGCACCAAGACCGCCCAACCCCTCAAATTGGCTGCGGTGTCTTCCTCTTTGGGGGCGTCTGTTAGGCTTCGCCACAAATCACGCCCTTTTACAATGCCCAAATGGTTTATTGGCAATTATCTTTGATGTATAGTGCTTAGTCATCCGATTTGACAAACTGTTCTGAAGTGCTTGAATGCGCTCGCGAGCGATACGCGAGCTGTACCTGAAGCAAAGTACCTGAAGGAATTGATCAATTCTATTGGACACCAGAAAGAATATTCTGATAAAACTGTTGGCCAACCTTACACCAGGTACGTATGATGCCTGAAAATTTGCTCAGGATCTTCCACAACAAGCAATCATGTCCCGGGCGTGGGGAAAATTGGATCCTACTCCTACGACGCACTAGAGCGTGTCACATGATCTGGCTCTTGCTCTCTGGCTCTCTGGCTCCGAAACTAGGGCAGGCGCCAGGCACAAGCCCGAGGCACACAGCATCCAATCACTCTCACTCTCCAGCCTAGCGCTCCAGGACGACGACGAGGACGAGGTTCGTGCTCCCGAGACCCGCAGGGTCTCAAACGATGGATTCTTCCCGTTTTTTCCCACGATTCTTCCCGTGCTTCGATTCCCAAAAGTGAGAGTGTATCCCCGGGGCGCACGATGCTTCGGATAGCGGGACACTACTACTCTCTGTGCTCCACATTTTGCTCGCTCGCTCGCTCGCTCGAAAGTGAAAACACACGCCAAGCAAGCCATGCTCTACCGCTTTGCTTTCAGCGGACAGCTCCTTAAAGGACTTGAAGCAGAAGGCGCAGGAGGATTGTTTTTCGTTCTGCTCTCTTTTTCGAATCCGCTTTTATCCATCTCCTGCTTGATCGGAAATGCGATCTACGCATTATGGTACTGGGGGGGGACCCCCGTGGGACATCCTGCGGGAGCATTACCGCTGCTGGAGCGGGAGCACAAAGCCATCCGATATCGGCCCACGCTCCTATCCAGAGAGCTGATGGTGGTGCTGATGATGAAATCCTGCGCCAGTGTGAGAGCGAGCTGAAAAGCAGTGGAGCAAAATAATGGCAAGTCCTTAAAGCGTTCTTTTGTTCTTGCGATTCTAGTGTAAGGAAACAACACAACGAATGGACCAGTTCCATCCATTAATGCACCACTTATCGGAATGAATCATCGCAAAAAGAAGCAGCGGGGAGTGTCGAGCGAATGACGAAACCCGGCTGGCGTGTGATTGCATGCGGGGACGAAGCAATGATGACGACACATGTACCGTTCGGGGTGTAACACTGCGTCGGCTACCGAAGCTCTGACGGACCGACACAGAACACGAACGAATTTTGATGACGACATCACTGGGTGCGAGTTGCAAGAGCTCTTACTGCTGCTCCTACTGCTGCTGCTGCTGCTGCTGCTGAAGAGAGAAGGCGAAAGTAAAGCCATCACGGTGGAACCACGGTGAAGGAGCAGCAGCAGACGGGTCCTAGACAGGAGGACATCAATAAAACACGCACACACCACGCTGACGTGACGTATAAATGTCGCATACGGCCAGGGAAGGGTGGAGCAGCGAGGCACCACAGAACCGGTCACGACGTTGCACGACTTTAGCGAACGCGCCCGCTCGGACACTGGACGCCCCCCAGTCCCCAAGGCGGTGCTCGCTGCAACAAACACACCTTTCACGAACTCTTCTCACGCGGTTCCATCCGCTTCTTTCGTTTTGTATCGCAACACCACCTCCGGGGACACATCGCGAATTGGTGGTTCACAGCACACTCTGTTTTTGCTTCGAAACTTTTAGCTAGAAGTGAGCTAGCAGGCCCTAGCGGTCGTGTTCGAGTATCTGTATGCGTAGTAGCAGCCGGAGCGACAACCCGATCCGATCCCCGATTTGTCGTGCAACGCAACGCCGAACGCCGATTCGTTCGTGTGTTCGGTCGGAGTGACGACGACGACGACGACGACGACGACGACAACGATGGTGCGCTCGACTGGGCAGGGGCAGGCCGCGCGGATCCTATCGCTCGTTCCGGTGGCAGCGCTTGGCTCAAACGAAATCGCGCCGTTGCCGAGGCAAGTTCGGCGGTCCAACTTCAAACCAAACGCCACTCTGTCTCTCTGTTTATTTCACAAAAATCCTCCCGCGAAACCTGCCGCCGTCCGCCTCCAAATTCTCGTTTCTACGGTCGCGGTACGGTCGCGGAGCGTGTGCTGCGTTCGTGCGTGCGTGCTTCTTTTTCACTGCAAGTGTCTGTGCTTTAGCTTGGTCGCTCTCTCTCTCTTCCTTTCGTGGATCTTGTCCGCCATCACATCCCGTCATAGCAACCGTGGCATACTAGAAGGCAGCAGCAACGAAGAACGCCTACCGGTTACGGCCGGTCCTCATCCGTTTTCGGTGGGGACCCTATCGCTGGAGTGTACTCGCCCCGGCTCTTACCGGTCCCGGTTCCGTCCTTTTTGCGCTTCTCGGTGCATGGCAAGCGCCAATCAGATCAGTAACACAGTGACAGTGTAACAGCGGTAGCAGCAACAGCAACAGCAGCAGCAGCAGCAGCAGGGAAAAGATGGCTGTAACAGCGAAACTTTCGTCTCTGCCATCGGCCAACCCGTGAGCTACACGGTGGCCACTTTCCGTCGCTCTACTCTGGTGCGTTGTGTTTTGCGTGTTGTTTCGGTGATTTGCCAATAGTGTCAGCGATGCATGTGTTTGGGTTGGGTTACTTCCAACTCAATCGCTGTCTCCCGCTCACTCGCTCTTGCCCGGTTTTTGTGCAAATTATTTCTACCTTCCCAATTCCCTATCCGCCATCGCTCCGTGTGCCTCTCCATGACATATTCGCGAGGGGCCATCATTCCGTTATGACGCGCCGGCTATCATTATCTTCATTATCCGTTCACTCCGTTCATGTGAGCCCGTTCCGACGACGTTCCGACGTTGCTGTGGCGACACGCCAGCGCCTCCTACCCCGTTTACGTACTTTGCTAGACATCCAGAGCGGCTGCGATGACAGCACCACTGATTGTTCTCATCAACAGCGAGCCCACTCCGGGAGCTGCTGGGTCGTTCGTCATTCAAATTTTGATCGGCATCGGCAAACTTGGTGCTTGATGGTTCGCTGGTTGACATGGATGGGACATGGACATTGTGTTTTCGGACGGGTCTGGCGTTCTTGAAGCGAACCGTGCCATCACACTCACACTCACTCGCGGCTGCTCTTCAAATTTGATCAGCATCGTCCGATCAACAGCAGCCGAGGCAGTGTGTATACTTACTATCTTTAACCGATGGGCGATAACACGGGCTCTCTGTCTCTCGAGGGCCGGACGGGCCTGCCCGGCGGAGTGCACTCGTTGGTTGCGGTGAGGTATTCGCGAGGTTTGCAATCATCGCGCAGCGGAGGGAACAACATTTTTCGTTTGCTTTTGCCCAGCAGCAGCCTGCTATGATAAGTGCAACTCTGTGCACCAAGTGGTGTACTTGGTGGCATTTTTTTTTGTGCGAGCAGCAGCCCACTCCGATCGCTTCGGAACCGCGGGATGTGCACAGTCACACCGTGTGTACCAAACGCTGGTAGCACTCGGATGCTTGATGCGACGTCAAACTCGGGGCGCGCAAAGAAGAACCGGTTTTTTGCACGGGAAGTCTTTTTTCTTCTTTTCGGGAAGAACCAAACCAAACAGACCATCCGCTATCCGCCGCGTTGGTTCCTCCATTCTCTCTCGCGGCCATGGCAAAACCATTAAAAGCGGTTTTTAAGCTTCGGTGCGGTTCTTTTGGTCGACAGGTTTGGCACTTTTGTTTATCCATAGGCGGCGGAGATGGTCCGGCGTTGGGGGGCAGTTGTCGAAAAAGACATCGCCGTGGATGCGCTTTGGTGGCAAGGAAACACTGTGTATACCTTATCGTCGCTGTGTGCGTATAGTACATGAAGCACAACGTGAGCAGAACATTAATTAATTGCAATAAAGCGCTCGATGGTGGTGTGCGGCGTTGGCGGAGCACCACGACAGCCCCTCTGCACACTCCCACACACGGACCGATCCTTCGTTCGATCGCGTTCGTCTGCATTCTATCTTCCTTCACCTCCGTGTCCGTCCGTTCGGTCCGTTCGCTTCGTTATGCAACGGCAGACCGAACGGTTGTTTGAGCGACGACGGCTTCAGAACACAGACACATCAACCAGGAACAGATCTTGACGATCGAAGATGATTTCCACGGACTGTGCATCGTCGTAAGGACTCAAACGGACTATAGTGGCGTTCTGCACGGATCGAAAGGCAGATCCAGGTGTTTGATTTTGTTCCTTCCCGGTGTGTTGACTTTGGTGCAGGTCGTGTCGACGCAAAGTTCGCAGCAAAAAAAAGATCGGTTGTGTCAAAACCGGACTGATTGCAAATGACAAACGTAAGCGGAAACCGGTTCAGTAAAAGTTCGTGCGAGTATCTTGGCTCTCGCTCTCGGTGTGATGATAAGACGATAACCCGCTTCAAAAAGCCGGCTCCGGAAGGTGGTGTTAACAAACAGAAGACTGTGTTATTGTGTCGCTGAAGAGGTGTGAGAAGAAGAGTGCGAAGAGCGAGGTGATAATCGTTCACCGCCGCGATATGGACAGCGCTTGTTTAGCGGACGTGTCAACCGCCAGTCCCCGCGGGACATTCCATGTCGCCGTCACGACACGAAATGTCCGGTGTCCAGTGTGTACTTATAGAAAACCGATTCACCGATCGACAGAAGGTTCTAGTGTGCGATAAAAAGAAAGATAAAAGGATCGATCTCGATCGATAGAAGAATGGTGCTCTGTATGGTGCCGAGGGGGGAAAAGGGGCGGCGACGATCACTTTACATAAGCACCCACTGCCACCCACCCACACGGGCGTGCGCGCGCTCGCCAACGCACGCACGTGTCACGATCGATCGCTACTGAGCGATCTCTTTTTAGCGACACAATCAGACACGAGAAGGTGCACCAAAGGGCCAAAATCCAATGGCGCTGTGTGCTGGTGTGCATTTGTGTGCATTCAGAGGGGACAGAGAAGATTACATTCAAAACAACACTCCCACATACTCTACCCATCGTTGGTGCTACTGCTGCACTTTTCGTTGCATCGCCGTGCGAACGAACGGAAGAGAAGCAACCGTCGCCGTTGCCGCCACCGTCGCCGTCGAGATGCTTGCCGGACGAAAATAGATGTCTCACGGACGTGGATGTTGAGACGTGTCTAAGAATATGATGGCGGCGGCGACAGGGTTGGTTGGTGGCGGTTTGGTCGATATGTTCCCTCCGAAAACCCTTCAGGAGGAGAAAAGCAAATGCTACCGATGGTGATGCGGCCGGCTGTGTTACGTCTTATGTGGTAGCATCCCCTCTCTCTCTCTCTCTCTCTCTCTCTCTCTCTCTCTCTCTCTCTCTCTCTTTCACGTTCTCTGTCATTTCTTTCTTCACCGTCGTCGATCGTCGAGATCGTCAGAGTTGAGAAGGCAGAGTTGTGAGCAGGCACCGTCCGTACATACCTTCTATGCAACCGACCGGTGTATTTGTTGACCACGATCAATCAATGCAATTGCGCAGAAATGTGGTTGACGATGGCCACGGCGGCCCAAGCGGGGATTTGTTGCCATTTTGCCAGCTACCAGCGGCCCCCTAAAGGCAGGCGACTGTTGGTCTGCGCACAACATCAACTTCTAATTAACGCTAATGCTACTAGCTGCTGGTGATCAGGAATTGGCACGCATTCGGTGGCATTTCCTCGCATAATCGCCTTCAATGGTGGTTTGGCAAACCGGCCTCGCGCCAAAGATTGTTGCGCAGCATCCACCGGTACGCTTACACTCCGGGTTTGGGTTGACGGTACAAGTGATTGCAAGATTGCGCTTGTTCAATGCTTATGCTGGTGGTACGTCAGCCTGAAGATGAAGAACGGTACCACCTCCCCCAGTGTAGCAGTGCGTTTGCCTTGTTGTGATTTTAATTCAATCATCGCGAGTTACGTCTTCTCCGGGTCGTTTGTTAATTTTGTCGTTCCCGTTTCCAGCCCGCGGGGGTAGTGCAACCGAGAGATACTGGTCTGGGACAGACACGGCACAAGCATTTCTCCCCTTAGGGTTGTGTCCGCTCATCTCCGGACTGTTGGACCTGAACATGGGGTGATAAGCAGAGAACATGAGCCTCTCGATGATCGCGCGCGCCAGACAACAGTATCAGGAGCAGTATTATGTTTTTGATTTAATTCCAAAGTTGATACCATAATCATCTTAGCGCAAACGGTTCCACCATTAACTCTTGCTGGATGCTAATCAAGTAAGAGTTCCGGCGCTTGTGGCGCTTTGCCGAAAATTGCGGTTGTAAAAAAGACTTGCTGACAGGAGTGTTCCGGACGTTCATGATGTACCACCTGGCCGCCTTTCTAGCCGTGTTAACCAAATTGTTCACCGCTTGAATTCTCGTCAGTGAAGTTTTCTAAGAACGAACAGCTTCTGAAACTTCCCAGCGATGGATGCGCTGAACATGGCATCCCCGTTTCTGTTCTGGAATGTTCCAGAAACGCCAAAATTTCGTCCAAACATGTGATACAATTTGTGTCTCGTGCTTCAACATGCTCTTGTCCTCTTCTAGCGCACAGTGCGGATGATGCCGCGTGTAAATTTCAATTGTTTCACGCCAACTCCAGCCGCGCCTTTCTCTCAATTGTCATTCTGCCGTGTGTGCAACGGAGAGAGACTGTCATCGTGTTTGTGGCACACACAGCCGCCAATTACCAATAAATACGAGTCAATTGAGTGATGATGAAGGGGATGAGGGTAGAACATACCGCACCACCAGCAAAGCGAGAACACACTCAACAGACACGATGATAAGCTGTGTTCTGACGCTGACCCCTGCGAACGTCTGGGTCGTCTCCCCTTGGGTCATCCGAACGCGCCCCCTCCTGGTCAAATGTTTGCTCTCTCTCTCTTCATTCGAGCCTTCGGCTGACGTGGATTCTAACCTGAAGCGTCCATTCGACTGCGGCGATGATAATGATTATGACGATGTTTCTGGAGCCGCGCGGGAGAGTTTTTTTAGGTAAGACGATGACAAACAATCTCGACGGTTGTGGCGTGCGCTTTTTGCTGCTGTTCACAACCTGTCTTCGGTGGTATAACGTGCGCCCCCTGCTAGACAAGCTTATCGCCTGCAAGCCGCTGCAATAAATACTCGCGCCTGGCCGATAATCAGTCAGGGGGTGGTAACCTTTCCCCTTTTTGCTGTTGAGACAGTTGCTCAGCAAAATTTTAACCATCAGGGAGCTGTTGCGTCGGATCCGGAATCACGAATTGAAGGATTGGTTTTTATGTAATTTTTCTCGCAAGAAATGCACACATGTGTTGCTACTGTTGATGTTGAAGGGAGCAGTCGTGCAGCAGGAACACGTGGTGGTGCGCCGCTTGCACAATCGCATCCGGAGAGTGCAGTGCCAGTGAGTCTCTGGAATACCTCTCTCTCTCTCTCTGGCGCACACCTTCATACAGCTCGTTCCTGTATGGATATGGGTTTTGGCATTCAAATCCATCACATACCAGTGGCAATCGTCCATCTTTTCACGTCCATCGTCAGCGACGATTGCGTCTGTTTGGCTCCCCATTGGCGTACGATCGTAGCGATCCTCTCCATTGCAGAGGTGAAGCAATGCCGAAAAAAAAACCGATGCCGATTATTTACTCTAAACCATCCCACCTCCCATTCTAACCGACTCGCCTCCCGCTACTACTGCGCGCACTTCCGATGCCAAATTGTGCTCTCTCTGTGTATTGCGTTGTTGATCTCCGTTCGTTCGCTCGCAAGTCAAGTGCGGAACTCGAAACTGAACTATCGTGCGGCAGCCGCCGCGGTTCGTGGGCGCGTCCAGTTAACGTCAATCCAACGTGGAGACATACTCTCCGCTCGCGGTTGTGTGCTGCCCCTCAGAACGTCCCTTCCGTCGGACCCCTTTCGTCTCTCGCGGAAATTCGACAAATTAGCGTCGCACATGTGTGTGCAGATGGCGATTGTTTAAGCGTTTGTTTGAATTGCAAAAGAAGATAAAAAAAAGTGCGCAATAGAGGGAGAGCGACGCACACACCAAGCGATGCAACCGATGGACTGCCTTACGGCGATGACGAGGCCACTCTGCGTGTGGCATTGACGCTCACGTGCGCGGCTAGTCCGTTGGTTGCGACTAGGTTTTCTTGCACAGGAAGCGAAGCGAAGGGCCAGACACAGTATTCGTTCTGTGGCTAATTGTTATTGGCGAACGGCCGCTGGCGGAGAAGGACAGTTCGTGATCTCGTGCCGCGATATCGCGTGAATGGTAGCTCGATTGCGTCGATCATTACGATGCCTTACGATCCAGTAGAGGTAGTACCAGTATAGCTGTTTGAACAACAGGTTGCCAAAATTCTAGAGAAGCGACCTAATAATGAATTTTAAAAGCTTTGAGACACATCAGTCGCGTCTTAACATGGTTTTAAGGTGATCGATCTAAAGATGCACGTTGCGTAGAGTATCAACAAATGAAAACAATGTCAATCACGCCCTCTCATGAGATAACTGGCAACTTCTCGATCAAGGAAGTGCTCGCCAGCATGATGTAAGCATGTTTACGGCATCACTCTCAACTCAATCAACCTGTCTTCGAGTCTTGTGCACTCGAAATGCAGGTGACAACGCAACGTTGCACTATCTTGTTGCCCTTCGATGTTTCTAGTGTTTGTTTAAAATTAGCCATCTCTTACAATCTACTCGCCACAGTGAAAATGGGCCTAAGGATTCGTAATACAAGTGCGCATGAGAGAGAGGGAGAGACGGTTGCAAAGTTGCTCGTGAAATAGTGATCGGTTTGGTTGTCGATCTTGACCACCGACCACCGGCGGATGCGCTGTCTCGTAGTAGGCTGCGCAACTTTGAAATTACGTTTTGGCGGTCGACGGTGGCGGTGATGCGATCGCTGGTCGCAAGAATGAAAACAGCAAAATTGCATCGGCTTCTCGTTAGTGCCAAGGTTAAACATAAACACGAAACATGAACGCGCGTGCGACACACACGAGAAACGGTGCCAACGAGAACGGCGGACACATCCGACGGTGTGAGTAAACGCCGTAAAAGCCAACGTTACGGTTTGGCTGTAGTACCTGAAGACGTAACACGGTTGGCCGAATGTATCAATTGAAGAAAATTTAAACAAAAACTTGTTGAACGAACACTTTTGTTTCATTTGCGTGTGGTTTCAAAATGTTGCATCCTTGTACACAAGGAATATGAATTTATAGTCACAATCCTGGGTCACCACCGAAGCTACCGGAGCTATTCCTGTTCGAACGAAAAAAAAAGACACTTTTTCAACCCCTTCTTATTTTTTGCTCCGCCATTATGTCTGGTTCGATTTTTTGGGGAGAAGCGAACGCCACCGGTTGTCGAATCGATATGCCATTAGCTGCGTAAAACCGCCAGCAGCAGGCAGCAGCAGCAGCATCATCAGACGTTAGTTGAACCTCTTGAGAAATGGATGATGATCAGCCGCTCGTACCGTGTCCACCGCATGCGTTCGTTGGGTGGATTGTGGCCGAAAAAAAAGAAACAAACAAAAAAAAATCGAAAGAGAAACAGCGGCACGCACTCGCTAATTTAAAAATAGCCACCCTCCGAATGGCGAATATGTTGAGGTAGCAAAAGAGATTACACCGAGAGACAACCGAAACGACGATGCACGAAACGATCGTACAGGCGCGTGACGCGCGCGCGGGTTACTAGTGGAAACAACCTTTTTTTGCATTTTTTACCGGTGAGGTAGGGAAGAATGTGGTATCCGGAGGATAACAGATCGGATATCAATAACTTCATGTGAAATTTGCAATCTATCCTGTTCCTTAGTTTGCTCTGCACACAATGCTGGCTGGTTATGTTTATATGGAAATGCAGCTCAAACAACAATTTTTTTTAAGTACAAAACTCCCCGAATATTTTCCTCATTCACGAACCCACATTCCAATTTTTTTTGTAACAAAATGCGCGTGAGACTCGCGTTGGAATAAAAATTAAAATAAAATCTCCATCAACCACGGTCACGGCGCCACATGTTGCTATTCGCCCGCTGCTGCCGAACCGAAAAAGCGAGGAAAATCCCATACGAAACGCAACCAACATACACCCGAGACCCACCAAAAAGATCACCGTAACGGCCTGACAAAAAAGATGAATTTTCCGCTTTTCACCACCACCACCACCCATTGACCTCCTGGGGCACACCACCGGCCAGTAGTTACACGGTGGTGCGCGTGTTTGTTGTTGATTTTCTTCGCCGCTTTTTTTTTTGCTTCACTTTTCCGCGCATCTCTTTCCGAATTCCCTCTTCCGTAGCGAGCACCACGAGGAGGGGGAACAGGGCACAGCGGGTTGGCATATTGTGTCGTTGGGTCGGAAATTTTGCATTCTCACCGATGACGATGACCCCGAGAGACGGACGCCGGACGCCAAAACGCCGGACGGTTTTCAACAAATATTTTCACGGTGAAGGCCGACCGTGTCTCCGTCCTCCGGTCCTTACACCTGCTCCCGGCACCGTACCGGTCGGATGGTTCTCGTTGGCCCTGTTGCCTTCGTATGTTTTGTAGCCGCTCGATAGCGTTCTATGTTTAACTGGCAAACTCAGCAGCAGGCTGAGAGCTCGTGGCTGGTTGTCACAAACAGAGTGCGAGATTGATTATCAAACGCCAAACATCGAAGAAGCCATATGTTTCTCATTTATGATGCTTTAAGGTTATGTTATTCTGTGAAGTGGAAGATTTTTCATTGAATTTCCTTTAAGGGTTTCCTCTTATCATTGCCGTATTATTAAAACTGTGAACGTAATCCATTATCCCTATCCTATCTAAACGAGCTGAACAGCTCATATTCTGTTGCACAATCGCGCTACGGGACACGCTTGACGGGAGGACTACTAAAAGCTCCACTAAGAAAAAAGAGCGAGAGAGCGAGAGATAAAAGAATCTGGTGGAATCCCGGTGCTCATCGCACCGGAACCACCGGCTACAGCTCACATAATTCATCATTATTTCGTCAATCCTCAATGTCAATTTGCAGCGGTGTGGAGAACAAAGATGAGATTTTGTCGTGTGCACAGCTGGAAGCACGTGAACAGCAGCAACAACAATTGTCCGTCGAAGCAGTTGAGCAGCAGTGCAGTACAAACGGCGGAAGCGCCAGTGTTTGTAGTAGTTCCAGCAGTAGCGTACCAGCAGCATCAACGCCAGCACCAGCTCTACCAGCTGGTATCGCAATAGTGAAAGTGCCAGCGGAAGAAACAGTTACCATCCGCAGTGAAAACGATCCACTCGGTGAAGTCGCTCGTGTTGTTGTTGGTAGTGGAGTTGGTGGAGGTGCATTTGTGGTGTGCTGCCCCTCGAGGAAGAACAGTGCCGATAAGGAAGCAACATCAGCAGCAGGAGCGAACCAGCAACGTATCCTTCGCGAGCAGAACAGTGTTAGTGGAGGTGTGGTTGTTGCCGTTGGAGGTGGTAGTGGTACTGGTCCGCAGAAAGCGCCAACTGCGCCAACAAACGTCGGCAAAGGTCCGGTGTGCGTGACGGCATCCATCTTTACCAGTCTCGAACCGAAGGCAGCAGCAGCAGCAGCAGCAGCAGCAAACAAACAACCGATCACAGCGCCAACGTCGAGCAGTGGTGGCGTTCCGGCTGGAAGTGCGCCAGGATCGGCTGCAGCACCGCTGCTACAGTCGGTGACAGCGAAGCTGTTCGTAACGCTTCCACCGACCCCCACCAGCAACGGTGGCGCGGGTGCCAACAAACCCCAGCACGCCACCGAGAAAATCTTCGCCCCCAGGACGGAAGATATGAATAAGGGATTCTTGATGTTCTCCGAGGAAGAGCCTGGCCTGACAAGTAAGTAGTAACCCCTACTCGTGAAATCGTGAATTTTCATGTTTCAAAAATCCATAACAATGTGAGACGAGAATTGATTTTTCAGCTCCCCTCCTGCGTCTTATCTAGATGCTCCAAGAAAGTGAAGTCGAATTTTCCCCCCAAAGGCAACAGAGGAGTTCCCTTTCGATATCTCTGGTCTGATGGTCAACCAATAAATATCATCACTACCGGGCATTCTGTCGAGAGGTGGAGAATGGGGTGCTGCTTGCTTCCTTCTCTCGCCTTCGTTAGCTCCAATCATAACGTCCACGGAGAGGGGAGGGTTGATGGTCGATGGTTAGCCGCACACTCACGCACTGGTGGCCCAGCTTAAATTACGTTGAGCCTCCCGGGAACATCGCTTGGGTCACCTTAGGGGGCCGCTACCATCCACATACCAGCTCCTGTTTCTATTTAATGAGCTAAAACGATGGCGATGGATACCCTGGGCCACTGGGCGCTGAAATACTCTCGCAGCGCTGGCCATAAACAGCCGACTGGCAAATGGCGAGTGAGTGAAAGCCGTGGCGGCTGGCAAAAAAAGGGACATAAAGTAGCTCCGTGGGTGGTGGTGATAGCAGGTCGCGCCAGAAAAGTGGTGTCACGTGATGAAAGCATAACGAGCCGGGGAGAGAGAGAGAGAGAGAGAGAGAGAACTCGATAGGAAACACGGGATGGCGAGGCGGAGTCGAAAATGGTTCCCATGGCTTATAACCCGAAGCACGCTTCCGCAATGGTTTCCGCGTTCCGCCAACCCTTGGAACCATTGGTTCCAGGCGCTTCCTGGAACGCTCCTAGTGGACGACACGAACCGAAGGATCGCAAGAAGAAGGCGTCAGAGGCGAGCGCCACTTAAGTAAGCAATGCTCCATCGCCATCGCCAGATAGATGCTCGCATGGGATAGAGCGTACCACTCCTCTACTGACCTAGATTCCAGCGCTCGGTAACGGGGGGCGGTGGTTCGCGAACCGAATCCTATCCAGCTTTTGCTGTGCTGTGCTGTGCTGTGCTGTGCGCATGCAGCGATGGACAAACGGGACCCAGTTTTGCGCCAGGAGTGTCCTGCAGAGTGCACAAAAAAACAACGGGAAAACTATGTCAGCGTGCCTGCGGGTTGCGCTGGCCTGCTCTCATTGTGTCTTGCCTTGTACAGTGAGGATGTCTGTACTTGTCTGTTCCTTCCTACGGCGAGATCCGTGTTTGTGTCTTCACTTTGAAGCAGTTTTTGAAGCATAAGTCAACATGTTTAGCCATTATGCCTTGGTACCCTCTTCATTTAGTTAGTAGTTAAAGTGACACTCTCTCTCTTTAAGAAACTTTTAAGTATTTATTGCACTCTTTCGCCATTCCATGCAACTCTCTCCCTCTGTCTCTAGCGGCACTTTATCTCTTTAATCCACTTGTCATCGCGTCAGTTGAAGAGGAGACGAATTTGTCTCAACCTCACTCAATTTTTATCGACGATCTCCCATTCATCTCACACGCGCGCGCGCGCGCGCCCGCTGCTACCACCTACCATTTAGCTGGATGATTAAGGATTGGGTGATTCGCTACCGAGACCCTCATC
>NC_064877.1:13687500-13720000 GCF_943734665.1 Anopheles aquasalis
ACGATCGAGATCCAGAACGGTTTTACGGTTGTTGCCCCGAAGTATTCTGTACCCCAAAAAAAAAAATAACTAGTTCCCAGACCAACAGCTAAGGCACTGCGTCCTTGGGTTGCTGGGTTTTGCACGATTGTGAAGGCCCCGCTCTCGGGTCCTCTATTAGCGGTTATTAGCATCATGCCAATCGCCGTTCGTCGTCGTGATCGCGTTGTGAAGGAAGGTGCCAAATGGACTGGCACACAATGGTGCGCACCTCGATGAATGGTGTTAAACCGTGCGCGAAACATCTAACAAACAAAGAACTCACGCTGAACGCCTAGGCGTGCGCTGAGGGCCACAGAACGGATTACGGTGTGCGTGCGCGTTGCACCAATGGAAAGCACACCCATCAGAGCCACGAACCAAAATGAAACCAAATTGAAGCGGCTTCGTTTGAGAAAGCAATTATCATCACGGGGAAAGGTCGCAGCACACACAGTGTTCAATGTTAATGTTTGTCGGTGGATTATATTCATAATTAAGAGATGTATCTGATAGCGATCGTTTTAGATTGCGGGTAAATTGCTTCATTATACCATTGCCATTTGGTGATCGCTTGGCATACCGGCATCCCGGCATGCCGGCCCGTGTTCCGGAATGCCATCGCCGTCTTGCACCAGCTTCCAATGATTCGCGTAGACCACGAAAGGAGGAAAGGTAATCGGGCGCTTTGCTCTTCTGCACCATCACACGATCGGGGTGCGCCCGCGCTTGGGACTAAAAATAGCTGCCCAAATAATGATGGAGCACTACCACCAAATCGTGAAGAGCTGCGTTTCACGGCGCTACGTCGTGGCAATGTGCAAACGAAAACCGCATCCATCGAGAGGAATCTCCGTTTCCCCATTAGAACACCACCCACCAAACCAAATCCGGCCACTGCAGACGAGCCGAGACGAGCATTTTCAGCTGATCCGGTGATCAGCAAATCCGTTGCGCGCGCTTTTTTAACGGTCGCCGGCCCGCTCCTCGGTCGTGTTGCTCTTCACTTTCCAATTTCCATCTTCCACTTCTCACCCCGGGGGGGTTGGGAAAACCGTGGCGGGCTGGGTCTGGCTGGGAGGAAGGTATTTTTAAAATTTCCACCGCGTGATCTGTTGCTCACTAACACGAGGAAAAGAGGAAATGAAGCTGAGGGTGTGGAGCATGTTCCCCATACGCGGGGAGTCGCCAGTAGGATATCGGAATCGGCGCATCCGCTTCCCGGTCGCGCCTGGGATGCGGAGAATCACATTTCAGTGGAGCAGTAGCACCGTTAGTCTGTCTGTGCGGTGCGCTTATGGTGGTCAACATGGTGTAGGTGTCCACCACCAGCTGATGTATGCACCAGCAACAGCGGCAACAGCAACGTGAGGTGGTCGGTTTTCCGTTACCGAATCCGTTTGGCTTTCTTTCGCGTCTGCCACGCTGGTGCGCTTCGGTTACACAAAGCCGACAACAACAAAGGAACAGCGCTTGTGTGCGCAGTGGTCCGGAGGCTAAATTGTGGGTGTTTTGAGAAGCATAATACCAGTGGGTGGACACGCCGTGCAGTCTGATAGGTGCACACGGTACTGCGCCCACTATGAAGCCCACATTTCGGCCAATAAACACCCATCACTGCAGCATGCACACGAGCTGCATTTCGCGCTTCGCGGGGAAATTCTTTTTTAGCACTTTCAAGCCAGTCAGGTTCCGTGGGAAGCGGGAAAAGTGGGACACTTGAAACCCAAGGAACTAGCAGGGAAACGAAAGTGAAAAGCAACCGACAAGACAGCAGCGGCAGCGTGTGGTGTGACACTCGAAAGCAAATCAGAGAACGGTTCCAATTCCCTCGTTGCTGCTGCTGCTGCTGCTTCTTGTCGAGGAACGGTGCGAAGTGAAACACGAAAATAAACGGGAATTTCTTTTTATATCACACGCGCGCGCCCGCTCCCGTCAGCCCGCCAATCCCTCCTTTTGGGACAGTCCTTCACTACTGCTGCTGCTGCTGCTGCTGCTCCTTCTTCTCCTCATCGATCGATCGAAGCGTCGATGGTGGTGTGGCCGCATGGTGGTCCGGACCGAGAACGGTTTCCTTTCTTTCATCGGATGGTGTAACAGGGCACGATGATAGCCACTTTGGCGATAATGCGGCGTTCTGTGTGCTATTGCGCGAGAACACTATTCAATCAGGCAAATCAGGCAAGGATGCGTTAAAGTTCATCAACTTTTCAACGTTATTTTTAACGTTACACATTCATTCCGGAGCACATTAGTGGGACTGCATCAATGGCGCCCTAGGCGTGGTGCGTTGGGCTGACTCTTCTTTTGGTACAGAATACTTCGAGGAAACCGAGGGGTAGTTGCTTCGCATGCAGCTTAAATCATCCCCCCTTTTCCCGCAATTTATCTCATAATCTATCTTCATTGTAGGCGACACGTGGAAGTTCGAGGATCTGCTGCAGCTCAACGATAGCGACGGTACCCTGAGCAACGCCGTTGCTCCGGCAAAAGCCATCCCGCAACAGGTAGCGAAAGCGATGTCGAAAAAAGTGCCATCCGGTACAACCGTTAATGGCAACAATAAGCGCACGCTAGCCGGTGCCAACGAAGGAGTTGGTGCTGCTATCGAACAACCGCAAGTCTACAAGCGTCTGCGGCCATCGGGATCGTCTTCGTCGTCGTCGTCGTCGTCCACGTCAGCACCACAGCTACTGCAGCAGCTGATGGCACCGTCGCCGTTGCCACAAAAGCTCAAGTCCAAGTCGAAGCTGGTACAGGACGGATCGGCCGGTGGTCGCTGGCCAAACGGTGCAGCGAACGGTGGAGCCGGTGGGCTGCTCCAGGAGCAGTCCGGCAACTCGGTGCTGATGAACCTACTCGTCAGTGGTTGCGATGTAAGTGCGGGCTACAGTTGTTTTCCCCGTCCCAGCAAAGCAGCCAAAGCATAGTAGAGAGATAAGCGAAGCGGTAGGAGAGCGGATACTCCTCCACTCCTCGACGGTGGGTGGACGGTGGTGCGAGGATGATTTCCCCAGAGGCCGAGGATACGTGAGTGTGCGTTGAGCAGCAGTAGCCGAACGAGCGTGCTTAAACGGCGCACACAAACTATCCTTCGGGTCGATGGTTCGATAACGGAAATCATTCAGCACCTCGGGGGGCGGGGGGGGGGGGGGGGTGTGAGTTAGTTAGGATGGTGTACAAAAGGATTATCTAGAGAAGGAAGGAATGGAACTAGAGCAACTCGATGCCGATAGAGCGAGAGGGCGCGCAATAGTAGTAGACGCGAGAGAGGTCAAGAGCAAAAGTGCGATCGTGCAGCATTGCGACGATGTGTAAAAACCCAATTACTGTGATAGTTGATATAATTTATAGTTTATAAAACACGAGGTAAGCGGAGCGGAAGAAAGGAATTATGAAACCGAGATTGAAAAGGGCTAGCGCGACAGAGGAAGGAAACCTTTTTTTAATGAGTAAACGAGAATCAAGACAGAAAATCTAAGCGGAGCGAGAGAGCATGGGGGAGAAAGAGACACATACAAACCAAGTGCAAAACGGCTGTCTAGTGCAAAAAGTGGGGCATTCAATGCTGTTAAGTCATCGAAGGGAACTGCTACTAACAATAAGGGGTCTCATGCGTATCACGTGTGTCCGTGTTTGGGTGTGTGTGTGTATGTAATGTTTAGGAATGTGTATGTGTGCGCATGAGAGTGGTACAGCCACGTGTCGTATCATTACTGGAATGTTCTTCATTATACGGTTTCTGTCCGTCTTCAGTCCGCCTTCTTTCGTCAATGGTTTGCCAGGCTAGCGGCACTAGAGCTCTTCCGGTAACTTATCTTTCGTTTGCTTTGATACAAGGCCTCAGATAAGAGTTTCTAAAAAAAAAACATTAGCGAGATTCGAAAGTGTCGTCGAGATATTTGCTAGTTGTTTAATAAACACCAACATCTTTGTTTACTCTTCGTTATACTTATTTGAGCTCGTTCGTTCTCTCAAAGTCTATAGTTTGGCTTATTTTCACTCAACTATTTAGGACATCTCCCTCACCTATCACTGATTGGCACAACGAGAAAGAGAGGGAGCAAGAGAAGAATAATAAAAGAGTAAAATAGAAGTGAAAACCGAGTACGAGAGCCAGGGCTTGATTGCGACAAAGGGTAACCGGGATCGAGGAGCGGAAAGCATAAGTTATGATAATACATTTTCAGTTCAGCGTTTTGCAAAAAAGAAACATAAAATCTTGCATTGCATCAAATTCGTGCGGCAAAAAAAGGGAATCCATGCCCCCAAGCACTGCGGGCGCGTCCAGGGTGGGGTGTCCCATCGATCGTTCCGATCGCGTGGTTGCACACGCCACCCCGCCACGCTGCTGCTGTCCGGGGGCTGCTGCCGGTTACGATGTTTGTGAAAATTATTCGTGAGCTCCAAAGGTACAAATACATTAATACAAAAGAAGCAAAGGCATACAAAAACCTACAAAAGAAACAAATGGGCATGCGCGTGAGGAGGGAACTGCCAATGCGCGGGAAAACGGAGAATGAACGTTATCGTTCTGTTTCCCCACTTCCCCTTTTGGCTTCACTCCTTTTTGCTTCATTTCGGCAATTGTACAAAGGACAAATGGTAGAAGCTTTAATTCGATCGAGACTTTTTTATCAACCTCTCCCAATGCGTACGAACTCAATATGATTAAACGATGAGTGCGATGAGTCCTTGCCCTGCCTCCTCCTGCATGAAGATGTGAGCAGTGAGTGGTGCATTGTGTATTTCACGTTTGCCATTTCATTCTCGATTGTGCTAGGGCAATTAAATCTAAATATCTTTAAACCTTTGGACATTTTGAGTGGAAGTAATCTTTTCCTACAAAAAAAAAAGGATTCGGAGACTCCATTACTAAACATGTTTCGTTCTCTCTGTTTGTTGGTTCGATACACAAACCAGTAATAGTTTATCGTATTACAAGATATGGACATCCCTCTTTCCGCCCCGAAACAAACAAAAAAACAAAATCATCAACATCCTACACCAAGGCCCTACTCTCGCGTCGTTCTAGATCGCTCGTGGTTCTGATCTTTACTGAAGCTCAAAGAGATCATATGGCAGTGGCAGCCAATCGTCGGCTGCGCGCGTGCGCTGTACAAATCAATTAAACTATTTCATAAGCTTACCGACGAGGTAAAGTAAGGCGTTAGCGTGGTAGTAAGGTAAAAATGAATCAGATGAATAAACGAATCGGCGAAAAACAGCTGCATAAAGCGATGGTTCGCTTGCTGGAATTCTCTGAAACGCAAGCTAGAAGCGTTCTACCGTGTCATTACTGTAATGATTGATTGCAAAGCTATTATCAAAGTTGATGATCATAGATGCTAAATTCCAATGGAATTCTTGAAGGAAACTAAGCGAGAGGCATGGCTGCACGTTGCACAACATTGAAGCAAAGCGTTATATCAATAGCAACCGCGCTTGTGTATGTGAGAGTATGTGTGAGAGTGTGCATGTGTGGAAACGTATTACCTCTTTGAAAACAAATCGAACAGAAATGAACAAAACAAACAAACGACCCTCAACAAAACAACAAATACAAACGAATATACCTCTGAAGCATGGAAATAAAAGTAAAACATAGCAAATCCCCGAATACAAATGCAGACCGAAACGCATCGTACAATGGAAAATAGATAAGGATAGCAACAGGAGACAAACTACGGTTGATGAAAACGAAAGTGCAAATGAATAGCAATGCAGTAAGCATTGCCTTTTGATCGTGGCTAGTACGGCTGCTAGGTACGTTAGTTTCATCGTTTTTATGCAGCTCAAATTTACCGATTTTTACACCGGCTACTAGGCGCCTCCATCTCGGGGGTTACTAGGCGCCTCCATTCTTATGGTACGATTGGGTCAAAATTACGAGCGGCTACACTAGTTGCGCCTCATAGTAGGCGCCAGCAACCATTGATATCTTTCATTGATAGTAACGGTACAACTATCGCACAATTCTTCTGTTTCGCTGCTTTATTTTCTTTCAGCGAGCATTGTAATTGAGCGTCGTCGGTGCGCAGACTTTGAGCGCGCAGATTAGGTGCAATTTTGCGCTTGACGTCTTCGGAATGGGTGTGTCCCGGTATGCACCAACTGCTGCACGGGTTGGATGCACATCGCGTCATTCAAGGACCGTTGTTCTACCGTTTTAATGTGTGCATGTGAATGGCATTGGATTGGATTCTGAGCTAAATATAGGCACCGACAGTAAAACTATAAACACTTCCCGTGTTATATAATTAACACATCACCCGTGTTACGTCGCCGCCACTACCTTAATGCTTCTACTGCTCGGCGTGAGTGTGGTGCTGCTGTGCTGCTCTCCGTGTGCATTTTGGGCCAATGGCACCGATCCTCCTTCCCCTACCCTACCACCGCGTCTCCGGTTGGTCGCGCGTTTCATTAATGGCGTCGCCATCTAAAACGATGCCACCTACTGCCAACTACGCAAAAATTGCACGCCAATGCCAAGATCAGAGTGCGCTTGGGCATTTGGCTTTTCGATACATTACATACATTTTGCCTGTAGTGTGTTCTCCATCGTGTGGTAACGGATCAGGTAACGGGCCGGTAGTTTCACGTAGCACTGCCAAGGCATTCGGCTAAAATGGTAACAGATAAAACATGCATAGCATTATAATAAAATCAAAAATCATTTAAAAAAAAAACAATATTACGATAAGCTTTAATCTTTAGAATCACGTCTTTAACTAGAGTAGTAAACGTGTCGAGCGTGGTGGTGAAACAGACATTTATCCAAACTTCCGTTACTGTTACGGAGTTACAAATACAAAATACATTCTCTATAAATATATAAACAAACACTCTCTTGACTAACCTCCCCCCCAAAAACAACACGTACTGATCGAAACCGGCCTCTCCGAAACATGAACAATGGAATGCAATGCAAACCAAAGTAAAAGTTCTTCTTGATGACGACCTCCCCTATAAATTTGTAACCGCGGTAACCACAGCCAAATCCAGAGCTTTATTCTGTAAAGAACACATTTACGATACACAGTTGTTCGCCCACAACGGTTGGAACAACGGTGCATACGGCAGAGACGACGACAACGGTTGCGTTCTGTTGGTCTGTCACAATTAATAACGATAAGCGGCGCATAGTAAGCCACTCACTCACTCACACTTATGACAGTTAATATTAGGAAGGATCGTCGAGTAGGCGAGGAGAATAATAACTATACACACGAATATTATCGTATCAGCAAAAATTAGAAAGCAACACACTCACCGGGGCACGGTGCGTGGATTAGTGTGTTTAAAGCATTATCGAAAGTCATTATTATCAAGCGATTTGTGCAGCGCCATTATCAGCGTGTTCTGCGTACAGGAGTAGCGTCGCTGGTCAGCAAACCAACAAAAAAAAAAAGAGGTCAAGTCACTATTTATCTAATCTACCGGATGTAGCATCCACGTAGTAGTCTCCTCGAAACTGTTGTTGCATGGATACCACGCAAATATTGAGCACCATTTAAACGGCAACGGTGGTGGTGGTGGTGGTGAAATTCAATATATACGATTGACTGATACATCCGATAAGTTTTATGTCCGCTTCCTTTTGTCCTCAGATCCCCGCAAAAATTGAAACCGTTTGCTCGCGGTGTGCGTTAGACGGAGGAGGTTTGTTTTGGGAGGTTTAGTCAGTGAGTCAGCAATGCCGGAGTGCCGGATAGGGAATGTTAGTGACACATTGTTAATGAGAGTTTATGAGGTTTTAGCAGAGCGAGAGCAGTTCGGGAAAGGAATGCGGAAAAGATTTAACGGAATGCGCGTGATTAAAGAAGAGAACGAAAACATTAATACACCAAGAATGATTGTTGATCCCTTACATTTGAACCGATGGAAATATATTATGCTTCAGAAACACCATTATTAAAGAGAACGCGTGAAAGTTAAACGTCTAGTCAGAGAACTCCAAGTAGTGTTTTTTTTTTAGATTAAATCAGAATTATCATTAAAAGTGATCAGTTTTACAGGATGTGCAAATCTGTTTCCTTATCTGTGAATGCCCTCAAATGTTCGAATTGAGTTGCACTCGGTTGTAACAATTGTTAGGTGGTTTAGTTTACCTCCAGTGCTGGCATAGAAACTTCAAGAAACTGTGCTTCGTTCGTTCGTGGCACTGAAAGGATGAAAGTGCGGAATGGAATCAAATACAATACCAAAAGAACTGATTAGGCAAAGTCCACACGAAGCAGCAACAAGTAAGAAAGCTGGATCGCAAAAGGTTGTTTTACTATTATACAAACACAGACAAAATCACAAACACAATTCACGGTGCCGTACATATTGTTGTTGAATGTATCGTTTGAGGTATAATTGACTTGCAAAATGGAAGAGAGTTGCGGGCGAGATGTGTAATTTAGCTTGTAGGGATAAGTGACGAGTGTTGGAGTCAGTCATATTTGGCTGTGGAATGGTGTCTGTGGGGATCGTTTTGGATCTGTCGCGAGGCATCGCGTTCGCTGTCGGTCGGATCGAATCGTAAACGGCAACGTGGCGCACGTGGTGGATGCTGGCTAATGAGCAATTTCGTAAAATCAAAACTGTGCTACTGTGACACGATCGACGATCCAAAAAAGTAATAAAATCCGTAGAACCACCGAAGCAAAAATCCATTAACGGAACAGAAGAAAAAAAACCCATTCGGAGCAATGCCTAACAGACAGAATACAATCAAAGACAGCAATCTAACCGAGGAAGACGACGACGGCAACGAAGGGCCATGAAGCTTGACGTTGACGAACTCGTTTTCTCGGCATCTTTTGGTATCTGGTGCGTTACTCGGCCAAAAAAGGCGATTGGAGCGATCAAGTCAGAAGAAGATGAAGAAGAAGAGGAAGGAGAAGAAGTTAGGCGAACAATTTCCGTCCCTGTTACGATCCAAATCATCTTCGCACCTTCTTCGTTTGAGCTTTCGATTATAGTGAGTAAGGGCGTGCGTTTGGGTTACTCCATCCTTCAACCACAACTCTCTCTCTCTATCCCTGTCTATCGCGCTGTCTCCTAGCGATCGCCTTATTTCTGTCCCCGGATATGAGATCACACACCATTCACAGAGACATAGAGCCTAGAGCGCAAACATCCATTCTATGGCGCGTAATAAAAACGTTTCTTCAAAAAAAAACCCGTAGCATTCGAAGCGCTCGTCCTCTTCTTCCACCGTAGGGTAAGCTGCAAACAAATGTTTGTAATCACGATCGTAGAAATGGTAGAAGAGAGTAGAAAAGGCCGCAACTGGAAACGCTTCAAAAACTCAGGCAATCTCATCTAATCGGTGAAGCGCGTGAAGCATAAGCAAACCATCTAAAGCAAAACATCAGAACCTATTGCAATTTAAATGTCGCCATGATAATGATTAAGCATAGGATACGAACGGAAAACCAGAAAACAGAAAATAAACACTAAAATTAAAACATCACAAACACGGAACAGACTACTAAAGAAACCGGACGGCAGCCCTTCTTACACAAAACATTAAAACACATCACACTGTCCAGGGCTGTCCGGTGTGCAAGGGATGCGAACTGTGCGAAGCGGAGTGGAGGGGCGGCAGCAGGTGACGAGAGCGAAAATTATTCCAAAAGACTTATATGATTAATCATGTTCTAGCTAGTAGGTCCCAGTATATACATATACATATAAATATAAGCATTGGTAAATGTTTTTACCGGAACGTCGGCGGGTGGTGGAGGAAGAAAAAACCGAGGATCGTAAAATCAGAAGCGCAGAGAGGGCAATAAATCGAACTTATGTGTAGCAAACGTTGCCAGACATGCAGTGGTAGTAACCCGTTCTCGCTCTCATTCTCTCTCTCTCTCACTCTCAACCACAAGTAAATGCTAAAACTTTCGAAATCAAAAAATTAAACAGAACTACCAGATTAGCGCCCCTGGTGGGGGGGTGGTGGCTTGGAGAAAATATCGTGAATTTTCCAGCAATCTGTGTGAGCAATCCGGAGCTAGCAGAGAAAGGTTTTAGTTAGTAGAAGATGCCCAAGAGCGGCAGGATCGGTAGCAGACAAGGACAGGGGGGACAGAGAAAGGAAGGAAGGCTGGCTGGGACACGGGGCAGTGGGGGCAGAGGGACCCCGGGGCGGGGTTGGTGGAAAATGTGAAAAATAAATAAATAAACGAACAAAAAATCCCGAACAAAAAAAACCAAGACCCTTGGATCAATCGTCCACGAGTGGTGTTTTCTTTTCTTTCTTTATCCCTGCAAATGGTGTGTGTATCTGTGTGTTTTTTTTTGGTGTGTGTTCTACATTTTGTTTGACGATTCCTCCAGGCGGCGGTGACGGCGGCAGCAGCAGCAGCAGCAGCAGTCTGCCCTGTCAAAGAGCAACACATCCGTCATGGGAGAATGCATTAACGGAAGGAATGTAAACGAAAAGGCTCCACGACAGCGCACGTGATGCACGGCAGCTGCCAGTAAAGTAGGCCAAGTAGTAATCGGACACGCCATCAGGAGCCAGATGTCGGTTTTACTCCCGGCGGAACGCGATCAGTTCCAAGCATCATCCATCATCCTGGCGCTCGCGTTTTTTAAGCTCACAAACTCCCGTCCAGTCCACTGGGTGGGTGCGTCACCAATGTGGGTCGCTCTCCTCCGCTTCCCCCACTTGCTCTGGCCAACATATTTCACTTTCGCGCTACTAATCATGGTGGCCGCATGTCCTCGTGGCACACTAGTGTGTCGGTGTGTTCGCCTGCTCGGATAACACACGAGCACGAAGCTTGCGTTCGGTTCGGGAACAGCCGAATGCACTCTCCGATGCTGAGCAACCTGCTAGATGATGACGTCACGCGTTGTTGGCGTGGCGTCATTGAAGGGAAATTCGCTTACTGTGGTCCCACGCTAGCTTTTTCATTCTTTCTCTTCGGTTTTTGGTGAGCATCGTTTGCACTTTCTTTCGCTCCTGTTCTCTCTGTCTCTCTCTCTTCGTGCTTATCCTCTGGTTACGTAAGCGTACACGAGGGCGATGGACTGACGAGCGAGCCGCACTTGAGAGGATGTTGAACTTTCCCTGCCACGGACAGACGAACTCGGTGCAGTCCGTCTGGCACTACCATCGACGGCCGAGCTATATGGCTCTGAAAAGGCCTCCCGGTGCGAGACTGCGTCTGGTGTTGTTGCAGTTTTGCTGAGACGAGCCTAGCGGAAGGATTAATGGGTGGTTTTCTCGATGAATGGCTTTCTGGTTGCACCGCCAGACCGCCGTGGCAGGAGCGCCGTAGCTTCGTGCTTCCGGCCTCCGGATGTCTTTTGTGTTTTTTGAGCACATTTGGATCGATATGAGACGCGATGGTGACGAGATGGTGACTCTCGGAAGCGCTTTAATCCGGCCTGAAAGAGGGGCGGTCTCAAACCGCTCCTTCATTAGTTAGGGCCGGGAACTTCAAAGACAATGGCGTTAAGAAGCTTAAAAGAAGCTACCGTATAGCTCTGCTCGAGAGGTATTTTGTTCATTTCCTGCTCTGCTGCAGGGTGAGATTTGACCTTTTTGGGGTTCGCTTATTACCGCTAATTAATTCAAACTATTACTATTGTATTTAAACTTGCATTTTTTGCTCTTCTTTTAGTTTTAGAAATGAGAAAAAGCTTTTTAATTATGTCATCAATTTGATAAATGTTTGAAATGGTTGGTTGCTAAGCTCAAATTCTTCAATTTGATCTCATCATGCAATGAAACCCCATTCTCCGGAACCATTAGCTTAATATTTAGTGTACTAGTAACCAATTACCTCTATCGCAACCAATTAGGGAATCAAACAAATGTCTACTGTCCACCACAATGCACACACTACCACCACCATTGCAGAAAGAAAAAGAAAACATCCTCGAAAGCGAGGACGGATTGACCAACCTTACCTCAGCTGCGTCCACTAACAACCTTCTGTCCGCTCCACTCCATCATTGCAGGACACCATTCCGCTGGCACCACCGGAACAGCTGATCGATGACACAGTACAGTGTAACGCCATGGCAACGGACATACCATCTGCCAACGACGATGACAACAACATGGCAAACCTTCTCATGAATCGTAAGTAACTTCTCCCGAGTTCCTAAATCGCCTGCTGATGAAGTAATAATCTAATCGGCTCTTCTGTTCCCCGTTTTTTTTTTCCTTCCAGTTGGCGAAGATGATGATACCGGTGTGCTGTTCTCGTCCACCAACCCACTGATCGGTGGCCAAGCACTGATGCTGAACGATGCGATCGTTCGTCCGCTCACCATCCAGACCGGTAACGGGGGCATCGCGACAGGTGGGCTCCATCCAGAACCACAGAAGCGACGAGCCGCACGAGCTGCAGATGAATTTATGATGACGGTTTCGCCCAGTCTGCTCACTCCGACCGACATGGAGATCTGGCGTGCGATTCAGGCCGGTCAGCTCGATCCGAAAAAGCTCACTCTGGCATCGTACGGAGATTTTCTCGCGGGTGGTGGTGGTGGTGGTGCTGCTGCTACCGGTAACGGTGGCAATGTGGCCACTGGACACATTTCACCATCAATGTCCAGTACACCGACGGCACAGCTGTCCGCGGAGCTCCTCGGTGATACATCGGAGGGTAACCTGCTGGCTGCACTGGATCCGGGCCTAAATCTACCGCTGGAACAGGAGCTCAATGCTCGTGCGGACGCCCGGTTTGGCTGCTTCCGTACGATTGCCGCCCAGGATGCGCTCCAGCATGGGTTGAAATGATTGACGGAGGTTCTTTAAGTTTTTTGGCCACATTCATTTTTCCGATTTTCCCATTTTTTCTCTTGTTTTTTTTTCTATTGTCTTACGATTTTATATGCATTTGGCACCGATTAGTTTTTTCTTTTTCCGCACGGGTTCAAGTGTTTGGATTTGATTTATCTTTAGTTTAGCCTAGTGAGTGTCGGCACTTTGTTTTCTGGATAGCAGTAAACGCTAGCGTGTAAATGGAATCACTATCTTCTCTATACGAAATGAGTCGTACACCGAACGGACCAATTCCGATAGTCTGGGATGCTGGAATGCTCACCTCCATGGTGCATTAAATGGTTTCACAAATGAAAGCAGGTTTACAAATGACGTTGCGAGCGCACAGCAAGGAACGACCGCGAAGGGTGAGGGCCTTACCTCTGCTTACGAGCAACAGAAAACTATTCCGCCGATCAAGGAAAACCAGTAAAGTACAATATCACTACAATATCAGTCGAAACACTAAAGGAAACAAAGAAAAATAGAAGAAAAGAAACGAAACAGACATTAGATTAGGATAGGGGACATATTCTGCAGGATAACAACTACGATCGCACACACCCTTCCCCCTCTTTACAAATAACGCCAGATCAGGACAAAGGGATACCAAGTACAACAATTCGTTAGCGTAATAAGAAGTAGATCAAGCGAGACGTAGTAGCATGTAGGTAATATATATTACAGCCAATTTTATCTACAGCGATACAGTGTCAATCAGGGGTCGAACGTACAACCGAAACCAGCGCAGCAATCAATGGAATCACCAAGGGAACATTTGCATTTTCTGTGTTCAGTCTGCACAAGTAAAAAATACCATTTTACGATTCGAGTGACCCCCATTTGCATTTTGGTTTCCTATTTTTGTTTAGCTTCACGCCACAATAGCACAATTTTTATATTCATCGACAAGCAAACCGGTTAGCTAGCAATCATGTTCCCACGAGATCGGCATTCGCTTATCCTGAAGGATGTGTAATGTTATGATGTTCTAGGTGTAAGAGGACCCCCTTATCTGTACGTAACAACGGTGGTAGTGAGAATGATAGAGAATCTAGTGTTTTAGGCCTGGCTAGCGTGTATTGTGGTTTGGTGTTAATTCTTCCCTCCCATCAGTTCCCACAGGAAAAAAAGTCCTTCGTTAAAGCACAGAATGAACTAAACTTTCTAAACCCGATTCGGTTCGTTATATTTTCTTCTTCTACTTCGATACAATAACCTTATACTCGTAAAAAAAATGTAACTCGTACAGCAGCAGCAGCAACAGCATATACACTATTTAGAGAATAAAGCATGGAAAGCATTTCGATTGGTTGATTGTCCTTTATTGTTCGTGGCGCTTGTTCGAAGATCTGAAGCATCTGAAACGATGGCCATTTAGATGAATTTACGGTAGCTCTCTATCAAGTAGGCTGGATCAAGAAAGCGGCGACAGCAGTTCGTTCGTTCGTTCGTTTCGGATGGATCTTTCTCAGCGACAGATACTATTCCCTGTATGTTTGTACGTCACCTGGCCAGGTCTAGCTGGCTATTTAATATTAAAAAGGAACTCTTTCCTCGAATGTGAATAACAGTAAATGTACAGAGTCGTCGGTTAATCCGTTACAGCACAGCGGCAGCACTACTCTTTCACATCGCCTACTCCATCCGGATTGATGGCGAACGTTGCCTCACTCTCCGGCAGGCACGGTGAATCGTAAATTTTACATATTCTCGTCTCTCCGCGCCCCTTGCGCAGATAAAGCCGAGTAGTGGACGCGTGCCCTATGATATTACCGCCGACTGGTTTCTTCGGATCCGGATTGAACATTGCCGCCCCATCCACTTGCGCCACGACTTGATTGGTGATAATGACCGCAACCCCGAACTCGTCCGCTAGCCGCAGCAGCATGCGCAGAAACTTTGCCAAGTGTCCCTGGCGTGCGGCCAGCTCCCCTCGCCCACAGTAATCCGTCCGGTACAGGCTGGTGGCACTGTCCACGATGATCAGTGCGTATCGCGACTCGACCATCATGGCCGAGGCTTGCATAAGCAGCTGCATCTGATGATCCGTATTGTAGGCTCGTGCGAACGCCACATTATCGAGCACGTCGGTCCCGACAAGCTTGTAGCGTTCGGCTGTCGCTAGCAGCCGTTCCGGCCGGAACGTTCCTTCCGTGTCGATGTACAGGCACTTTCCTTCACCCCCGTTCTGGCTAACCGGAAGCTGGCAGGTGACGGCTAGTGTGTGACAGAGTTGCGTTTTACCGGTCCGGAACTCGCCGAACATTTCCGTAATGCTACCGGTTTCGATTCCGCCTCCCAGCAGCTTGTCCAGCTCCTTCGATCCCGTCGTTAGCTGTATGATCTCCGAGCGCTTCTGGTGCCATTCGGTGGCCGTGGTGAATCCCATCGGCACATGTTTGGTCGCTTCCTGCAGTATTTTGTCCGCCTTCGCCTCCGAAATGCCTTTGATGGTGAGCAGCTGCTTCTTCGGCGCAAACGCCACCGACTCGATCGTGTGGAAGCCAGCTTCGGCCAGCTTCTTAACATCGCCACTCGTTATTCCATTACCCTGAGGATGATGGGAAAGTGGTTCAGAGTAGAGAAAAGTCCGCAAGATAGTTCACAAATTCGTCAAACCTCTAGCTTCCCGATCAGCAGCGGTCCGTAATGCTCGTCGTCTTCCACCGTTGAGGCGGATTGAATGGATTTCTCCATTTGCGCCATCCTGAGAGGGTTGTTTTGTACTGGTTGCGGAATCCAGTTCACTACGAATCCTGAGTTTCTTACGACATGCACTCCAGAAAAGCAGATAAATGCAGATTAATTAAACGGAGAGTAAATCGCGGAAACGGCGGCTGTTTGGAACGTAGATTTCAAGAAAGATCATGAAATGTCAACAACGTAGAAAAGGCGCGCATTGCGTTCTGGGAGCTCTGTCGGGGTAATTTAGGTAAGCAAATCGTTCGTGAAGGAATGGGAAATGATTTGAAAATATTCTAAGCGAATTATTCTCGCTGAAAATGTTCAACTATACCGAAATTTTCCACCAAAACTATCTTTGGTGTCATCCACGCGGCCGAAGCAGGTCTTGTGAGCAGGGTTGCCAATTTATAGCAGCAAAGGCCTACAATTCTGCTGTTAGAGCAATTTTTTATCTCGCTCTGCCCGATTTCCTGTAGGAGAGAGTGAGTGAGAAAAAGCATTTTCGTCTACCTTTTGCAATATGGCCGCGAGACGGCGAGAAAACACTTCGCCTCCGTGATCGAAGAAGCTGGCTGGGACGAACGGATTCCGGACGAACGGAGTATTCTGCCGCGTAGTAGCCAGATCCCCGATCGTGAGTGCTTTGGAACAGTTCCCGGTGACCCAGGCCCTGCTTGAGGGTGTGCGCCGAATCGCCGCCGCCGCCGTCGGAATGTCCGAGGAACGACCAACAACAGCAACAACAGAGGCAGCTGCAGCATCATCAACAACAACGCATCATCCGCCTCCTCCGCCAGCTTCGATCGTTGGCGATGGCGCTGCAGCGGCCGTTGGTCTGCTGGCCAGCGTGGGGGGTGTACTGGCGGCCGCAGTCCCTCCGGTCGTAGGTGGTGCGTTGCCGCTTCCGCTCACAGAACCCGCCTCCGATCCGACCATCGCTCCGATCGCACCGATAAACGGACCGTCACATCCGTCGGTCCTTACCGAGTTCCCGCAGTACGCGGACGATAGCGAGGAGGACGACGGTGAAGGTGAATCGTATCGCACGGAACCGATCTGCATCGAACGGATACGTCAGTATCTGTCGGACAAGCTGGGATTCTACTCTCCGGATGGATTCGACGAAAAGGATGCCTCGACCGTCGGTACGGGTCGCCGTATCCTGGAAACGGTCGATGTCGAGGGTGTCATCAAGCACTGGAAGAACGGAGGTTTCAAGAAGATCGTCACGATGGTTGGTGCTGGCATATCCACGTGTAAGAGAACCCCCCCGGGGTGGACCTTTCGAATACGGAGCGATAGCGGCATTCACTATCTTTTCTTCTTCTAGCGGCCGGAATACCAGACTTTCGTTCGCCCGATACCGGATTGTACAACAATCTGATGAAGTACAACCTACCGTACCCGCAGGCGATTTTCGAGCTGGAGTACCTCTACCAGAACCCGAAACCGTTCTTCACGCTCGCCAAAGAGCTGTACCCCGGCACGTTCAAGCCGACGCCTTCGCACTACTTTGTCCGGCTGCTCGAGCAGAAGGGGCTGCTGGTGCGCCACTACACACAGAACATCGACACCCTCGAGCGCATCGCGGGCATTCACGAGGACAAGATCGTGGAAGCGCACGGCACCTTCTACACCAACCACTGTCTACAGTGCAAGACCGCGTACAGCCTCGAGTTCGTCAAGGGTACGTACGGTGCCATCACCATGGTAACGAGCTGATACCCCCCTCACCCGTCCATCGCATCAATCGCCTACTTTACTCGTACTTTGCAGAGAAAATCTTTGCCGACGAAGTGCCGACCTGCCCGTGCGGTGGTGTCATCAAGCCGGACATTGTGTTCTTTGGCGAGGGACTCCCGGAACGGTTTCACATGCTGCCCCATCAGGACTTTGCCGAGTGTGATCTGCTGATCATCATGGGCACCTCGCTGACGGTGCAACCGTTTGCGTCGCTCGTCGAGTACGTCAACGATGATTGCGTGCGGTTGCTGATCAACCGCGATAAGGTCGGTGGCGGTGGTTTTGGCTTCTTCCGCTCGATGATGTTCGGCGAGGGCCTATGCTTCGATCTGCCCGGTAACCGGCGGGATGTGGCGTGGACCGGGAACTGTGACGATGGTTGCTTCTTTCTCGCTGACCAGCTCGGTTGGGGCGTAAGTTTTTGTACCGCGACGGACCGGTGTCTAACCACCCCCTGATCTTTGTATTCCCTTCATTCGTTTGTAGGATGAACTACGGCAGCTCGTCGAGACGGAACACGCGAAAATTGTAGCGATTCGACCGACACCATCGATTCCGCCGACGGTTTCACCGGCCGTCGGTGCAACGGGAGCGGCTGCCGTGAATGGGCCGATTCCGATTGTCAACACGGCAGTGGCTAATGACGCGAGTGTCGTCGATGATGGTTCCGTAACGTCCGAGGATGAACATTTTAATGATGTGTGTTACGGTGGTGGTAGTAGTGATAGTGTCCATGCGATGGCCACTGATCCTCATCACGATCACGATCACGAGCACCACCAGCATCATCCGCACCACCATCATCATGCGCAACGACATCATGATCACCAGCATCATCATCATCATCATCATAATCATCAGCTTCATCAGCAGCACGTGCAACACCATGAGATGGAGGAGCAGCAGCAGCAGCAGCAACACCACCCTCACCACCACCACCAGCAACCGGAAGGGTCTCCTTCTGAGGACAAAACCTAAATTATTCGTTTTAAATCCCTTACTCCTTCCGCTTCAATTTCGTCTTTTTCTTCTTCTACTACTACCATCACTACTACTAATGCTTCTACTACCATTCTTCCTCTATTACAAAGCGCCCTGGCCCGAGATCCTATTCGACTAATTTAAGTGACTTCCCCCTTCCTTCTCAACGGGCTTCGCGAGACAGATTAAGAAAGAGGGAGAGAGAGAGAAGAGAAAGAGATTGAAAGAAGTGATTTTTAATCGATTAGCCTGCTGCGATGGATCTGCATTTTTCGAAACATCCTAGAAAGCAAACAAAGGGGGGGGGGGGGAGAGAATCATCCGTAGCACACTGTGTCGTGTAAGTCACACCTAGCAACAACACACTAAAAAAACCCCATGCTTCCGATTAGCGCGATTTTTTATTCCACGCTACTTTGGTTCCTTTTCTACGGAGAGCGCGTCTTACAAACTGACGAGAGCAGATCAGTAGACAAATGGGTAAAAAAACAAAATCGACGCTCTTCCCGCGGACTGCAGTAGCGCGAGAGCAACATCGATCACGAGTGCAATTGTGGAACCGTTGTCGTCGATCGCCGGCCGTCGGTCACCTGTCGGATGGAGGGATTGAGAAGGAAGGAAGGATATAGAGAAATTGCAATTAGCATGCTATTAACTTTATTTTATGATACCGTAGCTCATCCGGCATCCGTGGCGACGGCAGCAGTCCAGTCGATGTCGAGGATGAGGCGAGACAAATTATATACATATTTTTCATATATTTTACATCCGTACACAAACACACAAACTGGCGCAATGATGGATGATGAAAACGATTGCTAAACGATTGCGCGTCGCCTAGCCGCGTGATGATCAGCTGTGCTGTGCGAACTTGCTCTCCTTATCGCTGCTACCGTTTACAGTTAGAAGCACTTGTAATCGATCGTGATGTGCACGGCTAGAGGCAAAGGGCAACGCATTGTGCAAGGACTTTGCTGCACTTAGCCGATGCCTAGTGTAGAGATAGAGAGAGAGAGAGACAGAGCGATTTATATATAAGCAAGCAGGGCAGTTCAATTTATGATGCAGATATTTGTAATAAACCGGGGCTAAATTAAATTCAACTTTCAATTTGTGTTCACCAACCTTTACTTTTGATGTGTTGCTAGGGTACCGAGTAGCCATGCGGAACCGTACTTCATCACTTAATCCAGAAATGATGGCGCCCACTTGGATGTTTCGATGATTATTTTCAAATTAACTTACACCAAAAGGATGGCAAGAGGAGGTACATGTGTAATGGACATTCAGTTTATTTGTCAACTTTTAAATGAATCCAGCGGATGTTTATGTATTTGAGCGCCCAACTATACTATGATAATGAACACAGGATAAGCACTCTGAACGGCCGAACCGAACCGAAGAGGAGTATGAAGCGAGAAGATTTAGTAGCTTCGACCAAACAGCGTGTAGAACTTGGCCGCACGGCCACAGGCCGGATGTACGCATTTGTCCTTCTTCGGATCGATCTGGGCCGGCTGCTCGAATGGGATGCACAACGACTTCGCACCCATGGCCGGTGCACCGGCTTCCACCTCGGCACCATCGTCCCGAGCACTTTCGGCCTTGATGCGATCCTCACACGGAATCTCTCCACAGAACGGTGCCATGATAATGTTCTTCTCCTCGAGGAACTGCAAAAAGGCGGACCACTCCTTGGTCACCTTGATGTGATCGTGCAGATCACGATCCGCCTTGGCGTACATGCTCTCGTGGATGGTTTCAAGCAGCTTCGGCAGCTCGACCGTTGCCTGCTCACGGCGAACCGTCAACTTCGTACCATTGTCCCGCCGCACCGCGACACACTCGCCCTTCTGCAGATCCTTGAAGCCGAGCTCGATGCGTACCGGCACACCCTTCAGCTCCCAGTGATTGTACTTCCAGCCGGGTGAGTAATTGTCCCGGTAATCACCTTCGCAGCGAATGCCCGCCGCCACCAGGGAGCGTTCCAGCTCACGGCAACTCTCGTACAGACGGCGTCGCTCCTCGTCCGTCGTAGTGGCCGTGATTCCGCATGGTACGATCACCACCTGAATGCAGGCGACGCGTGGTGGTAACACCAGACCCTGGTTATCCGCGTGCACCATGATCATCACACCGATCGTACGCGTCGTAATACCCCATGAGTTCTGGTACACGTACTCCTTCTCCTTCGTTTCCGGATGCTCGTACACGATGTCGAACATGCGCGAGAAGTTCTGTCCCAGATGGTGACTCGTAGCACCCTGAATCGCACGACCGGACGCCGAGATGTACGCCTCCACCGTCGTCGTGTAGTCACCACCGGCGAACTTTTCCTTCTCCGTCTTACGGCCCCTCACCACCGGGATGGCCAACAGATCGGTGTACACCTTCGCGTACAGGTCGAGTATCGTCAGCACTTCCTCGTCCGCTTCGGCCTTCGTCGCAAACGCCGTGTGGCCCTCTTGCCACAGGAACTCGCGGGTTCGCAGGAACGGCTGAGGGTGTTTGAACTCCCAGCGCTGGAAAGAGGACGGATTTAAAATGTTGAGTGAATATCGAATTCCAAGTTAAACAATTTTTGTGAAAAAGTCCATGAATTTGAGTGGACTACTATGATTTGAAAGTTATCCTAAATATGGCGAAATTCTTGAGAATATCCTAGCAACCTACCACAACGTTGTTCCACTGGTTTAGGCGAATCGGCAGATCTCGGTACGATTGGATCCATTTCGCGTACGCCGGATACATAACCGTCTCGGACGTCGGACGGACAGCGATCGGTTCAGCTAGCTCCGAGTCACCACTCTTCGTCACCCAGGCCACCTCAGGCGCAAAATCGGCAATGTGCGTCTTCTCACGTTCAAGCGCTGCCCGCGACACGAAGATCGGGAAGTAGCACTCCTTCACACCCAGCCGCGTGATTTCCCCATCGAACCAGTTCCGAATCGCCTTCCAGATGGCGAACGACCAGTGACGAAGAATGTAGCAACCGGACACATCGTAGTACTCGATCATCTCACCCTTCGTGATGACCTGCGAGTACCAGTCGGGCAGATTGTCCTCCTTGGTAGCCTCGAGTCCGAGTCGCGTTTGTTTCTTCGGTCCACCAGCGGCACCCTCCTCCTTACGCTCCGGTTTCTTCGGCTCCTGTTTCGGTGCTTTCTTTGCTGCCGGAGCCTGCTTCGATTGCTGACGACCTCCAGCTGCAGCGCCGCCCGGTGGAACGTAGTCCGTGCCAGTGAGCTTCTTGTATTCAGCCTTCAGATCCAGCAGCAGTTTAACGGCAGCATCGATTTCCGGTTTAGCGGCACCTGAGCCCTTCAAACTGCGCACCGTATCACCTTGCTTGGTGATCTTTTCTGCCAGTGCGTCCTTGGGGCTTGCAGCATCACCACCACTTGGGGAAACATTTTCCTTACCGTGCTCTACCGCTCCCTCTGTGGCAGCAGCTGGTGCCTTCGCCGGAGCACTCATTCCCGGTTTCCAATCTTTTCCGGTGGTCGCCTTGAAATCAGCCTTCAGCTTCAACAGCACACCAACCTCAGCGTCGATCGTGGGTTTATCTGCCTTGTTGGCTTTGAGCGTGCGGATCTTTTCACCCTGCACGGCAATCTGCTCGAGCAGTGCTGACTCTCCGGTAGCAGCGGCTGCCGATGGAGCAGCAGCTTGCAACGGTGCGGATTGTACCGGTGGTACGCAGCCCGGTTTCCACTCCTGTCCACCGGTCGCCTGCTTGTACTGTGCTTTCAGAGCGAGCAGGGCTTTCACCGCCGAGTCAATGTCTGCTTTGTTTGCCTTCTTTGCTTTCAGCTCACGTACTAGATCTCCTTGCGCGACAATCTTGTCGTTCAGTTCAACCGCTGATCCACTCGCAACGGCACCACTGTTGGCATCGATCGGTTTCAAGGGAACACTTGCAGTGGTGGCCGGTGCTGCCACAACTGCGCCCGGTTTCCACTCGTTTCCGGTGGCCGATTTATACTGGGCCTTTAGATTCAACAGCTCCTTCACCGAGGCGTCAATGTCCGCTTTGGGAGCCTTCTTGGCCTTTAAATCACGCACCAAGTTGCCCTGCTCAACGATTTTCGCATTCAACGCATCCGCACCGGTAGCTGCAGGAGCAACGGATGCTGCTGCTGTTGGAGCTGCTTGTGGCTGCACCGGTGTTGCTCCCGGTTTCCACTCACTTCCAGTCGCAGTCTTGTATTGGGCTTTCAAATTAAGCAGCTCCTTTACGGCTGCATCAATGTCTGCTTTCGGAGCCTTCTTACCCTTCAAATCGCGCACCAAATTGCCTTGCTCAGTGATTTTTGCATTCAGTGCATCCGCCGCATTCGATCCAGCATTAGCGCTGCCGACGTTGGCGACACTTGCGGTGGTAACGGCTCCCGGCTTCCAGTCACTGCCCGTTGCCGTCTTGTATTGCGCCTTCAGTTCGAGTAACACTTTCACTGCCGCGTCGACGTCCGCTTTCGGAGCTTTGTCCGCCTTTAACTGGCGTACCTTTTCGCCCTGCTGGGTGATCGAATCGTTCAATGCGCTGCCGCTGCCGCTGGTACTGGTTGGCACGTCTCCACTGGTAACGATGGTCGCCGATTTGGTTTGCTTAGATTTTTTATTCTGCGAAGAAACGGAAAATTTACAAAATGTATGTCAATTTAAATAAAACTCTCCAGTCCGCACTCGAATTATGAATGAATGCGCTCTGAAGCTAAAAAGGGGTTGCTGACGGCGTGGCAAACGATACACACATTGGCCGAGGCCGATATTGATAAGACAGTTCTCGATAACGATTGAAATGTCGAACAAAAGAATGATTCGCTCCTATTCACCGATAGTACTGGCGCGTGTGACGACGTGTCACGCGATGAAGACGCGGGTCAATGGTAACCCCTTCATGGACAACGCAGACCACGACCATGCAAGAGTGATCATGAACAATCATCCCCACCTTGGAGCACCGATCGGATACCAACACATGGACAGAAGTGTTTCCTCATGTTTACCGGCATGCCAAGCGTGCCAGCATGTTCCATGCAAGATTCGCGCGAGAGATGGCCAAAGGGGAGATTACTTTCTCTTGGGTGGTGGGGTTTCTGTTCTCTTTGCTTCACACTGTTTCATACGACTCGGATAGACGCAGAAGAGAACGAAAGAAGAACCAAAATAAACGACAAAAGGAGTGTCCCAAGAGAAAGAGAACGAAAGAAGACAGAAGAATTCTCGTTATGTGGGGTTGGGGGACATATTACCCTTTTTGTGATCTACCTTTTTAGCAGAAAAAATAAATTTAAATCATAAAAGTATTGGAATTTTACAGTTTTTTACAAAATAAACGAAATACAAATCAAATGCTGAACTTACCTCTGTGGCAACCTCCTTCTTCGGTGCATTTGCCGTTGCTTGCGCAGTGGCATGGCCATCGGGAATGGCGAACAGCACGATCGGTGTTTCGGCACCGCTGAACTCACTGGCCGGCTGGTACGCTTGGTCGACCTTGAAGAAGCCACGACGCTGCAACTGAATGATGTCCCCTTTGTTGAGCTTTTTCAACTCCGGATCTCCCAGCATGGGCACCTCGGTCTGGGGTAAAAGCAGAATGGAAAGTCCCGAAGATGAGAAACAATCCCCTTATTCATAAATCTTTGCGTGCTCCATCCTATGCTACCTACCCGCGTCTGATGACCGATGTAGTTCTTGAAATCCTCATCCTTGCCCAGTACCGCCTTGCTGATTATGTGCTCGAAGTACACGCAGTACGTCGGAGTGTACTGCTCAGCCGTCAGCTCGCACAGCCACGTCAGCTTGAGCGTCTTCTTGTAATCCTTGTTATCCAGATTTAGCGCGGCATCGATCGAAACAGGATCACCGGTTGCGTTCCGATGTACCTTCTTGACCATCAGATTGCCCCAGTTAATGAACGTCGCATTTTCACCATCCTTCAGCTCGCGGGCATCGGCCAGATCGATCAGCACACGTGGTCCAATGTGTACCGTCTTCATGCCAATGTCAGCATTTTTCGGATGTACGGCGGCTTGCAGCGAGCCCGGTTTCGCACCGGCCACATTCACCAGAATGCGGCCTTCGTTCTCGAGAGCCGTGTAGCGAGGAGCGATCGGATCGATCACCTTCTTGTTAAACGCCCAAATCTTGTCCCACTCCATAAACACGACCGATTTGCTCGAACCCTGGGCAATGATGAATTCGCGCAAACCCTCCACGGTCATGCCACGACGCAGAATACCTCGAACAGTCGGGAACCGTGGATCGTCCCAACCATCGACCAGACCCTGCTCCACAAACCAGGTCAGCTTGCGCTTCGAAAGCACCGTGTTCGTCATGTTAAGCCGGCTGTACTCCCAAATGTATGGACGGCGCAAACCGAGCGCCTCGATGAACCAGTAGAACTGCTCGTCGCGATCGTGGTACTCCATGGTACGTAGCGTGTGCGTTACATTTTCGATTGCATCTACGATCGGGCAAGCAAAGTCGTACGTTGGGTATACCTTGTACTGGGTACCAGTGCGCGGATGCGGTTCATTCTTGCACCGGTAGATGGTTGGATCGCGCATGCAACCGTTCGCCGAGGACATGTCGATCTTTGCCCGGACACAACACTTCTGACCGGACGCCGAACCTTTCACCATTTCGGCCCACAGCTCGAGATTGCGTTCCGGCGTATTGGAACGGTTCTTCGACTCGACGCGCTCCTCACGCTCCTTCTTCATCTGCTCCGGCTCAGTATCATCTACGTAGGCTTTGCCCTCCTTCAGCAACCGAACGCAGTAGTCCAGCATCAGATCGAAGTACTGCGAGGTGTGCGTGAAGAGATCCGGATCGATCTTGAGCATCTTTAGATCCTCCAGAATTACCTGCTCAAAGTGCACATTCTCCTTGGCCGGATTCGTGTCATCGAAGCGCATGATTAGCTTGCCCTGGAACGCTTGCTGGTAGTACTGGTTGAGCAGGGCCGCCTTTGCGTGTCCGATGTGGAGGTAGCCAGACGCTTCCGGTGGAAAGCGCACCACCACCTTGCCCATTTCCGCCCCCGGCAGATCGACAAACTTGCCTTGCTCGCGTTTCTCGGAGCCCTTTTCCGGTGTCGCCTCCTTCTTGACGCGCGAGCTGGCGGCTACGGCCGCCTGCAGCTCCTTCGCGTACTTTCGGAACACTTCCTTCGTGCAGGGTTGCGCCAGCATCAGGTTATACCAACGCTGCACATGCACCGGAATGCCGATACGCCGCAGCTCATCGTACCGTGCGTACAGTTCGTTGAACACGGCCAGATCGGCGATGGTAAGATGGTTGGCCACAAGGTACGTCAGTGGTCCGAGACATTTGTTCAGATACTTTAGCTCATCCGAAGGATCCTTCTCCATCGACAGAGTATACGTGAGCCAGTGGTCAATCTGGGTGCGTTCGATCGGTGTTTCACCATACAGCCGGTAAGCCGGGGCCAACCGAGCTAGGGCACGCAGTACATCGTTGTTGGTGATGCAGACCAGCGAGTGGTTGGCGAACTTGATCGAAATCTCGTTGCCCCACGAAACCTCAACCGGATTGCTAGGCTGGAGCAGTTCCGCCGCGATTAGCCCACCTACAAATGGGATTTCATCAGCCAGATACAGGCTATTCTTGGCTGTTCGTGTTGGCCAGCCGGGAGCGACATAATTCCACTTACCGATGGCCACGTTGGAGCTGCTAAACACCAAACTCGATACCATTTCGACGGAGTATCCTTCCGATTGCTTCTCAAGTTGTTTGCCGCAGGTTTTTACTTTGTTCTGGCCAACAGTCGTGAGAAACCCGGCGCTGAAAAACGTGGTGCTGGCGATCCCAATAAAACAACAACAACGGAGTTGGCTTAATAAGGGGCTTTATAAGGTTGGCTTATTTGGGCGTTATTTAGCCAATATTGCTGGTCGGGTCGCGCTGAAAATTTGAGCTCCTGTTTGCTTAAATCGGCCGTTAACTTACTTTTTTAACAAGAATTTTCCCTTTTTGTTGGATCTTTAATTAATTACGAACAAGAGAGACTTTGGCGGTTCCCTAGTGGTTTTTATTTAATTTATTTGTGGGTTATTCAACATCATAATGTACATTCAAATGTGGATTTTGGATAAACCCTTCGTAATAAGCAGACGAATTAGCATAAGAACAATCATTTTCCTAAAGAATAATTCAGTTAATGATTCGGTCCGGAGGAAGAATCGAAACGCTCAAGATCGAAGATCAGCGTCTGTGACACGAGACAATCGGCCGGCTGAGGACAGATACCGATCAGCACGTCCGCATGGCTGTAGAACTCTTCCTTCAGCGAGATGACGATCGTTTGCAAATTAGTGGTCTTTTCGCGAATATAAGACGCCACCTTGCCAATGTTGGTGTTATCGAGCGCCGCATCGATCTCATCCAGCACAAAGAAGGGGGCTGGCTGGAAGCTGTGGATGGCGAACAGCAGGGCCAGTGCGGCAATTGTCTTCTCTCCTCCGCTGAGATTACTCATCGGCTGGAAACGTTTGCCGGGTGCCACGCAATTGTAGTTGATCCCATCCAGGTACGGTTCCTCGGGATTGTCCGGCCCTAGGTAAGCCTGAGCGGAATCGTTTCTGGCCAGCTGTTTGTAGATGCTGTCGATCGCATCGGAAATATGATTGCAGCAGTTGGTGAACAGAGTGCACCGTTCGTTTTTAATCTTCTCAAAAGCGGCCTTTGCCTTTTTGGCCCGTTTACGCGCCACTTCAAACTCTTCGTTCGTGGACTGAATCTTCTCCGTGACACGGTCCAGCTTTTGCATCGCCTTCATGTTGGGCGTCTGAATTTTCTCCAACGTATCGAGCTTAGCCTGCAGCTCCTTGGACAGCGAGTCACCGAACTTTTTAATCTGATCCGAATCCCCCAGATTCTTTACGTTGTTCGGCAGCAACTGATAATCGATCTCTATGCGGCTCTCACGCTCGAACGCATTTCCTGCACCGCCCGATGTGCTCGTGTCCGACGACGGATTGTCCCCGCCCTGGCCAGATTGCTGTTGCGGTTGACCGATATCGTCCATGCTGCCACGCTTCAACGGTATATCGATCGCATCCATCTTCGCCTGCATCAAGATATTGTGCCGCTTGCTCTTCATCGTTTCTATTTTAGTTTCAATGTTTGCGATGCTCTGATGTATGGCGGCCAGCTCCTTGGCCAGTGCCTGCACATCACGGCGCGCCTTTGCCGTTTCTTCCTCCATCTGATCGACGGTTGCCTTCTGTGTGCCTTTCTCTTGCTTCATCTGCTCGATGCGCGTCTTATCCTTCTCTATCTCCTCACGCTGGCGTACTTCGGCTTGTTTGAACGTTTCGAGCGAGTCTTCATCATCCTGCACCGCACGCTCCCAGCGTTGCACATTCTTCGAAGTATCCTTCGACCGTTCAAACTCCAAATTGTTGTTGATGCGATCGATCTGCTGCTCGTACTCGGCACGCTTCTTGGCCCGCTCCTGCTGCAGCACCAACTCGCGCTCCTCGAACTGGCGGATGTTAGCAACACCGATGCGCGCACAGAACTCGGCATACACGTCGTCCTCGACATTGTTCATGCTCTCCTTAATGTCCTGGATCTTATTATCCCGCTGCTGCATGCGACGTTCAATTTCGCTAATCTTCGGCCCAATCAGGTCCAGTTCGCGCGTGAAATTTTCCAGCTTCTTATCATACTCCTTCAAGCTCTTCTTCAGCGCCTCCAGATCATGCTGACCGTACTTCAAACGGTTCTCCAAACCCCTTATCTGACTCTCGACCGTAGTCAGCTCGCCCTGGCGTCGGGTCTTCTTCATTACCTCCTTCAGCTCTTCCGTGATCTTTTCTTTCTGCAGCTTCAACGTTTCCATGTGTTTCTCGTCCCATCGTTTCGCTTTGCGGGCCAGATCGTGACTGCCGCCCGAAATGATGCCGGACTTTTGGTAGAACGTTCCATCGAGGGCCAACGCGTCGTACCGGCTGCGATCGATTTCGTAGGCCACCTTCATCGCATCGTCCGGCGTTTCGCAGACCAGCGCGTTGTTGGTCGCGAAAAGGACGGCCGGTTCGATTTCCGGAGGACTGAACTTCAGTACATCGTAGATGAGCTTCACGTTCCGTGGCTCCTCAATGTTTCTGTAAAATAAATAGAAAAACAATAAAAGAATATAAGTACGAGCTACAAACTCTGTTCCGGAAAACGAGCAAAAGTAACGAACTTTTTCAATATTTTTTCGAAAAAGTAGTCCGAAAAACGAATTCACCACGCTCACCACAAAACGAACCGACCTCCCTCACCACAGTCTGCTGCGCGTCGCGGGTCTGATTTTCCGGAAATTTTTGGGAAAAATAGGATTTTCTGAAGCATCTTAGTTAGACCAGAACTACAAGCAACACAGCGTTTTGCCGAACTTCATGTAGTGTCGCCCCCGGTGCACCTCTCGTGGTTCCTGGTTCCCGTTCCGTCCCCGTCCGTCATCGTCTCGTTTGTTTTCTTCCCCGAACCGGACGCCTGGAGGCAGCGGGGCCACGGGACTTGCGGACTCGTTGTGAAATTTGCGGAACAGGCAGCCTAATCCGTTTCCAATGTTGCCCCGGGAGACCCACAGAATGAACAGCGTGCTGCCGCCGTTCGTAACGGCGATAGACATCGATGAAATCGAACAGATCGCGGTAAGTAGGTTCCGGAACGCTCCATCATCCAGCCGACTACAGCAACGAACGTTCTTATTCTCTCGTAGACCGTAGGCAAGGGCTCGTTCGGCACGGTCATCAAAGCGAAATGGAGGAACAAGTACGTGGCGGTCAAGTACATTGAAGACATTTCCGAACAGCACGCCTTCATCACGGAAGTGAGCCACCTTTCGCGCGTCGCCCACCCAAACATCATTGAGCTGTACGGGGCCTGCACGGAGATGCCGCACGTCTGTCTCGTGATGGAGTACGCCGACGGTGGATCGCTACACAAAGTTCTGCACAGCCGACCGCGGCCAGTCTACAAGGCCGCACATGCCATGAGCTGGGCACGACAGTGTGCGGAAGTATGCTGAAACCGATTCCCCCGTTATCTCGTGTGTTCGTTGCTAACCGACTCCTACAATGCTCTTGCCATCGTTCTTCGCAGGGAGTGGCCTATCTGCACGATATGACGCCCCGCCCGATGATCCATCGTGATCTGAAGCCACCGAATTTGCTGTTAGTCAACCACGGGACGGTTCTGAAGATTTGCGACTTCGGTACGGTCACTGATAAAGCCACGTTGATGACGAACAACAAGGGCAGCGCTGCCTGGATGGCACCGGAAGTGTTCGAAGGCTCGACCTACACGGAAAAGTGTGATGTCTTCAGCTGGGGTATCATTCTGTGGGAGGTGATAGCGCGGGAGCAACCATTCAAACACATCGATACCTCGTTCGCGATTATGTGGCGCGTACATCAAGGTAGCCGGCCACCGCTCATCGAAAATTGTCCCAAACCGATCGAACAGCTCATGGTACGCTGCTGGAGTCAAAATCCGGCCCATCGACCGTCGATGAAGGAGGTCGTTAGTATAATGAACGGCCTCTGCAAGCTGTTTGTGGGCGAAAATGAGCCAATTGGCGATGAGATACTGTCCGATGATGAGGTAAAACGCACACGAATGGCACCTGGATGGCCTATAACCTGTGCCTGGAAGTGCTTAATTCGATCCACTTTTCCAGGAGGATTCCTACGGAATGGACTATCCCGCCGATAGTAACCTGTCGGAGGGTACCAACTATGGTACTGACTCCAACAGCAGCCGTGGAACGATAACGAACAGGAACTCTACCATCCAACGAATAGCGGAAGCGCCCAAGGGTAGTCCACTGAGAAATATGTCCTCGGCAATGTTACAACCCATCTTCGTTGAAGTCAATCCGGTAATAAGAAGCAAGAAAGGTACTCTCGTGTAATAATCAGCTAAACATATTCCATCTCCTTACTTGTAGTACGATCAACCTGCAGAACTTGGAAGCTCACCAGTACGTGCAGGTACGTGCCGCGCATTCAGCAGCGAAAGTAACCATGTATGACTCTAAGCAACGAGCGATGCAATGACTCTTTTTTTTCGTATCAGTGATAAGATAAGACTCATTTGATTAGGGCTCACCTCAAAACCATTCGGTGATTTTTATCTAATCTCATGCAGCATAACCGCAGCTGATTAAGCGGAGACTACGACATAGCATCAGCTCTCAAACAACCGTTGAGAGAATCCGTGGTCGAATACTGGTGTTATGCGGATGTTTTGATTGTCTGCCTCTCAATCACGTGCTCTCGCAAGCCAACGACGGCCGAAGAGGCAGGGGCATCTGCCTCTGACTGAGGGACTGACCGCCGTTTTATGCTGCCCCTGGTGCGCAGCTGTTCGCGCATATTTATACAATACCCATGCCAAGCCCCCCATTGCCCCATTGCTGCGCGTCGTGCGTGCGTATCGCAGGAGCGGATATTCTCACGATCATCATCGAACGATCTCGCTCGGATTTTTCTTTTCTATCCGCGTGATTCTGTGACTCATCCACCTGCCTCCTTTCGGTTTATTGACAAAAAGGGCAAACGGGGTGGTGGTGGTTGGTGGTGAAGAGAGTGAGAGAAAGAGAGGAGACGTCGATGTGCCTTGGGCATGCCAAGGTACACAGAACAGAACAGAGTAGAGAGCAGAGCAGTGGCGGCGGCAGCAGCAGCAGCAGCGATATTACTCATCGCTATTTTTAGCGCAGTAATTTATTTTTTGTTTTGAACTATATGAGCCACAAACCGAAGCACTGGTCCCCCCGCGTGCGCGTCGCCCATTGTATACCCACTGCTACCGGCCATTCCCGCCCGCCAGCTGCGAACCATCCACCGTCCCAGCAGCTTGGATGGTTCGTTGGAAGTTGGAGGACGAAAAGCGCGGATACTTACGCGCACGCGGATGCTACTGACGGAGCGGACCCCTCCCCGGGCCATTTGGGCTGGCTACTTCGAACCGGCTGGCTGGCTGGCTGAGTGAGTTGGCAGCAAATAATGAGGGATTTTCCAAGCGAGCTGCTGCTGCCGCTTTGCCCGCTCGCGCGTTCGCTCCTAGATATTTATATTTTCCTACTTCCGACTCCAAATGAAACGGGAGCGAGCGGTTCTGATAGTTTTCGTTTGGTTTTGGTCGAACCACGGGTGTCCATGCCCGCGTCTCTGACCGAATGCACTGACTGAGAGCGGAGAGGATGAGTATGTGTCACCATCAGCTTCTAGAAGCGCGGGGTACGGTGCTGGTGCTACATGCCAGCACCAGTGGTACTCCCTGCCTTGCCTCCCTTTGCTTCGTCGGGTGCCTCACTCGCCATGTTCTATATGTTTACCCCTCCCGCGACGCCGTTCAGCATCGGCACAACACAATTTTCCACGCACACAGACACACGCGGACACACCGCGATTTTCTCGCGATCGCGATGGTAGCCAGCACACACTCATGCGCTTAAAATTTCCACGAAAAATCATCACCGATGCGAGTGCACGACGACGACGGCGACGACGGAGATGATGAGTGAGCAAGGAGTGAGCACACCGACCAGACGACGGACCATCATTCCCGTTCGCGCTGGCATCGACGTTCAGTTTTCGGTACGCCGCGGTCTAACAGTGCCTTCTACCCGTGGTCCCGGATTAAAGGCCACTACGTGAAGAGCGAAAAAATAGTCCCCCAAAAACCCCCCTCAAGCCTGCGCAAACTTTGAGTTCGTGTATTCGGTTCCGTTTTCATCGGAGCCTCGGAGGAAGGACATTGTATATTCCAATGGGCCGTCCCTCGGTTAGTGCGCTAGTGTTTTAAACGATTCCATTTGATTCCATTACGAGACTCGAAGTCTGCCACTCCAGGCAGAGTTTGTTACTGACCTGTGTAAGGCCATACGTCGTTGCACGGCGATCGGATTTAAACGTTCAACGTGTTACGACGGAATCCCGTTTCTGGTCGTTGAAATCCAACAATCAGGAATGACTTCTCTTCTAGTGGATCCGCGTCAAGAGTGACGCGTTCTGAGTTTAAAATATTGCCGCGTACCCACACCAGGAGATCGCGTCGTGTGTGTCGATCGTAACGTTGCGCGCACCGTGTCGTCGCATGGTTGTCGAGAGCAAGTGCGCCAAGTGTACCTAGTGTGGCCACAACCAGCCCGCCACCATTGGGTGACCATAGTCCACGACAACCCCCCCAGTTCGCTGATTAATCATTCGTCTACGGTTGACGCATCGGTTGACGATCAGCCCAGATCACAGGGCAGGATCG
>NC_064877.1:13727500-13750000 GCF_943734665.1 Anopheles aquasalis
TAGTACTCTCTGTCACACAGATACATTTATATTGATTATCGGTAAACCTGCTGCTCCCTTGGCCAAAAGTGAAATAGTAGAGTCAAATCTGACCGACACTAAGGGCTCGATCACAAGGAAAACACCTGGTGATATGGGGTTTAGTTTGATTTCAGCGCCTCATACAGGAGCGACCGAGATGTTACCATGGAGACGCTAGTAAACCGAATGGAGTAGTTGGTCAACAATTTAGCTCATCGCGCGCAGTTCATGTGGTGTGATATTTAAGTCGCATGGAAACTAGCATGTCTGTGCGGGGCTACGAAAATGGGTACGGGAGACAAACTATACCGCCACTCGAACACTGAACGGAAGTAAGGAAAGAAATAAAAAAAACCGATACAATGACTTACAAATGCATTTCGCTCGTTCATTTCGCTTTCGTTTTGTCGATACCATGTTTCGTTACACGCATATTCGTTCACGTCCTAGCATATCCTTCAGGGTTGTCGGGAATTCCAATATTGCACTTTACCTAGCGACCGATTCTTTGCGAAAGTATGCCACCAAATGGCAAAGAATGTTTTACCTCTTTGGAATTGTAACTTTGTTTGGCTTAAGGACCTTTTCTTAACTAGTTCTTGGTAAACAGCGCCCTGTTTACCACCGAGCAGACCACCCTACACATGTCCTGGACCATGGTGGATGAACGTAATTTTGTTGTCCATTTACCGACGATCATTTGGCGACCACTCGCTAACTGATAGGGGCAGCAGCTGTTACAGCCAACCCTCCCCGTTCGCATCTCTTATCTCTGGGTGGCTCTGTCTAGCGTCGACGTTGGTCGGGGTAAAGGAATTGATGTAAGGAGGTGGCTAGAATCGGTGTTTGGTTTGTCGTTTTCTGTTGACAGTGAGTCACACGCAGACGCAGGCGAGAATCGCTGAAACGGACCCAGCCCCGTTCAAAGGTGGTGCTGTTAAAGCCAGTTCCTTCGAGACCAGACCGCTCAATTACCGGCTTCAGTTAGAAAGGTAAAGTTCGTGGTAGCGATCGCTCTAAACGGTAGCCGCTCAGGTTACGCGAATCTCTTTGATAAGTAGTGCACAGTGCTTTTAGAACTTCGTGGACAGTGCACGAAGGTGACATAGTCTCCTAAAGCGTGTGTAGGGTATGTTAATTATCAGAAAAGTGATTAAATATTCCAACCGCCAATGCTCGCGACTCAGTGACGAACTGTAGACCGCGTGATTACAACGTGTTACACGTGCCTCCGAAGGTCGAGTGTCCAGTAAGACAGGGTTAGTGCCAAAAGGAGGAGACATAATGTTTTTGTTTGTTTCACAACCCAGACAAACAATAATGTAATAGATAAGAATAGTGATTAGAACTCCTATAGTTCCGGAAGTGCCCTAAGAGATAGCAAATGTTTCGGGCAGTAGTAATCGAATCGTGCGGCACTCGGATGGCCAGAAGCACACGATCGAGCGTAAAGGCGGAAGAGTATCATCTGTGTTTCGAGGCTGACCCATTTTCCGTTTCACTTGCACGCGGCACGTGCTCGGCTTCGCTGCTCCGCTCGGGAAGGCAGGAAGCGAATCTACTATACACCGAGTGGTGGGGGACCGGCGTTCCGTGGCTTGGTAATTATGTTGCCGACGATGCGTGCGCATAAGATTCTTGAAGGTTTCTCGCTCAACCAACACAGAACATGCTGCTGGCATGTGGAATGAAGGACGAAGGGCCGAGCATTGCGAGCAAGATTTCGCCAATCTCCTCTCGAGCCATGAGCAGTCGGTGTTGGAGCGCTGTAGGCGCTACATGTTGCTCATTAAAACAACCCGGTAGAACGTAACAGAGTGGATATTTGTTGCTAAAAAACAGTGCTACAACCGTGTGTTATTTGTGAGTTCGATTTTGTAGTAATTACTTTTCGCATGTCCAACTCGTTGTGAAAGATTCGTTGGAACTGCGCTGTGAATGTGGCAAAAAGGGAAAACCGGTGTTACCGCCAACGAAGGGCTAGCGACCCTGAGGAAGGTCGTGCAATTTGTTCCCTTCTTTCTTGACTGACTCTAGTTCGTGAAAGTTAATGTTGTGTATGAGTTCGACCGCGGACCGATAATCACTCAGAACGGTGGCTGAATGGCAAATTACTTTTGGGTTGGTTCTGTGCCATGGTTCCGCCTGAGTGAGCAGGACTTTGCTTACGGACATTTGCAAGATAAGAAATTCGGACAAACGATGCGGTCAAAGCCCTGTCGCACACTGCGTCATGAAGGCATGCATCCAACTATAAATACAAATTACATCATCCGCCGAACTCTCCACTATCTGCGGTCATACGCTTAGATAAACGCAAAAGTGCTGATGAAACGCAAATGATCATTCAGATAGAGATTAAACGTTATCACCTTTACCTAACCGTTTATCCATCCAATCTCACAGTAATCGCTGGAACGCTCCACTCGCACCAGTTGCTGTTTGCCTAGCGCGTCAACATGGATCAGGTGGATGAACAACAACCGAAAACACCGAACCCTTCTCCCACCGACAGCGATCTGGCCAATGACGACAGTCCGCTCGAGAAGACGCTGCCATCCGGCAAGGGGATGGCCAACGGGTCCAGCGGTATGCGCGCCGGGACTAACGTGGAACGATGCGGTTCGCCCTGGCAACGTAAGCAACTGGTTGATGTGAAACCACACGGAAGCCTCGATCTGAGCAAGCTGGGCATGCGGCGCAATTCTAGCTATAGCAAGATACCATCGGAGGCTCCAGAGGCTCGTGTATTGGTTATCTACACCGGAGGAACGATAGGAATGATGCGCAACGAGAAAAATGGTACGATTAGCACCTCGTTCTTTGGCCCCAATTTGCCTCCATAAAGCACACCCACCTTCACTTTTTTATATGTTTTGATTCTCTCGCATGTTCTTATTTGTCCCCCCCCCCCCCCCCCCCCCGGTGCCAGCCCTGGAACCGAGGCCACTCGAGTTTGTGCGCAAAATACGTCAGTACCCTAACATGCACGATGATGTGTACGCAACGAAGCGGTACGGTCCGGCGAAAAACATGGCCCCGCTGGTGCTACCGTTCGTCGAGGGTCAACATCGGCGCATTCTGTACCAGATATCGGAGTATGAACCGCTGCTCGACTCGTCCAATATGACCATCAGCGATTGGGTGCGCATCGCCACCGACATTCGCCAGTCGTACGAGTTCTTCGATGGATTCGTTATCCTGCACGGCACGGACACGCTGTCCTATACCGCATCGGCCCTGTCGTTCTTGCTCGAGAACCTTGGCAAGACGATCATCATCACCGGCTCGCAGATACCGATCTTTGAGACGCGCACCGATGGCAAGGATAACTTCATGTCGGCACTCATACTGGCCGGCAATTACGTCATCCCGGAAGTGTGCATCTTCTTCAACAGCCGGCTGTTCCGGGGCAATCGAACGGTCAAGGTGAGCAGCGAGTCGCTGGACGCTTTCAATTCCCCCAATGCTGCTCCGCTGGCCAAGATGGGCATCAATGTGGAGGTCGACTATCGGGGCATCTTTCGGCCGTGCACGGTCGATAAGTTCACCGTGCATCTGCAGATGGACGAGAACGTGGGACTGTTGCGGTTGTTCCCCAGCATCTCGGTGGCCACCGTGCACGCCTTCCTGCAAGCACCGATGCGTGGTGTGGTCCTCCAAACGTACGGTGCTGGCAATTTCCCCACCAACCGGTTAGATCTGATCGCAGCGCTACGGGAGGCAAGTGAGCGTAAGGTGCTGATCGTCAATTGTACCCAGTGCAGCGAGGGAGCGGTATGTGACCTCTATGAAACGGGCCGTCAGCTGCAGGATGTCGGGGTGATCCCGGGGTACGACATGACGCCCGAGGCCGCCCTTGCCAAACTGTCGTACGTGCTCAGCAAGCAGGAGTGGGATTGGGAAACAAAGCAGAAGGTAAATGAAGAGCCACTTACCTCCTTAGGCAGAATAGTACTAACCTTTTATTTTTTCTCTTTTTCAGATGATGAAAAACAATCTGCGCGGTGAGCTGACGTGCGAGAAGCCACCGGAAATGCAGGAATACGATCTGATCGATGCCGTCGCTCGAACGCTTCAGCTTACCTCGACGAAGGAGCTGAGCCAACTCAAGTCCTCACTGTTTCCGGCCATGGTCAACACGGCCGTCCTTGAAGGCGATCTAACGAAGGTGTGTGCCGCGTCCTAGTTGGAATTGCAGGTTGTACTTCCAGCCGAGACCAGCTAAACTGTGGAACTTTGTCTTGCAGCTAACGAACCTCAAAGGATACGGTGCAAACATGTCGGCCGAGAACTACGATCATCGGACGGCGTTGCATGTGGCTTGCTGCGAGGGTAACATCGAAATGGTGCAGTATCTGCTGCAACACGGTGCCGCTGTCCACATTCGCGATCGTTACGATCGCACACCGCTTGCCGATGCAATCATGCATGACGATCACCAGGCGATAAGGTTGCTGATCAAGTGCGGCGCCCATCTGACGGGGTCGATTCGTGCCATCGGCGATAGTTTGTGTGCCGCCGCGGCTCGGAATCAGCTGACACGCCTCGAATCTTATCGAATCGCAGGAGCGGACCTGTCGCAGGAAGATTCGGCTGGTCGGACCGCGCTGCACTTGGCCGCCATGTATGGGCACGTGGAAATGGTACAGTATTTGGTGAAAAACTACGCCGAGGTGAATGCGATCGATTACCTCGGTCTGACGCCCTTGGACTATGCACTGAAGGTAAACTCTGACGCTGTTGTGAACGTGCTAAACGAGCACGAGGCACGCCGAGGTGATGAGCTATCGTTTGAGACGATGGAGAAGAGACCACCGATAACGGAATCTTTCGATTGAAGCGCCATAGCTGTACGTATGCGTGTGTACGCTAGGTGTTGAGTGTACAGTAAACAATTTGTGATAATTGATAAGGAATAGAGAACTAATAAATAGTTGAACAACGCACCAAAAATAGAATGGCATGTGGAGAGTCGTTTTTACCAGTAGCCAGGAGAAGATGGTTCACAAAAATCAAACACGCCCAGAAGGAGAATCATTTTAAGCCTTTTATTTCTATTTCTATTGTAAAAACTTGCAAAGCTTGTCCCAACTAACCCTACTAACCCATTGATAGAAATCCTGCAGTATAGGACCTCGCGTTAATCCTTTCTTTTCCTCGCCAACCTTACTGCTTGCTGCACAAAGCTTGCGATCGCACAGTTGTTGAACGTCTTTTCACAACTCGTCTGTTGCCGTCCTACCTGGACTGCCCGCTGGATAGCGGTACTGATGGTGAGGGAATCGAGCCAATCGGCCCGGGACAGTCCTTCGACCGCCAGCTCGAGCTTACTGGCTCGCCCTTCTGCCACAGCAACGGTTGCTTCACGCACGTACCAGCACACGATCCGCTGCACGCAGGCCACCGTATCGATGTCGTACTGTTCCATCGTCCGATCGAGTGATCCCAGCAGCGTCCAGACGAAATGTTCTTCCTCCACGCTCCGCCGTCTGCCGTCCGAGTTGGCTGTGGATAAAACCGAAGAGCAAGTAGTGTACGCGCCGGAAGTATATTGCAACCAAGTAAGCATTGCCGTGCTATTCGCGGTCTAAATTTGGTCAAGCCAGCTCAGCGGAAGGCGTTCAAACACGATGTGGACCGGTGATGAAGACAGCCAGTTTGCCGTGGAAGATGTGTGGCCAGCACGCCCGGAGTCCTGCACGCTAACGTTTTTTGTGAATCTCCTTCAGTTGAGCGACGAGTATAAAAGCCAAGACGAGTTTAAACTGTCGCTCCACTGCGGTTCATCAGATGTAGACACAAAGGGAACGTTGGATGAGCTGAACGAAGAAAAGCTGGGAAATGCTGTGCGGTAAGTCGTACAATCTGTGGCCTTTCCGTATTCCCATCGCACCAACGAAGGCCTATAGAATCCCATCCCTTACAGGCTGCAAGGTGACGGTTGTCTGGAGAAGTTTCTGCAATTTCTTAACGAAAATTCCATCGAGGTGAAGCTGCTCAAGCAAGGATGCATCTTTGCTAGTACCGTGATGAATCTTAGGGATACCAAAGTGGCGCAGTTCGTTTCGATCCGTGAGCAAGGAAAACCGATAGAAGTCGCGTTCGCTTTACACGGTCCGACCACTGGCTCGGCTCCCGTTGGGACTGTGCGTATGATACTGGAAGTGTCGGTAAATGATGTGTCCTCGCCAGCGACCGGTAACAGTGGTAGGAACAGTGCTGGCGAAACGAGTCTTATATACATTATAAACGACGAAGAACATGGTAACCCCTCAGGAAAGGACGCGATCACCTGTGACAAGTGCAGCGGTCTACGATCCCCAGACGGCGGTGGCTTCCAGTACGAGCTCATAGACGGCATCCTTCACGAGAAGACCGTCAGCAGTACCGAGCAAGAGATAAAGCGAATTCAGCAGAAGGTACGGACACTCACTGTGGATGAGCTGATCGAGCAGCGCGATTCGTTTAGTCCCGATGGGCCAGATGGTCCGAGCGGACGTTGTTGTAATCGATGCGGTGGCCTCACGATTACCGGAACTACTTGTGAAACAGTGGAAACCGATGGTGTGAAGGGACCTTCAGGATTTGGCGATTCGCGTCATTACACCGGCGCCAAAGCGCAACTCTGCAACCCGGGGGCAAATAAGCTCCGGCATGGTATGAGTCGGTAAGAGTTCGTTGCTCCTTAATTGTTGCTTGGTTAGATAACTGGACCCATCCCATCTCATCGCTTACAGTTACTGCGAACGTTGCAATGCATGCCTTAGCTGGCTACCGGATTACTGTCGATGCCCCAAATGTGGCCACAAGAAGCCCCAAGACAAGAGTGCTCCTCTGGAAGGTCGTGCGCGTGGACCGTGGTCCGGTCCGGAACCCGCCAATCTGCCAGACGACCGAGTCTCATCGAGCTCCCTGTCCGGGAGCACATTGGTCGCTTCTTCCCATTCCTGTCCAATTTGCCACCTACGTCAGGGCCGATGCACCGATTGTGCGAAACAGACACGTCGCTTGCGGAGCGCTTCCTCGGACTCGGGGAGGCAGCATTATTCGCGATGTAAGCGTCCCCAAACCCGTTACCGGAATCGCACGGGCCATCGTAACATTCCAACCGAAGCACGATCCAGCAAGAACAAGCGGCTAGAGCAACTGCGGAAAGCATACCTCGATCCGGCACCGGGGACCAAATGTTCTGCCTCGAAACTATTGGCTCACGCTGGTGAAGAAACCGGTGCAAAACGTCCCACAGCAACACAAATCCGTCACAGCTACAGATCCTTCCTGCGTAAGGTACGCCAGCAGAACCGAAACCGCTACTCTTACCGCTTTGGCAAGCGGCCACCGGGTATGGTAGCTGGCCATCAGTCGTGCATGAAGCAGGAAGAACTGGTGCCGCCGCACATGGGCTGGCGCTGGAACATCTGTACGCCAGGCATTGGAAAAGTGCGACCCGGTTGGCGCCCCGGGGCCGTTCGAAAACCAATCATGCAGCTGATGCAACACTTTCTCAAGTGCTACCCGCTGGATATCGTTCCGGTTTCGTCGAGGAAATGCGGCAAACTGTGTGGCCCTGGCCATCCGGCGGACTCCTGTGACCAGTGTCCGAAAGATACACGGAAACCGATGCTACAGATCGCCAAGAAGCACGGCGAGTACTGCATCACCATGAACCCGCTGAAGGACTCGGAAACGCTGAAAACGACCAAGGATCCCTTTCTGCCCTGTAAACCGATCAAGTTTAAACTGTCGAAAGATCCACATCTGACCAAGCTGTACAAGCTGCGCGAGTCGCTCAAGCACAAATCGATGACGTTGTGCGGCTGTAAGGAGCTGGATAGCTGCGAGCATCAGACAAAGCGCGAGAAGCAGCTACTGGTGGCAGAAATAAGGCGGATGGCCAAAGTGTTGGGTCTCTCGCCCGAAACGACCATCGCCGATGTGCCGAGTGGCAGTGAAAGTGATAACGATGTCGAGTTTACTCCACAGTCCGCCATGGTACGGGAGGACCTTCCGAAACCCGATGTCGTGATCGCAGAGACACAATACTGCGAACAGGACTATAGCGTTCCCGCTGGCAAGTATCCGTATGGCAGGAAGCTCATTAAGGTCCCAGTGGCAGCTAAGCGGACTCTTGTTAAATGTCCTTCTGCCCCTACTACGAAGACAACGGATCGACCTGGCACTTCCAAAGGACCCACAGGGCGTGCTACTCCTGCCGGAGGATCGTCTAAGGTGAAACCCGGCACTCAGGCCAAGACACAGGCCAAGGCTAAGGTTGATGTACCAACCGCTAAAGCATCTCCAGCCGGTAAACCAGCCGCCGGTGCTATGAACCAACCCACGGCTAAAGGAGCAGCGATCCAGCGTAAGAGTACGGTTTCGAATGCGAAATCCAGCGGGAAGAACACGGCCACACCGGTACCTAGAGTGACGACCCAACCCGGGAAATCCTCCAAGAAGTAAGCATCGCTAGCAAGCTTAGCTTCTGTTTCGTTTTGTTCGTCCTACCCAAAAAACCGGGACCTGCACCGGCAAGCGTTCCAGCAGTTCCGGGAGCCAAGATTTGACCAATGGATTGCCAGAACCATTTTGCCTTCCCTTTGCCCCACATACTGTATGTCTTTTGTAGCAATGCGTTTTTACGTCAATTCACGGATAGCGAAAATAGAAATTCACGTGTTCAGAACTCTCACACACTGTCGCTGCTCAGATTCGTTTGTTAAAATTCATTCCGCCATTCCGTTGTCGACGACGAAGTGTCACAACTGTCGCACGTAATTTGGCGTACTGGCACGCAACGGGCGCCGAGCATCGCGACGTCACGATCTACGTCAGGCAACTAAATTTACTTCACTTTCACTGAACACGACGTGAGGTCGACTGCATCGAACACATCAAAACGAAACAGAAGCTGGTAAGCGGGCGGATTGTGCACCACCGGATGTCTACCGGTAGATCCATCTCATCTCACTTACCCTTGTCCTGTTGTTCACTTTCAGCGGCTCGTTGTCCCGCCTGACGCCAACCACCGGCCGTCAACATCGTGGGCCAGAACGATTGGGTGCCGTTGGAGAAGGTACGGGCGGCCGCACCGATCAGAGCGCCACCGAGCGTCAACACACCGGCCACCGCCACCGCTCCGATGTTTACGTTCACCAACGGTGTACCCTGTCAATGAGACCGGAATGTAGGGGATCACTAGTCGCATATCCGAGGCCACCAACAGAGGCCGCCCAATCGATACTGTGCATCTGCCATCCACTGCCCTGCACTGATTGCTGCTGCCACTGCCACTGCCACTGTGCACGTGGCCATTGCTTGACCCATCGTTGGTTACCTTAAGCACGGAATCCATCACACCATTCATCGACTTCCGCACCGGTATCGACATGAACGGGATCGCGAAATTCATCTCCACCTATTTCCCCGGGGGGTGGATTTGTAAAATAAAATAGAACAAAATTAATCCGTCGCGCAGGGGAAGCAATAAAACGGAAGATTAGTATCCACTTACCTCGATGCTGCTGTCCCTCGTTTGAAAGGAAATGAATCGAGGCTCACGAGCGAGTTTAGAGGCCCGGTGAGCTTGGCGTTTCGGTCGCACTGTTGTCGTCGCGTACTCCAGCGTGTAGAACCGTTCGTCCTCTCGCAGCAGCCCCGTTCTAGCAGCAACGAATCCCGTTCTAGCCCAGCCAGTTTCGTTCGGCATCCGGCCAGCGATGTCCGAGGGTCCGGCGAAGACACGCTGTGCCTGCTCGGTCAGCAGCACCACCAGAGGCAGGAACGAGACCGTCAACATCATTGCCGTCGTAGCACACCGATCGGTTCCAGTGCAATTGGTAAACTGTGGCACATTGCGCAAATTTCAACGCCGGCTGGCTCAGTGTCGCAGGCTCCCGTCCCCGTTTGTGGTGTATTCGAGCCAAGCTGCTCTGGTTGCTCTGTTGGAAGTTTAGGTAACAGACAATCGCCCCTATTCGATCGATTATCCTCGCCTTTGACGCCTTGCCTTGCCGTGCGCGGCAATGACAATTGCGCGGAAGATGAATCGCTGCATGGGTGCACGAACCGCACCACATTGCTCATCGGCCGTTGAAAGTAGAGCAATGCGCTGGTGCATGTTACGAGGTGGAGCTCAGGGTGGGGATCAAGAAGATTATGCAATTGCGGGAGTTTTTTTGCATTAGATCACTAGCATAACATCGTGGGACGGGATCAGGATCAGGAGCGTGAAATGGAAAGGAAGAGAGATATGACTCACCATGATTTCTCTCCAAATTTCTTCTATTGAGGATTTTTTTAACGAATCTTTTGACCAAAAAATTGAAGATTGGACCGTTGCCAGGCATGACAGATGGCCTTGCACAAGTTGGTGACATAGATTTCCCGTCTTTCCACGTGTCATTTATGCACAATATCAATCCGTAGATTATACGCAGCATAAGCAACATAAATCCCTCTCTCGCTCTCCTAACTCATGATGATGCATGGGGCGATAGAAAAGTTCATGGTTCGTAGTTGAGGTAGATTTCGAAATTGAAAGTCGGTGAAATGGAAAGGGCGTCTTGAGGTGACACAGTAGTCACGCACCGTCCGTTGTACAGTCATTGCATCATCAAAGAATGCAATAAAATGATGCAATTGGGAGGTGCCACCGAGATACGAAGAGTATTTCTTATGCAATTGAAGACACCTCGAGCCAAATAAAGCAAAGTACCTTTTTTCCTTTTATAAAAACCAAGAAGTCTCACAGATTAAATTTAATAAACTTTGTTTTCTATCCACTTCTACTGCATTTTAAACATTCTACGTATTTTTGAATGCCTGCCTAACATTCACGTTTTATAATTTTGCAATAATGCGTACGTTGCTGTAACCGATATCCTGCTCAGCCTAAATTCCTCATTTTAAATTAAAAAAATGAAATCAATTTTCAAAGTACTACGAAGAGATTCTGAAGGTACGTCGAGTTATTTTCTCTCTTTGCAATACAGACAATACAGAATTAAATTGCTGCAAATTTATCAAATGCAACTCTAACACGTCGTTGGTTAAAAAACACCAAAATCATCCAACATCCATTCGCAAATTTCACCAAACATATGCTCGACACATCAAACGCATTAGGCCCAACGAATTATCCTCCTAAAAACACCGATCGACTGCTGAAGAAAGATGAAAGAGAAAGGTATGACGCGGCGGAAGCGGAAAAGTGAAAAATGTCCGCCGATTGTCAAAACAGGCAAACTGGTACGGGTGTCTCGGTACGTTAGCTTGCGCAATGTCCCTTACGTGCGGTTGCGCCAGAATGAGCCGAAAAGCCGGCGAATTATCAACATTACACATACACGCTGCGCCACGGGAATGGTCGCGGAGGATGGGCACGGTGTGTGACATGAAGGTTGAAAGCAAAGCACCAGCGTCAGTCGCGTGATGAGGCCGGGAGGCGAAGATCGTGGTAATGATGTCTATAATGCCGCGGAGGAGCCGCTACGACTTCCGATGCTAGCTTCCTCCATTTGCTTCTGGTTGGCCCATTAAGTGGCCAAGTGCGGTACGCATGCTTACCCTGCACCTGGCACAACCACCACTCCAATCTTGGGCTGAATGCGAACCAACATTTCACGCTACAGAGCACTTCTTTTGTGTGCTGTGTTTTAAGTTTGCGCGAATGGTAGGAGGCAGTTAGTAGTTGAAGGGGAAAGGAGGAAGATGCGTGTACCCGTGGGGGGGCATAACACAAAAAAATGTCGCAAAACTACATTTTCCCCTCACCGCACCGGCGATGACAATTGTATTCCGTCTCACTCTCTCGAAGATGCTCGTCGATGCGACTGGCACCAGCTACCTTTGGCCACTAATTCTATTATCCATTGTTTAGACGTACTCATCTGCCATCCAGTTGTGACTCCAGAGGGTGAGCTCAAGCTCAAGTAGCAGGACGAGTGCAGTCGAAGCGTCGGGTATAAATGATGAATTATGCTGCCAGAAGGATTCATTACAGTTCGATCGTTTGTTTCGGTAACACCGCAAGTGCACAGCAGCTAGCGAACAAGTGAAGTTTGTAGCTCACGGAAGACCCCCCGGATTCAACATGCATTCCAGTACAGCATTCTTTGTAGCGTGCCTCGCCCTAGCGGTGATCAGTGTACAGTGTGTAGTTGCGCAAAGGTAAGTGTGATCTTAAGGAAAACATGTTCGCCTCAGCGCCCCATCTGATCCTCTGCCCTTACTGATCCTTCGGATTCGTGTAGTAATCCCTGGCGCCGTCAAAATGACAGCTACGCAGCGGAAACAGCAAACGATCGTAGCCAGCGGCTCGGTCTGACCACCGGATATGGCGGTGTTAATGGTTATGGCTACTCCGGAACCGGGCTCGGTTCCTACGCTCCGCTAAAGATTGATCTTGGTGGCGTTGTGCTCGGTACGCTGGTCGGTATCGGGGCGCTCCTTCTGCTACCGAAGCTGGTGAACGTGTTTGGTGGTGGATATGGAACCGGTGGCCACTACCGTAGCGCTGACGGTGATCCAACGGGTATCTCCGAGCTGATGAACAAGGTGGACGACTATCTGGCTCAGAACAACATCGATTCGGGTGCGTGCTTGCAGAAGGGTGTCTGCAGTTACATCCGCTCTTCCGACTATCACGCCCAGGTCGGTACGGCCGATCAGATCGAACACATGATCCTCGCCCTTTCAGAGTAAGTATTGGCATAAAATGTTGGGAGCAGAAAGGGAGCACTGAGGTTAACCGAGCACATTACTCCACTGCAGGAACTCCATCATCGATTACATGCTCGATGGAACGGCCATCAAGGAGGCGATCAAGAATGGCAAAATGCAGACGGCTCGCTCGTGCGATGAAATGTACGCGTCCTGTCCGCTCGATCGTCAGTCTACGCTGAAGCTTTTTAAGAAGATGTTCCCGATCGGGAACTAAGCGAAGGTAACACACACCATTCGGACATTCCATGGACACCTATCGGTCGCTCACGCACGTTGCTACTCCTACACACAAACGCACACCTTCGAAGCTTCATCAGGCACATGCATGGAGCAACGCCGACATGGTTTTAGGAGCTATTAATAAGAAACCTTCACCTGGTATCTGGTGAGGCGACAACAACCAGAAGATAAATAGAACCCTTGGGAACCATGGTCAGTAACCGGTGAACCTTGGAAGGTGTGTTTCTGTGTGATGGGAATGCGAACAACGCGCGAACAACAAGAACGTAGCGTAGGGGTGCACATGGCCAAATGGGAGGCAAATTCAGGAAACAACATCAGGGAACATAACCGCGCATGAAATAAGCGAACGATCGGAACAACCAACGCGGCAAAGCGGTGTGCGATGCTGCAAAAACGCACTTAGAAGCATACTATGAAACGGGATCAAACTTTGTTCATATTCTTATTTCACAATTCTTACGTATTTTTATCCTTCGATTTGTGCAGATGGTGTTTAGCTGTAAATAATAATATACGTCTTTCAATCGCAAAAATGCGCAATAAAAATTGAAGAAAAAAAATGGGAAAAACATAAGAAAAAGCGACACGTGAACGTGTGTTAAGTTTTGTGTTTTGGGAGGCAACCCCCGCACTGGCCATAAAACTTTGTTTGATGGTTTCGTGTAGGTTGTTTGGAGTTGTCGAAGGTCATCTGTGAGGAGGCAGATTTGTATCTTTTCCTGCCACGTAGTATTAAGACAACATCAGCGTGTTGTTGTTTTGAGGAGACATTTACGATGTGGTTACACAGCGACTGCCTTTCTCTGGGCTGACCCTGGTAGCTGTGTTTTTATTCCAGAACGAAATGACCTTTGAACGGCTCGGGATGAAATGTACGAAATGGTGTTTAATTTAGCATTTATGTTTCGTTTTCCTTTCCGATGATTTGAGAAGGTCAGGTCCTAATTTCTTTGGCTGAATTTACTTGCTTTAATTACAACAGGAACAATGGAAGAATTTAGCAATAATTAAACGCACAACATCTGCTAATCGATTTTGTGAATATGAAAGAAAGATCAAACGATAAAGCGAGCAATTAAAATCAAATTATCTCTAAACTCTATTGTTTAAAGAGAGAGATTGCAACTCCTTTGTTTTAAAGAGAAGCAATAACGTGTTCTCTATCTATTGCCAGCACCGTAGAAGAATGCACACGTTTTTCTTGTTGATGGTCAACATGAACCGTGCACAGAACGGACCACAACGATCTCAAAATCGCCCTAATCGATGTACTTACCCCCTCTATCAAGAACGATGCAGGACGATCGACCACGCCCAGTGTACGGATCCGTGTCGCCAAATGCCAAACGAGCGACTGCTGGTTTGCCGTTGTCATTTTAAAAATAAATTTCTTCCCCACACCAAGGGTTGCTGGCAACACCCTTTCCCTCTCTAAACAACTCTTTTCTCTGGTGCGACGTTGATTGTATCATCATTGTTTATCGAACCGCACAGAGAGGAAGTGGAAGACAATGCCACAAGGTACCACATCGCACCGGGTTGAGAGATCGATCACCACCGCCCATCGGACCATCACCAACTGATCGCTTCCCTTGACAGTGACAGTGACAGAGGAGCCGTCCCCGTTCGTGTCCCCGTTGGCGGAAATGCGTGGTAGAAGTCGAGCTCTGAAGGTCTCCGATGCGGTGATGATTTATTCAACTAGAATCTCATATTGCCCATACCGAGGCAGGTGTTGCATGTTATTCGCATGTTAGTCATTGCTTTTGCGGTACCTTGGAGGACCGTTCACTAACTGTGCTCTTCTTTACAATAGCAGCCGAGAGCGGTCGATGAATCAAACACCATCAACAACCTGCGATGCGTCTGAGTGATGCGGTTAAATTTAAACAAAACTCATCGCACCAGCTGGCCACCTGCCGCCCTTTTCGGATCTCCTTGGCTAATCGAACCATTTTGAGGATGGACGCTGCTGATGGGGATGACGTGTTCGGGTCGCATCAGTTACACTTGCACGCGCACTCATACAACTTCCGCTTTCATTTCGTGTAATTGTAAACAGGTTCATGTAGCTAGTAGCCAATCGGATTCAAGCTGATGGCCACGCTACATTGTTGCTCATTGTATCCTTTGGCCAGTCAATGACGTAGCATAAAACATAAAACATTTCATTAAATGTAAAACACTTGCAGAAAAAGAGAGAGAGTTGGAATCAAATACTTTGTAGCGAGAAAGCATCTCGCCTGCTATGCTGCTGCTGCTACACCTGCACGTGCATCACTCACATTTGGCATGCGCCTCCATCGGGTTGCGACAAACCGGCCAGAACACTAACAAATGTGCTGTTCACCTTCAGCGACACATTCCACGCGCCTTCGTTGGTTGGGAGAATATTTTAAGGTCCATGATTCAAACCCTCCACGCCACGCCACGCCACGGAACGGAACGGAACGGCAAATGCGCAGTTCGCTAGGACGTAAGCGCGTCGTTTGCGCCAAGCGTCAAACCAAACAAAGCAGCCCGCGCCGATCCAGCAGGATGGCAGAAACGACGATCACCGGGGGTCACCTCGGGAAAGTGGAGGCCACACACCACGGCGTGAATCACTTTCATCTTGTGGAGAAAAACGGATTTGGAATCGAAATCGCGCTCTTCGCGGCCGTCGCTGAGGTTTTGCGATATTGCTCCAATTCGGTTGGCATTTTTTGGGCTAAATTTAGAACTCTGGCCGGTGGAAATCGTGGAGCGTGCTCGCGGGCCGAGTGTTATTGCGCCAATCCATTCAGATTCAGAGAAACGGGTGGCGAGATCGGAGTCACTAATGATGGAATTCATGCCTGTGATTGACCTCATCCTTCTCAATTCCAGTCGCGGGCGCTGAGTGGGAGTTGTTGAAAGAAAAGGACTACCGGTTGTTTTTGGACATATTTTTGATTTCTAGACTAATGTGCATCCTCTTAAAAGGTTGCCTGTGGGCCTGTGAAACGATATTTGTTTTACAATTCGAAACGAATTCCTCGTAAATCAGAAACATCCGAATTGTATTGACGTCCTCAGTGGCCTCCTTTTGCAGCAGATGAAACAATAAACGGATAGTATCAACAGCCATGTCGGTTACGATTGCAGTCTGTATCTGCGAATGGGTTTTGGCGTTGGTTTGTTTAATGTTTGAGCTTTGAGCGCGAAATGGCCGCTGAATGAAAACATTCCCACAGTGCGCGAGGAAGCGTCGTGCGTCCCACATCCTGCCAAGTACGTTGCGATAATATTTATGAGTAAACCATTGCCAGCGGGAGGAACGTGGTGGTGATTGGGGAGTGAAATTTTCTTTTATTTCTCTTTTCTTCGAGATCACATGTCTGCGATCGTGTGCAAAATGCTGATGCACTGCAGTTGCCTTCCCCCCGGGCATCGTTGCACCGGCATGGCCCATCACGCCATCAAAATGGCGGTAAATTATAGTTGTTCAACCACCGAGACGAGTGTGTGCTGGATATTTTAGGGTTTTGTGGACAAGGTTTGGCCAAGACAGAGTAGTTTATTGCAATAATAAATTACACCTTGGTATGTTAGAAATGTGTAAGGAGTATCCACAGAAAATCTTTAAAATAACGTAAAATCTATATGAATTTTACACTAAGAATACATACTAACTTCTGAAAGATATCTAAGCAGTCACAACAGTGACATTTTTACCGCAAAAGAATGCTTAGAGAAACAGATGCTTCTGTCTAATGATCAAATTTATGTGCAAAAACTATTTTATTGTTTTCCTTGGACTGCAATTATAACGTTACACTCTGCAAATCTCGATTGCTTTGCGAACCAGTGTCCATGTCACCCTTTCACGCGCAGCCATTTAAAACCAGATGACTGGTACAATGGATGCGGTCGTCGTCAGCCACACATGCCACCCTAAATTGGCTGCAAACGGCGCGTCTCGTGCCACCTGCGATGATGGGTTTGCGGTCGCTGTTCCCTTTACCTCCTTCATCTTCCTCCGAAGACGATATGTTACGTTGCTCCTTCGGTGAGTGGCCGTATTACTGTCAGCTTGGAATTAGGCACAAGAACGCTGTGTCCTTGTGTCACATTTGTATGTTCTTGCTCGGAATGATTTGTCACCCTGCCCCCCGTGCTACCTGTACTGGTGGCCTGCACCACTTTCCATTTACCATTCGCCTAAAGGCAGAACAAGAATACGTTGAATGGCATTCGCTGTGGCGTGTTGTGCGCGCGAAAAAGCGAAAACTCTTTCCAACGCGAGGCGCGCGCCCACACACTCCCGATCCTTCGTCGTCCGTCCGTGCGCGCATGACGTCATCGACCAGACGATCGCGCATGCGCCCATCCTGCATCCAGCCATCCGTGCCGCATCCGTCGATCCGCCGCTCGTTTAGCAGCCGGGAATGGTGAGTTGTCGCGATCTATTTTCCCCTCCCCATCTTGCTCTGGCAGCTGGCCAGCGTATCATCGTTGCGGTTGCGTATGTAGAGCAGGTTGGTTCGGTTCGCTACAACTTCACTCTCGACCACTGGCAGCGATCTCAGAAATACTTCGACCAGCAACCAGTGCGCACGCAACAGCCAGCCAGTGCACAGTTCCGAACAGCAGCAGCAGCAGACAGGCAGACAGTGATAGCCGATATCTTCACGTGAGGTGCTACAGTCTGCAACGATGGTTTACGAAAGCGACTTCTACAGCACGCGCCGTGTGGGCTCGTCCTACACCCGCCCGACGATCTCCTCGTACACCGTGACGGTAAGATCGCAAAAACCTTTCGTCGAACAGCCAGCGGGCTCCACCCAGAAAAGAAAAAAAAAGAAAAGGGGGACAATTCCCTAGTGCGAACGGACGAATCCCACACTTTCGACCAACTTACGTTCCCATCTTTTTCCACCATCTTTGGGTGACTGGCCTCGCGGGAGTTCGCGCACTGGGACACGCAAAAGCAAACGGGCACGAAATCCACAAACAGCTGGAAAGCCTTTTGCTGAGCTCCACCAACCCGGCCAGCCGTCCAGCAATGTCCTATCCTTCTACTGTCCCCGATCCTTCGTCCTTACCCTTCAATGTCGCGCTCGTGAAGGTCGTCGACGTAGCGTTTGTGAGTTGTGTAACGTTCGTGTGCAAAACAGTGAGCCAGTGGATTTGTTGGATTGATAAAGGACGAATCGAAAGTGACAGTTGAGCGGCAGTGAGGACTTCGACAGAGTAGTTATGCAATGGTTTTTGGTCATGAACTTGGTACACCACAGTGCGAGTGACATAATGATCTAGGAAGAAATTGAAAAGACAAAGTGAATCTGAACCCAGCGGCTTCTGCTTGATTGGCCAATCTCTGTGCTGAACGGTCCAAAGTTCAATTTTGGTGCCTGATGTGAAGATGGACTCAGTGCGTTCTGTGGGTATCAGACGATCAGCCTCGATCATGATGGACACTGATGGGCGTATGACACCAAGCATGTGTGTATGTGTGTGAGTGGGTGAACACGAAAATAGAAAATTGATCCGCGCATGGAAGCTTAAAATTAGAATGGTTCAGCGATTCGCCACGTTTTCGAAGTAACGTTACACAGCCAACCGCAAACACTACGCGACACACTTCCCGGAATGCACTCCTCCTCCTCCTCCTTCTCCCGCTCCGCCTCCTGGCCGTCGATTTTGGTCTTTCACTCTGAGTATCCTTCTTATTCCGCTGCCCAAAACCCCCAACTCCACACCGCTTTTTGGTTCTGCCTTTTTTCGTTTCTTTCGCTTCTTTTTTTCTTATCCTTTCCCTCGACAAATCTTTTGCTTCCTCCAAGGCACATTACATTAGGCCATGCATTCGAAATTCCAATCCTAATGTTTTCACTCAAAACCAAACCATGCCACAAAACGCTAGCAAATCAAGGTGTGATGCGCCAAATTCGAAAACGGAAAAAGGGAGCCACTGATCTCGAAAAAAAATTAGAAACACCGACACACTACACGCATCTAAAAATGTGAAACAATCCTCGAAAGGCGCGCGAGCGAGGAGGTGGTTGTGTGGCAGCCCAATTGGAGCATAAAGTGGGCCGAGGTTGGCTGGCAAAAAAGGGTCGCTAATGGTGTACGAAACCACTGTACCTGCCAGGAGTTGTACATTCCTTACTTTTTGTTTTCCCCTATCTTGTTGTGCGTTCTTTATGTCCCACTCTCTCTCTCTCTCTCTCTATCTCTGAAACATAAACATTCATTTCTGATCATTTATGTACATTACACTCTGTAAACTCGAATTGGACATTTGTTTTTTTTGTGTAAATTCGAAGCGTAAATGGTTTTGTAAATATTTTAAAAAACCTTTTTATCAAAAATGATTTTAAACGAATTGGTCAAGAACGGTTTCTGCACACAACACAACTCAGTACATACTCAACTCCACGACAACCGAAGCAAATACCACCCAGCAAAAAGAAGAGAAGAGCAGTTTGTTTCACATTGACGATCGTCCTAGAGTTAATCCGTTTTGGGGTTACTCCATTCTGATTAACTACCCGGATGCCTTCGAGAGTCAGATGCCAACAGATGCGCTCGCTCCCCAAAAGTCTAAATTAGTACAAACTCTAATCGTGCTTCTGCTCCCCGCGCGCTACCAATCACGATGGTTCGATCACTTCGCGGCGAGGATTTTATGGTCAAGAAATTGAGACATCGCTCGGGAACAGATATCACGGATACTCCTACTCGACAAAACGTTCTGCGGGTTGGAATTCGCATGCCGCAATAATATCACATTCTACGACCCGCGAGCGCCACGTCGCGAGATGACCCTCCGTCCATCGCGCAGGGAAACGGGATGCTCCCCAGACCCAGACCAGCCAGACGTCGTAAATTGGGTGCTAAACGGGTGTGAAAAGCATGAAAATCGTAGCCAGTTGCGTCTGGCGCCTGGGAAAACCCGCTAAAGCTCGCTGTAGAATGGGAAGCGCCACCGTCTAGAGTCCGTTGTGTTCGCCATTGAAGACGAAGACGTACACGGGCGAGGCGGGCTATAAATTAGGCAACATCTTTCGACGAATGAGTGTCAAGCGCCCATCTGCAGATGGAGGTGAATGGTTTGTAGAAGAGACTTTGTAGTAGTAAAGAGTACTAGCGAATCCACCAGTTGATCCGGTTTGTACGGATCATTGCTACCTCTCATGCACACGCTGTATTGAGGCAAATGCCGGAACTGAGTTCGCAAATCGCGTGCTTAAGCTAATCCCGACCCCTTGCCCCTTCTCTTCGCATACAGACAAACACACTCTCAGTGTGTACGAGCAGAATCGGGGGCTAATTTTAACCGAGCGCACAGATCGCTTCTGAGGACGTTCGTCGAGGAAGGTTGATCAATGTGCCACGTTTCTACGTTAGTCCGTTAGTGTGTTGAGCTGACACAACTCTGTTTTTTTTTTGTTTCAAAATAAGCGAAAAAAAAGAGTGAAATGGAAACCCCAAAGAAATGGTTGTACTTGCGACAGTGTACCTGCGTACTACATGTTCCGCGGGCCACAAGACAGAAAAGCCAGGGTCAGGTTCAATGCCTGCTAGATGCGGGATGTCGCTGCCGCCGTGGCCAACGATTTGCGCTCTCGTTTGGGTTCGTTTGCCAAAAGGCACGACTAAATATAGCCCTATCCGTCCCAATGTTGCCCCGCAATAGGTTGCATCGAAATTATGACATAATTTATGGGCAAGATGGCGCCCGTGGCCCATACCACAAACAACAACAACAACAACAACACATCATCTCCCCCATGTACGCACGCACCATTGCGCTTGCAGATGCTGTCATGGCTCACTGGCGGTGACGGTGATTGTGGGAAATATTTTTGAAAATTTTCCAAAACCACACCACCAGCACCACCACCAGCACCACCCGGTAATGTGCGCCAGCAGCTGCATGCAGCTGGTTAATGGGAGCGCGAAAAATCGCTGGCAAATCCCAAAAATATGCGTTAAGGTGGGCGCTGTTTGTTGGCGGCGTGCGCAAGGACGCGTCACCCGCGTTGGTGGGTAAGGTGGGTGGAAACAAAAAATCGGATACATTTGCCTCCCGCTGTTCGGCAACGGTTGGCCGTCCTGGCCAACTGGTACTCGATGGGGATTTTCGAGAAAAAAGACGTCCACTCAATGCTGGTTTCTGTCCGTTCTTCTTCTTCTCGTGCCGTTACACGATGGCTTTAGCTCCATCGGACAGACCGTGAGGACCGCTCGTGGGGCCCCTAGAAGACTTTAGACTGAAAGATTACTATTTTTAGAACAGCGAGTCCCACCGGCTACAACGTGCTATTTGCTAGCAACGCCAACAAACAACGCCAGTGGCGTCGACGTCGTCGAAACGTCGAAAATAACCCTGCCTGCACCTTGCAGAGCACTCCCGCGTCTTCGGAGCGCCGATGTCGATTCCCCGGGTTCCCGAACAGGCAAACACCGACACCCTGTTTTGGCCCTGAGACAGGTTAGACAGGCTTCGTGCAGAGTCTGTGAACCTGACGGACGGATTCGTTTGCTTTTTGTGTATCCGTTTTTTCTACGTGAATCTTCCTCTAATCTTCAATGCGCTAAGCGTAAACAAAGAGCCCTTCGTCAACCACTGGCACCGAAATGTGCAAAACCAGAAAAAGAAACTTCCTTCGGGTTGTTTTTGATCGATCGCACCCTTGCGGTCCGGTTCCTTTCGATTTTGATCTGCTAGTGCTGTGTGGTGCATAACTCTTGTTTCCCCTTTTCCCACCTTCATTTTATGATTTCTTTACGCGCCAGAATGAGAGGGCCTTGCAAACAGCATAAACCTCACTATCATTGCCGCTAACCACTGCCTCGGTCCCCGTTAAAGCTTCGTAGTTGTGTGCCGTATGTAGGAACAGAAGAGAGCGCCTAGCGCCAGAGCCAGCAACGCCACTCCAATTCCGCTTCCCTTCTTGCAGAGAAAAGGGGTCGACTGGGAGAAGGTACCGTTTGTGCCGCGTCCCAGCCTGATCCCGGATCCGATAACGGCGTTCGGCAAGCGGCAACCGCGCCACCAGGGCCGCACCTCCATACTGGAGGCGATCAATCGCGAGGGCATCGAACCAGACCCACGCATTCTGGCCCGCCCGATCGACGACTATCGGTCGCCGCGTGATCTCAACCGCGAGCGGATCGCGAACGAGCTGCACCGCCGGGAGCACAACCGGGCCACCGGACACACGACCGATGCGGACAGCATCGATACGCTGCTACGCCGGGTGCACGGTACCGCGCCGGTAAAGGACGGTCGCCGGCATGTCATGTTTTTTGAGCCCGGTTACGCCCGCACCTACTACCGTCACTAGCGCCCTCCCAGGGCAGCGCAATTTGCTTTTTAGTACAACCGATAGTCACTGTATAAGATGTAAAGCCTTCCGTGTGGCCTTTCGAGGCTCTTTTTTGCGTCATGTCCCGAACGACGAAGAAGAGAGAGAGAGAGCGAAAAAGTAAAACAGTATTAAATATCGCGAGCGGCCCCAACAACTCTCAAGCCAA
>NC_064877.1:13757500-13760000 GCF_943734665.1 Anopheles aquasalis
CGAACCATTCGCCAGAAATGTTGATCCCCATCCCTCAAGCGCTTGGGTTTGCATCCCAGTTAATCTCTGACCTCTCTGTCTTTTCCCTCCAGTAAACACGAAAATTAAAAAGTATCTCGAAAAGTACTATCTGAAGCATGCCTACAAGGTACCGGATGAGTTTAGGGAGTTTGTCCACGAGTATCCTTAGGGCCATATAGCGTGTCACAACTCCTCCAGCATGTGTTTGCTAGATACATAATTCGGTAAACGAAACCATCATCCTCTCTTATTCTTTGTTTGTTATTACTGTTAAACTCGATGTCATTCGTATCGCCTCGTACTATTATCATTTAACTCTATCAAAACGGAGAGAGAAAGCTCAGTGCGTTGGTCACTAGCGATGCAATTGAAGCCGAGAGCCACAATGAGCCGCTCTAGAGGGCTAGAGGCTGGTTTTTGAAAATCATATTAATCTTATGCTAAAACCACCTTTGGACACTGGAGCAATCATCATACGCAGAATAAACGTCACGTCAAGTTACAAAACATACCGTCATACCCGTTCATTTCCCGTGATACACCCCACCACCTCCACAATCCACGGTGTCGCGATCCAACCAATGATTGATGATTTGTTTTCTGCCTTGCACCCCACGACCTTCGTACCTACCTACCACAGTCTATGCCAAAGTCCAACGTAAACTGCACCGACGGGTCCAGAGAGCGATGATGAGGGCAGCCAAAGAGGCACTAGATGAATACAAGTAAATTGAAGCCCCCCCCCCCCCCCCCCCCCATTTTCATGGAACAAATGGATAGGCTGGCAGGACCGCTGGTTGATCGCCTGCGGGTTACTGATCGCCACTGACGGACTGTTTTGTTCTGTTTCCGTTCTATACCCTCGAACTCTTTCATTTTCTCTCTTTTTCCTTTTTCTTTGTCTCTCTATCGCTCTGGTACCTTTGCTACTTCCGGCACCGACCATGGACCACCACGTACACACTTGTACCACGAACGCCATACACACAGTTATAGCAAGCTACCGAAGAAAACTTCTGATCTCGCTGCTCATAAGAAACGCAAAGCGTACGCTGATGCTCTATCAGAGCCGGAACAGGAGACACTAGCTGGTCAGTGGGCAATGCCGATGGTGTTGCCGGGACCGTAAGCCTGCCCGCACACCTACACAGCACACCGTGATACACCATGTAGGCAAACAATGTAGACTGTAGAGCAGAGAACACACCTCACGATTTTGTCACTTGTTCCGACGAAAATGTCTTGGCGCATCTCGTCCTCTATCGATTTGCATGTAGGTCCTTCAGTGAAAGGGCTCCAAATTGTCATGCCATTGGGACACGTAGTCCAACCATCCCGTGTGTGCGATACTGTCCTGTGTGAATTCTACGTGCATCCGTGTTTTCCGTGTCCATAACATCAGTGCCGGGGCTGTGGAAGCATTTATTACAACTTTTCTATTCTTTTCCTTCTCCCCTTCCAACTTCCAACGGTTGCTACGATCACTTTCGGCGATTGAACCGTGATTAGTAAAAATTAAGAATAACCTCTACCGTCAGCAGCTGTACCCCCAGCACACCCGTACCTATCACAATATGTTAAACCCGAACCAGCGGCGTATGTACAATGGTCAGTTTGTCTGGCTCAACTATCGTAGTATTTAATTGGAACAATCCGAGTCGATCCGGAGAGCAGAGCAGCAGAAGGTCCGCTCGGAGGTGAAGTCGTAAGTCGATGCTCAATGTCCTTGTGATTAATACGATCCGCGCACCAACGCGCACACATGATCATCGCAATGTCTTTGGACTGTTTGGCAATGAGTTGATCGGGTTGGGCGTAAAATCATCGTCAAAAATAGATCCCCACCCAACACCTGCCTCGTTCGCTCATGAGGGAGGGTCGATGAAGATCGTCCTATGGCATCTGTAGAAGCTAACACTCGTTGACGTCGAACCACCTCCGTGGGTGTCTCTCCACACACAACCACTACATTCGTCCATCCTCGAAATGATCACTACATCGTCCGCATATCGAACACGATCACCTGAATACATGCGAGAAACCCACATTGCCGTTGTCATCCAACCGCCGAAAACATGCGGAACATACACGTGCTGCCATCTTTCTGTTTGGTTCTGGCGCCCAAGGTGTTTGAAGATCAGTGATCGCGACGAGCGATCGGCAAGCAGCATCCTTTTTACTGACTCATCGTTTTCTTTTATTTACTCCCTCTTTCTCTTTCTCTTTTCTCTTTTCTTTTTCTATGTGTCTTATACTTTTCCTCTCAATTCGCCCGTTTCGTTTCCGTTCATTCGCTCTTTTCCCTTTTCTTGTACGTTGACTGAATTGTCACCCAAGCCCGCACCACTGAATCGCACACGGAGGTCCGTAAATCGAAGCTTGGGGACAAAAAGGGTATCTACAGCAGTGACGTGAATTTGGCCGCTTAAATGCAGTCCCCGTGCGCTGCGGTACGCTTTCCAGATGTGCTCAATCGTGC
>NC_064877.1:13762500-13767500 GCF_943734665.1 Anopheles aquasalis
AGCGTCTGGCGGAGGAAGCCCGGATCGCCGAGGAAGCTCGCCTAGCCGAGGAGGCCCGCCTTGCCGAGGAACTTCGTATCGCCGAGGAAGCTCGCCAGGCTGAGGAAGCCAAGAAGGTAAGAAGCCAGCATAGTCCGACGATCTTGCCTTACTAACGCAGCGTTCGTTTGTCCTTGCAGAGCGAAGAGAAGAAGAAGAAGGCCGCGGAAAAGAAGAAGAAGGAAGAGGAGGAAAAGAAGAAGAAGGAAGCGGAAGAGAAGAAGCGCAAGGAAGAGGAAGAGAAGAAGCGCAAGGAGGAAGAGGAGAAGAAGCGTAAGGAGGAGGAGGAGCGCAAGCGCAAGGAGGCGGAAGAGGCTGCCCGCAAGGCGGCCGAGGAGGAAGCTGCCCGCAAGGCCGCCGAAGAGGAAGCTGCCCGTAAGGCCGCTGAAGAGGAGGCCGCTCGCATCGCCGCCGAGGAAGCGCGCAAGGTGTCGGATGAGGAAGCTCGCAAGGCCGCGGAAGAGGAGCAGAGCCGCATCAGCGAAGCGCAGAAGGTGCGCGAGGACGAGCTGGCCCGCCTGAACGAGCTGGAGAAGCAGGCGATCGAGGAGAACAACGAAGAGCTGCTGAAGGAGATCGCGGAACTGAAGGCGATTGCGCAATCCGACGAGGAGCTGCTGAAGCGCCAGGCCGCCAAGCTGGAGGAGACTGGTGCCCCAGCTGAAGCCGAAGCTCCCGCTGCCCCCGCTGCCGAGGCTGAGGCTGAAGCCACTCCGGCGGAAACCCCGGCGCCCGCTGAAGAAGCCGCTGCTGCCCCCGCCGAAGCAGAGAGCAAGACTGAGGAGAGTCCTGCTGCCGAAGCTGCTGCCGAGTGAACGAACGGACGGTTCGGCCACTAACCAACACTAGCACGCTAAGTACAGGGCTTCCGTTCGTTCCGACGTCACTTTGCTGCAGGATTCAACCCAACAGCCGCCAACATAGAACTCCCCTGTCCCCAATCCGAACGGCCATTGGATGCTACATCGAAACTTTACACCAGCATTGCTAAAGTAGCAACTCATCTGCTTTAGTTGCCGATGAAAAAGTAGTATACTATTCGAACGAAAAGAAAAGAAAAGAGAAAAAAAAAAACATTAACATTAATTCCCACGCCATGATGCACCACGAAACACTTGCCAGAAGGACAAAAGATTATAGCGCACGCATTGCATTTCGAAACCGCTCCTTACCACGTCACCAGTTGTCTGCCACCTTATGGGGCAACTTTGCTTAGAATCTAGAGATAGATAATACACGATAGCGCCCCGGGAACCGAGAACGAGCTAACAGTCCGGCTGACGTGTGCTGCAAAATGGATTTCAAACTCCGTCTAGTTTCCGCTAGGTGATTCCAACCCTCGATACCAATTCGATTGATATAGCGTAACGGTCTATATCGAGCTAGAGAATTGTAGAACGGATGGATCAGGAGCAGATGGATCCTTTTGTCGCGTCGGATTTGACTAGATTCTCGTTGCACGAACATGCATTTCTGAAGCACATCAGCACGCTTTTACTGTGGCAGCCAATCCACTGCCAGGCCGTTACTTTTTTCTTTATTGTTCCTTTCCGTATCCGATCCCAGTTCGAAATTTAGACAAATGAGGAACCACAATTAACGTAACACATTTATACGGTTCTATTTTAGCAACAGTTCAGCTTTTTAGCTAGCCCTCCTTCTGTGTTACACCATGTCCTGTGTAGTGTTTCTGGAGAAATACGTTTCTTTCAGTTGTCCGTAGCGAGTCTGTTGTTTTACTATTACTATACTTGTTCCTGTTGACTTTGTTAAGTTTCTCTGCCACAAACATAATCATGATCGATAAGACAATAATAAACGTGTATATAAGATTAAAAACTGGAAAAGCAAACATACTACCATGAGAAAGATAGCGAGATAAAGCGGGTGTCGTGTGTTGATTGATTGTTTCAAGGCGTCTTCCGTTTACCGATGGCTCAGGCTGGAGGTTGTCCCCACTTATATAGACGCCACACGACGTCGACTATTGGAGTACTTTCGATGAGATCTAACACTTCAATTCAGTTCGCCACGACAACCTATTGGACAAGCACCACGCAATGGCCATTGTGTATCCGCTGCTGTTCGTCGCACTGGTACTGATACCAGTGGCACCAGCGTTGCAGTGCTACTCCTGCGATACCGAAACGAGTGATTTGGATTGTGATGATTTGAGCATCGTAGCTAAAACACCATGCATGGCATTCAGTTCCGATCATCCAATTATTCCGATCTGTGGCTACAAACGACTTCAAAAGGCAGGTACCACCGATGAGGACCGTGTGTGGCGTGGCTGCTCGGTTGCTGGCGAGTGTACACTCCTGGGGCGACAAGGAAATGAAGCATTTGGTAATGGGTTCAGCTTGACCCAATGCAAGGAGTGCAGTGAGGATAACTGTAACGATAACAATTTAACTCCCGCAGCAGCCTCTCTGCCTGGGTTGAAGAGAGCTGTGTGGTTTACGTCCTTCGTTGCTGCGGTAATAATGCTAGATCTTTGGTAGATCTGCATCTTCAAATACAATAAAACGTAGCTTCTCTCCGAAAACCCCCCTGTTTAGATCTTTTCTGGTCCGACGTCACAAAGCATTGGTGAAGGGCATGACGATGCCATGGTGGAGCCAGCCTTACTTGTACCCAAATCGCTCAACGATAGGTGGCGTACCTGGGCCAATTTCTCCTCGAGCAGATCGCAGGATTTCACTAACAGCGGTTCCCACTTGGGTGGTGGTAAGCTAAACTCCTGCTGCGGAGGTAGCTTGTGCAGCTCAATATCAGGTCCGAGTAGAAGCGACACGTGATCGAACATGTCCACCAGGGCGGATGCTTCATCTAGCAATCGTGAGACAGCCCGATGTTGCCGATCGCTCCAGGTTACGGTTTTCTGGTTGGGTGCACGTGGTCGCCTCGGTGGGATCGGTGAGAGTCGCATATTGGCAACGCGTGAACCGATGACGAGATCCTTAAATTCAGCCCACGGCCGTTCGCCTTCACCGATCGAGCGACGCGGTAGCTCGCGCCCCACGTACTGTTCCGAGTCCTCATCGGAAAAATCCAAATCATGCCACGCGGCAAACGTGGGCGTCTCCAGCAGTTGACCACGGTGAGGCGATGGATCTCCTTCGACCGTCGCACTGATCAAATCCGGTGTGTTGGCTTCCTTAACACTGTCGCTACTGCCATGCGACGAGCACACGAGCTCTTCCTGTGCCGTATCTCCTGCAAGTGGCCTTGAACCGCCGGCCACCGGTGATGCCATGAAAAAACTTTTAATGAGCGGTTCCTCCTCTCCGGCTGCTTCGGATTCCTCCAACACATCTGCATCAAGCGGTTTCGGTAGGATCTTCGATAGAAGCGACGATGGGCCAGCTGTTGCTGTTCCCTGTGATGCCACTGAACCTTGCTGCTGTTCATTGCCGGTCAGCGGATCAAGGAATTTGCGAAACGAGATGCCACTGCGCGGGATCGCGGTCTGAGTGCCACTGTCACAGGTTTCCACACCTTCCGTCATTTGTGCTACCGAGTGGGTGAGGATTACTGTCGGGGAAGGAGGGTGAAAAGAATTGTTAAACTCGCTATAACGTCTTGAGCGCCGTGTAGATGATACTAACAATTTCCAATCTCACGCATCACCAGATTGCCATCGGTAAGTATTTCCTCGTCCACCATCGGAACCAGATCTGTTTGCTCGTCGGTCGATGCCTCTTTCATTAGCTTCGTATGAACTGGATCTGTTTGCACCGTTGCATTCACTCGTCGCATACGCCTAGAACGAGAAGAGAGAACGAAGGTGAGCTGAACTTGCTTGGCAATGCGTGTGGGTGCCGTGCATCGCAGGCGCAGAACAGATTTATTTTTGGATCCGTAATCCGGTCCACCCTAGTGGCTGGTTGGTAGGACTGAAACAAATACACGCTGGTGAAGGGATGGATCACACTCACTTGGAAGCCTCAAGAAACCGTGCCTTGATGTCGGGTTTGGGAGGAGGCGGTACCGGAACCGCGGTCAAACTGGCCGGACGCCATGGTGGCCGCTCTTTCTGTGTAGCGGAGGTTGTGATTTGTTCCACGTCCTTGGAAGATTTTCTAGGTCCCTTCACGATCCCAATCGATCTATCGAGCATTAACGAAGAACAAGAAGATCGAATTAATTTTAAAAATGTTGACACTCAAATAGGAGATACAAATTAGCTTTAATTACAGCATTACCTGAGCGAGGTGTGGGAGTTTGCTGCCGACACTACCAACGATTCATCGCTAACACTTTGCGTTTCATCCGACGATACGACACTGCCAGGTGATTTGCTCATCCTTGCTGCTTTTTTTATAATCCAGAAGAGTTCGGATTCCTCTAGCGTTGCTGCTATTCAATCAATTTCCAAGCTATCCCGTTACGGCTCTAAATTCCCGTGATCTCCCGAGTAACGTTACAACGGAACTGGAACGGGGTGTTCTGGTTCTCGCGCGGGAATCGTTCGGTTGTTTACCAGTTCGTATCTAGAACGAGGATGATGGTGGTTGCCGTACGGAGCGGTAAGGAGAGCTATTTTCATGAAGCATTTAGAGTCACGAGGCTCACTTCGTGGGTGTATTGATTTTTCGCGGATCGTCCGCCGCAAGGGCAATAATCCGTGGCCCAGGGCATGGTACACGTGCATCGCGAATAGGGTGCGTAGCAATGGATTACTGTTTGGTACACGTTGGATGGCATTGAACGGTGCAACTCACGCCAGCAGTAATTGTATCAGATAGCCGCGTTGAATCGATTAATTACCGAGGAAATGATGCTTACTCCTTTCCCTTTTATTCCATTAGACATCGAAATTTGAAATTAGAAAGGATTCTACGTGTGATGATATCGTCGAGCGATGGACAAATAAAATGATTAAATCATTAATTCCGAACACATAAATTAGCTCTAACGATGTTTATTTAATAAACGACGCTCTCTAGTTTGAATAG
>NC_064877.1:13772500-13787500 GCF_943734665.1 Anopheles aquasalis
ACGCAATTCGAGCGGCACGGCACAAGCACAGGTGGCAGCCAGTGGGGTCCACACGAGTGATCCCGCCGCGGTGGTATCCGGCGCATCGGCTGCGCTTCCACCGGATCCGGCTTCTGTTCCTTCAGCTGCCAGCGATGGTAATCTGCTGCTTGCATACTCAACCGGTTGTCGGAGAATTTATCGACTGCACTACAACAAGCTGGACGGTGGTTTATGTTGTATAGGTAGCAGCTAAAAACGACAAGCAAACCTCCCTACCCTCTCTTTTTACACATGCGTTCAGTACACACACCACACTCACCTGGTATAAGTATTATTTATTTGAAACTCAGTCCTCCACCAACGCCTAACCGGCAGCCAGAATGAATGGCTGGCCAGCTGCGAAAGCGAGTGGAATCGGCATTATGATGTACAGAAAAAGAAGCGTAGGGTAAAACACACAAAAGTGAGAGAGTATGTTACTAAAACTGAGAATATTATAGCTCAACTAAGTGTCTGTCGGTTGGTCGGACTCGCCGTCTGCGCACGGTATCCGGAAGCGTGCGGTGGCCGTTTCTTCGCATGATGCTTAGGGAAATGAAGAAACAAAAGGAAATGAAAATGAAGAATTAGCAATAAGAAGAATCGTTCGAAAAAGCAGTTTCGTTTGAATGTGCTTTCATTTCGCTTGAGAAAACAATTCTTCCCCCAGGAAACGAAGTCAATTCGCAAGCCAACGGAAGTCGACGGAGAAGGAATTAATCGATTCAAGATGCATTAAAATTATGGATCTGCATTAAATGTCTGTAAGTTTACTTTTGTTAATTTCTGATGAGTAAACACACATTTTTATTCTTTTAGCGAACCGACCTAAATTCCCAATGAGACATTTGAATCGGTATGGCGCTCAAAGTTGAAAATCAAATCAATTCTGGGACAATTTAGCGGTTCTTGTCCTCGAATCGGAACAGGACAGCCGATCTGTCAAAGTGTTTGCGCGAATGCAGTTCGGTAAGTTGCTCCAGCAAAAAAAATGATTTTAATCGTAAAAATCAATCATTTTCCTCGATCTTTTCGGTGCTATAGGTGCCGAAGATGACACAGATGCCGTTAAGGATGGAGGACATTCTTTAAACGATGACCAACTTGCCGGAGTTTACGCTTAAAGAAGGTTCTTGGCGTCGTCGTGTAAAAAGGTGTCGTAAAAAGGTGTTTTCCGAGATTTCTGTGCCACGAAAGGCTTTAGTGTTGCTCTAATAGTGATACATGCTATAATAAAATAAATAAAAAGTAACAAGGCCGGAATACACGAAGCATAAACTCTCGTATAAACTCAGAATGTAATGCCAAAAAGTTTACAATTGCCGTTTACACGGTGTAAAAAAGATTATAGGTCCACGGAGCATAAATCCTAGCGTAAACGCTGTTTGCAAGCGATTTGCCTCTCTATATTTCCTGTTTGTGGTTTGCATTAACAGTGAGTGATCATTACTAGCGTTTTTAATCTTTTTCTTCGGAAAAAAGATCCTATTTTTCTCACAAAAGTCGATTAAAGTTCAGTGTAATTCGGATTACACGTCTCAACCCGGTCATGTAAACATGTTCAAGTGTAAATTAATTTTATATTTACGCTTGAGTTTACGCTTCATGTATCGCCGGCTACAAAAATACAATTATTATGAAAATGTTCTCTGATGCTCGAAAGAAACCCTTGAGGAACAGTACCAAAACCGCACCATGGTGTGGAACCGGTTCGAGGACAAAACTACGCCATGCCGTACTGAATATTCTGGGACAAGGGCACGCTTTTGGCCACCTTTAATGGCGCACTTTGCTCACTTGGGTTGCAGCCGCTTTTTCCCTCTCTTTTTGATTGTGTGTGTTGTGTGGCGCTTTTGACAGTTCGCGATATCTTCGGAAAAACAAAAATAAGTGCATCCTGGTTGCGAGGATTTTCACCTTCGCCACCGCAGCCAACCAGGAAAATTATCGCGATTCCGGGAAAGGCGTGCAAAACTGGAATCTTGCGCAACCCGCCTCGCCAAAGTTGGCAAATTTAGTTCACGACGGAAGCAGATATTGCCCTTCTAAGGCAAGGCCATCTTTGTTCGTGTGGGTATAGGGGTCCGATTATTGTGCGATTAGCAGCGAGCGTTCGTCAGCATATCCTGCCGAGAAAAATCGGCGAAAAGTTTCGACTCCGTAGCGCTGCCTGGTTGTCCGTCGGTCAGACCCCTACACCGCCATCGGCCACGCTCTCTTCTCACAGTTTCACGCGGGATTGGTGTCAGTGAAAGCGAAAATCACCGCAAAACCAACCCCTTCGTCGGGTGGGCGGAAGTGGGGTGCATCCTCGCCGCAAGTAGTATTGGTCACTCGAATGTAGAATGTGTGGTCGGTGGGATGAAATCGGGAGAAATGGAACGGAAGGAGCAGCAGCGGTCCGGGATTAGCGACGTGTGACTCGACAATGTCACCCAAGGCCACGGAGGTAAGACGTTGCTCCATTTAGGTTTTACCGGAGTAACGGCAGCCGTGCTTGGCTGCAAGATTCGTTTGCCATCATTCCGTCCATCGGCCACTTGCCCCACGCGACAACGAGAACATATTGTGTTTCAATTGTAGATTGATTGTGTGCTCTGTGCAGTATGAACGGTGGCAGCCCGGAGGATGTTGTTGAGCAACAGCTTGAGTGTGTAATGGAGGGTACCAGTCCACGGTTCACCAGCTATCTGCAGGCGCCGAGTGTGTGCACCCCGATGGTCGTACAGCAGCACCGACACTTCCAGCACCAGTGCCGAATCTGTGGTGTGAGCGAGGGCTTACGACGGTGCAGCCGCTGCCAGATTGCCTACTATTGCTCGGTGGACCATCAGCGGATTGACTGGAAGGTGCATAAGCTAGAGTGCCGCTCCATTCATCAGCTCCCTCCCCAGCAGCAGCAGCAGCAGGTTGGTCAGAGCATGGCCGTGGGTGCAGTTCAAGCGGAACATCTGATCCCATCACCACAGACCGCCGTCCATTTGTTGTACCAGAATGGAGGAGGTGGTTTGGTTGCGGCGGGCCAGCTACCCGAGAGCATCTTTCTGCCCACCTCGGGAGGCGTACGTGCAGAAATGCTAGATCCCGCGAGAACGAACACATCCAACGGCGGTGATGGTGCGTATCTATCGTCGAATGTAAACATCGGATCGCTGCAAGAGCAGGCGCTACTCACACAATCGCAGCAGCCGTCGTCACCAGCAATAACAACGTCTCCGCCGATGGGGTACGATACGCAGGAGCAGCAGCAGCAACAGCAACAGCAGCACCCGCAAGCAACATTGTTGGCATCGGACGCGAGCGGCAGCGACAGTGGTGATGAGCTGCTGAACGAGCTGGCAGTCGCAAAGTTATTTCCGATCGAAGCGCTCGCCTCAGCGGAGGAGCTAGTGGATCTCGATCAGATCGACGTGGACCACATACTGAACGAGAACAACTTTCTCAACAACATCAACAATCTGAACGTGTTCGATGGTACAGCGAACGAGCAGCAGCAACAGCTACAGTTGTCTCAAAGTGATTTTCTAGTGACTAACAACAACCAGAGCTTTACCGGTGACGAATCCGACGCCGGACTGTTTCTCAATAACAACAATACCATCATTAGTGACAACGGTTGCCTTCGGCAGCGCGCAGGGCAGGTGTTTGAAGCGAGTGACCAAAGTGCCCGTTTAATTGGTGGCCCAGAACTTACGCAGCAGGCGATGCATCTGCCTCACACGGGAAGTGTAATGGTGATGCCACCGCAAACGCAACCACAATCGAAACCACAGCAACCGATCACCGCCACGATGCGCCAAAAGCAGGGCCCCGGTGTGTCCGTCGATGGTGGTACCATTCTGTCTGCGATGCGATCGTCGTCGGTGGTACAAAGTGAATCGGTGAATGCGTTGCTCAATGCAAAACTGGACCAGTTAAACGGTGTTAAGAATGGCATCCCCAAGGACCATCCGGCTGTGGATAAACGAACCTCGGGTCCGGTCCGGCAAACGGAATCCAGCTTTCCCTCGATCGATTCCTTCGATACCGACAGTGATCTGCATGAAGCGTGCACCAGCCTGATACGGGACATGAACGAGTACGGGGTCTGTGTGCTGGACAATTTTCTCGGTCGTGAACGTGGCCTCCAGGTCCTGAACGAAGTGACCGGAATGTACTCGTCGGGTGTTTTCCGGGTAAGTTTGCTGACGAATGTTCTGGATGCATAAATAAAAAGCGCCAATTGAAATCTAATCGAATATGGAACTAGATCGTTTCGTTGCCATGGGTCGGTTGATTGTACCGCGATGCACATTGCACGACAGATGATTCATGGATGCACAAACAATCTTTAAGGGTGGTGCTGGCAATGGTGTTCAACTGCACCCATTTTGCCTTCAAACACCACTGAATTGTTGTAGTTTCTTCGTGTGCATTTCGACGCAAATCTTATCATTTTTACATTAATGCATCTATTTGTTATATGGGTTGCAACGCTCCTTCTGCTTTTACGCTGATGCCTTCGTTTTGCACCAAACGGTCAAGTTTCTTATCAACGCAAGGCTATCTTTATCTTGCGATTTCTTCGCATATTTTATGCAGCATTCTTTCTGTTCCTCCTTTTTTTTGTTGTGGAAACCGCAACAATAACGGTGTGGCCCTGTCGGCATTGCTTTGCTTATCTTATCAAAAGAAAAGCGTTTTATGTGGTTCCCAATCCCCCATACTGTGTTCTGTCGGCGTCGTGCTGCGCTGGGAGAAACCCTGTCTTCTTTTAGCCTACTTAGTCTATGGAAACGTGCTGCACATCGATTTTAATTGGTCGATTGTTGATTGGTGTCCCTTCTTCTTTTCGCCAAAAAAAAACCCCAGGACGGACAGCTGGTTTCGAATCGTGGCGGAAAGAATCTTCGCCACATACGGGGCGACAAAATCACCTGGATCGATGGGCAGGAACCAGGATGCAGCAGCGTTGGGTACCTTATCAATCGGGTAAGTGGTTAAAGCAAACTGGGATCATGCACGAAACTGCCAACATCAATTTGATGGATCTGATCATATTCGTTTTTTTCCCAATCGCTGCTAGGTTGATGCCGTCATTACCTGCTGCAAACGGATGAAAAACAATGGCAAGCTTGGCACCTACAACATAAAAGAACGAACGAAGGTAAGTAAAGTGGAAAGGCATCGTAGTTGGCAAAGAAATTGTTCTTCCGCAACAACAGAAACTCATAGCGCGCTTCTGCACGTGCTTCTCTAGAACCACGCTTCGAACGGCGAAGGCCAAAACATCGGCCGAGTTCAGCGTCCGGTGATGCTGCTACACGGCAGCTGCGGTGGTGAGTAGCCTGGGTATACCAACGTGCGCACACCCCATGTTGCACGACATTCAAGTCACGGTGCGTACGTGAGCTCGCACGTGCACGCCTTTCGACGGAGGCGGCCGCTTCTCTTTCTCTTTCATTCGTTCCGTCTCGTCTCTCTCTCTCTCCCCTCCCGAAACCAAGCAGCAGCAGCTGCCGGACAAAAAATGGGTTGGGAAGTGGGACCCGTAGCCCGGTTCGGTACCCGTCGTTGGCCCAGGTTATGGTGCGAGTCCCGTCTTGCGCGGGAAGCGCACACCCGGTATACGTGCGTTTCGAGCCGAAGGCTTTTCGTCGGCATCCGTGGCACTCTCTCGGCTCGGGATTGTGTTTACTATTGTTTTTTTTTTCTTTTGTCGCCATCAGCGCGGAAGATTCCATTGGAGAGCGCTCGTTGCTCGCTCCCCTCCCGATTGCACGTGGAACCTCGGAGCCACCGCCGACCCGCGCAGTTTGTTTGTCTTCCTTTCGTTCCTTCTTACGATTCGTCAACAAGCGGGAACTTGTCAACCTTGAAAAACGCATCTGTGAGATGGGAATGGCCACCGGGATAGGGCAATTGAAGGGCGATTCTCGGTATCTTCGACGTACGCGAGATGTAGTCACGTAGTCCAGAAACCCTGGAACAAATAGACTCCCGCGGTGGCCCTCTCAGCCGGCGCGTCGTGGATACAATGTGAGTTCACGTCACTTATCTTGTTGGGTTGATGCTTGCTCAAGGATAGCACGTTCGATTAGGGCCCAGACGGAGGCACATTACCTAGAATTGAACGGATCAGCGATGCATCCTCGTCGCTTGATGACCTAATGTGCGACGAAGACTTTTAAAGATAAACGGGAAGTGACTTCAATCATCAATGGCTTTTTTTTTCTTCGCTGGAACGGTGGATGACGGTGCTTGAGCATTGATTGTGACGAAATTACAAATTGATGCAACCCTCGTGATCGTCATTTATCGATCTTTCCGCATCCTCTCGTCAACCATTTATCGGGGCTAACCGACCAGAATCGAAACACTCCCATCCGTGTACCGTGGCACAATCAGTGAAACGTGCAGATTGCCACGGGCTTCTACGGGCGATTCGATCTCTGATCTCTGATCAATGGGTGCGCGTAAAAAAACAAAGCACCAACCACCCAGGCCAACTACCACCGCATGTTGTTGCAGATGGTTTCCTATGGTTTTCAGATGGTTTCTCCAGATGGTTTTGCTGTGTCAATGCTTGCCACCCACATCGCTAGGTTGTCGGTGATAAGAAAAGGGATGCGAAGGCCGTATATATATAGCTGGCTCCGGTTCGATGAGTTCATTTCGGCGTAATTACGGCTCGGAAACGTACCTCCGGTTCCCGTTGCTCGTGGTGATGGAGCGAATTCCTAATGCGACCCTAATTCTTTCATAATCCCGGGGATTGAGTTGGCTATGGAGCTGGCTGCTAAACCATTTCTATTTCGTGACATAATGGGACTGAGAGAAAAAGATTACGTTTAATCCTGTGGAACCTTCACCGAGAGCGGTAGTCTTATCTTAACAGTAACATTGCCATTTCTTTTGCTACATGCCTTCTTCTATTATTAGATAATCCATAGACCAACTTTTAATTTTCACAATCTGATGATGATCTTGATTTAACTCATACGATACCACAAGTACCGGGAGCTCAGAGCAGAGCCTACCAAGAATAGTTAGTCATAGAACCGTAATCGCAGGGCTACACCGATCGATAAAGCCACGTCAATACACTATTCGATTGGGCTAATCTTGGCACTTGCAAGCCGACTAGTGAACCCCGCATTAAAAGTGTCCGATGATTAGCCCACTTGTAATTGAATGATAAATCGTCAAATTCGAACCGGAACCCAGCGTTCGCGACGATGACGAATGTCTCTGGAAAGGGAGCCGTGATTGTAAACCCGCAACCCCAACACCAATGCCCTCCTCATTATCTCTCGGAATCAACTCGGGAATCGAGGTCCCTTGACTGCAGGGTGTGGGCTCCCTCCACGGGAATAAATGCCCAAATTCCGATCCATCGATTAAGTCCCATTTTTTATCTAGGTATATGCGAAAGCTATGGGCCGGCTGTGTTTATCAGGAAAGCCCATCCTGCTTTCTTACGCTTTGGTGCTTTGGTGTGGTCGTATTCAGCGCATTTTTGCGAACCACGGACACGGCTGGTTCGGCTGAATGCGTTTGCGCAAACGCGCAGCGGGTTTCGTGCGTCCCCCGCTTCCATTGGCCAACTGTGTGCGACGGTGAAGGTCCACGCGGAACGGCTGGCGACACCGCCAGCAACAATACCACAATGTGCGCGCAACACCCTTGGTGGACGCACACTCGTAAACCAATGCCAGACGAACCACACGGCGCCAGAGTCACGTACGCCATTGCCGAATATTTGCTTCTCGCAAGCAAGGTTGCTCTGTGGTATCAGAGGTCGGTATTATGGGCACTGTTGGAGCCTCCTCACGGAGGGATGGGCTCTGGGGTGTTTTAGAATGTTATTCCAAGGACATTTGCAAACTATTTTTCCATTCCATCCAGTAACCAGCGGTGTTTGGTTGTTATAGTTTACACTCTAATCCAATGCTAATGTGATTTCACTCTTCTCTCTCTCTTTTCTCTCTTTCACGCTCACAGGCGATGGTGGCCTGCTATCCTGGATCCGGATCCCATTACGTGAAGCACGTCGACAATCCTAACCGCGATGGACGCTGCATAACGGCCATCTACTACCTGAACCTGGACTGGGATGTGCGAGAGAGTGGTGGTTTGCTGAGGTAAGCTGTGTAAGGTTGTGGCGCGACCACCGCAATAACAAGAGCGCAAATGCTAATGCCTCTATTCTGATCTCAATCCGTAGAATCTTCCCGGAAGGTTGCAACGATCGTGTCGCCGACATTGAGCCACTGTTCGATCGTATTTTGTTCTTCTGGTCCGATCGTCGGAACCCGCATGAGGTACAGCCGGCTCACCGTACCCGGTACGCCATAACGCTGTGGTATCTGGACGCGGAGGAACGTGAATCCGCTCGCCTGCGCTATCTACGTGATTGCGAAGCCCGATTGAGGGCGCAGTAGAAGGTACGTCGTATTACGGGGTGACTTGCTGTGTATGACCGACTTACGTACGGTTGCTGAACAGAAGAAGGAACCTTAGGAGAGTGATGCTCTGCGCGAGTGTCGTTTTTGTGTCCGGCTTCAGTCCCGTGCCCATGCCGGACGCGCCTCCTACCAAATCGAATAATTTATTAGAGAAATTGTTAATCAAATGTGATATATCTTTACGTTGAATACTAAAATACTACCGACGACACCGCGGGACCCACGCGCGCGTTGCACCGTACGCTTTCTGTACTTTGACGTCGAATGTGTGCTACACACGGTGGCACACAACAGCTTGTAGAGAATGTAAAGCCATTGCCGAGAAAACACTTTTCTTAGCGCAGGCAACTGATAAGTCGTAGGATTAGGTACACCATTTGCACAAGTGTGTAGGGTCAAGCATGGTGGTCAAGTGTAAATAACATCCGCCGAGGGACTGAGCTTATGTATGGCACAGCACAGTGAGTTTCGGTGAGTTTGTGTTGTCTAGGTGAATTCAAATCAAATTGGGAAACGGACCGGTTTCATTAGATAGTGGAATTTCCCAGCCCAGTATCGTGTACGTTCCGTTTGGGCGCCTCCTCCCCATCTGTATTAAGCACAGGGCATCATGATAACCATCAGCATCAGGTTTAGGTACTATGCGAACGTAGAACACAAGAGGGAAACGCTAATAATCAAAACGGTAACCAGATGGCGCGATAGTGGGAGAATGTATGTATTAATGTTTTAAACAAGTGGCGGTAGTGACGGTTTCCCAAGGTTATTATTGCGATAACTATAGACATAGGCAGCGGGTGAGATAATACCCTGCAAGCGGAGTAAGGATAATGACCGCGGTGTTGAAAAAAAAAAACAAAAAAAAAGAAATGATACTAACAAACCAGAACACGCGTGAAGTGATTTGTATTCTACTCAGAAATAGATAGATAATCAATTTACCTTACGAGCTTGACTTCGATTTATTACCTAAGGCTGCAGATCGCATGTGCAATGTCGTTTCGCCGTTTCGTGGGACCGGAATCTTTGGGGCGAAAGTTAACTCTTTATGCTTCAGTCTTCTTTAACGCCACTATTCTTTACTCTTGATAAAGGGAAATTTGTTTCGTCGTTTTTCTATTAATTATCTAGGTAATCTACCAAAGAATAAGTTTCTAATACTATTGGCATCGCATCGCAAACGCGCTACTTTACTTGGCGAGACGCTTTCGCTCGTTGAAATTGATCCACAGGCCATCACGCGCCTCCAGCGAGTCGGGTGATTCGATCAACTTGAGCGGTTCCTCTGTCCGATCGCCGGGAGTGACCTTGAATCGTACCAGTAACGCCACCAGCGTCATCTTCACCACCATCCTCACAAACTCTTGCCCAACACAGCCCCTTCCAATACCGAATGGAATGTACAGTTGTTCGCTGTTCGCTACCTTCAGTGTCGCGGTTTCACCGCTTCCCTCCATAAACCGCTCAGGATCGAAGCGCTCTGGATCGGGAAAATGGTCAGCATTGCGGTGCAGTGACCACACGGAAACATATAGCTTATCACCGACCCTCAGCGGTATGGCAGGTCGTTCACCATTAGCCGAAGCCGCTACCAGGTACGGTTTGGTACATTCACGCACCAGCAACGGAGTGGGTGGCCACTTTCGAAGCGTTTCCTGGACAACTGCATCGAGCAATGGCAGTGAACGAAGCGAATCGTATCCCGCCTTTGCCGGTACACGTTCCAGCTCTTGCTGTAACGCAGACTGGATCGGGTCGTCTCGCGCCAGCTCGTACAGCGCGAAGGAAAGTAATGTTACGGCCGATTCGAAGCCTTTCGTGAAAAAGGTCACACACTGGGCGGTAAGCTGCTCGTCACTAAGTTGATTGTCTGCTTTCGCGTTCCTATCGCTTAGCAACCGAGCAATCGTGGTCGCATTGTTTGCTGAGATGGCTTGCTGGAACTGTTTACGAAGGATTTCAATGTCCTGCCGTTCCATCAGCTGTACGCCAGCCGAACGCATCAGCCCGGGCAGTAGATAGAAAGCCATCGTTTTCACCGTCTGTACCGGGTTGGTACCGTAAGCCAGACTGTTTGCCACGCTCAGGAAGTTGTCCGCGTTGCTGAAGTCATCCGTATCGAACGTGTTCAGCTGCCTGCCGAAGGTACAGCTAGCGTGTACGTTCATGATGTGCTTCCGAAAGACGCTCTTCAGTTCCAGCTGCTCGTTACCTCGGGAGACGATGTACTCGATCAACTGGTGGCAACAGGTCTGTACAGTTCCTGTGAGCCCGTCGAGATTAGACGCCGTTTTCAGAACGGGAGTCAAAACCGCCAACAGATCGGTCGCTTCCTTCGTGCTCTTCACCAGATGCAGCTGACTACCGAGGAACCGATCCTTGTCGGCATCGAGAAAGTAGCCATAGCTTTCAAAGTGCGCTGCACCGTTCTGTCGCAGGACACGCTTGATGATGGTCGGATCGCGCACGTAGATCGCCGGTGACATGTAGCTGTAGAATCCGAAAATGCTGGAAAATGGAAATGGAGTTTATCAGTATGCGAGTCGTCCAGTGGTCAAGGGTGAAGGCAGTTTCCATTACTCGGATTGGGCAAACTTCTCGGAAAGTTCCTGGATCTTCTCTACCGTCGTCAGCTTACCGCTGAGCACGTCGCTAAGGTTACCGTACAGCAGGTGAGGCTTTTCGTGCACGATGCCCAACCGACGAAAGTAGGCCAGATGACGGGTAAGCAGTTTGTAGGTGAAGAAGCCCACCAACATCACGAGGATGAAGGTGAACCAGTAAAGATCTGTCTGGTCCATTTTTCACGGTATAGGCCACTGTTATACAAGTAAAAAAAACGGTTCAACTCAATCTTCCACGCACGAAACGTGCTCCCTCCGTGCGAGAAACTCCGTTGATCAGCTGATGCAGCCGGGCTTGTGCACCGCAGAGAAACGTCAAAACCGATGGGCGGAACCTTATATGGCCTTAATTCAAATTAAAATGCCTGCGCCTTTACAGTGCACCCCTTATTGGGCTTTATTGAACTTACTAACGAATTACTATGTTACAAAGCGTGTACTACTAACTTACGTGGAGGTGAACGGACTCACGATGTTTTACCAAACCAGTTGGAGAACAGTTGATGGAACTCGCTCGTCGCCTTCCGCATGAAGCTGACGACCGTCTTGATAACGTAGGCCCCGGGTCTACTGCCATCACCCACGTCTTCACCCACGTCTTCGGCCTCGGGTGTCGCTGCGTGATGATCCTGCTCGTTACCACTCTGCATCGTACTGGCACGAGGCAGCTCCACTAATACGCCCGGTTCGACGTAATTCTCGTGAGACTCTATCGATGGCACCTCCTGTCGCTGGATCATGTTGGAACGTTCCCGCGATTCCCAGGACTGTGGGATGTGTAGCAGCACGTTGCGCTTAACGCGCTCCGCCGGTTCCGCATCCGCCTGTTCCACTGCATCTCCGTCGATCGTCGGTTCGTCAACCCGCTCCCTCGCATCGTTTTCGTCCTCACCGAGCTCTTCGATCGCTTCGAGCAGTAGATCGAACATTTCGGCAAACTTTTGCTGCAGCTTGGCGTTGGTGCGGAAAAAGTCCTCCAACCGCTGGATGTCCTGCTCCACCTCGGCTTCGTCAGCGGACTCTGAATCGTCCACGTTGGAGCGTTTGAAGCGTGGTCTTACTTCCGTCACTTCAGCCGACGCGGACGCCTCGGATTCGAGTGACCAGCTGTCCTGAAGACGCAACAGATCCTGACGCTCCTCGCTTGTTTGTGGTGCCGGAGTGTAGAGCAGGATCGGTGGTAACGTTGTTACCGGTGGTGGTTGCGCCCGTACCGGGACTGGTTCCCGCGATTCTGCTCCCACCAGCTCCTCCGTTTCCGGTTCCAGATGATTCGAGGAAGCCGTACCATGACTGTGGCCAACTGGCTGCTGCTGCTGCTGCTGCTCGTCTTCCATACTATCACTCTCCTTCTCCGCTTCGCCTTCGCTATCATCGCTACGATTCGGTTTCTTTGGGGCTATGCTCGCATGGATTTCACCATTATTTACAGTGGGCGGTTCGGTGGCCCTCGCCGCTTCCTCTTCCCGGACTCGTGAGCTGTCTTTTACGATGCTCATGTACCGATCGATGCGTCTCGATTCTGCTCCGATCATGCCACGGTTATCACGCTGCCGCTGGTGCTGCCGACACCGGTGTTCGCATTCGTCTTCTTCCGCACTGTCCTCTTCCGGATTGGTGTAACGACGGAAGTCACGCTGGCTCACGCTAATCCTACGTCTCGGTCCACGATGCCGCAGTGGTCTGGATGGGACCGATCGCATACCAAACATTGCCAACCGTTCGACTGCAATTTTCTCCTCTAGATCCTCTTCCTCTTCGTGCTGCAGCTGCTGCTGATGCTCCGTGTCCTGCTCATTCTCCTCTTCTGTGACATAGTCAACGCCATCTTCACCATTGGACGCCTTCGAGATCACAAGATGAACGTCACCGAGCGGGAATCCGGAACGATGGCCTGTTCCTGCTCGGCCGGCGCTCTCCTCGCTACCAAACGTCGGTGGCTCGTTGACTGCTTCCGCCAGCGAGGATCGCTTCGTTTTCGGGCTACCCACTCTCGCCATCGGCATACGTTTGAGAAGCCGCCGCTGTTGGTGGTGCATCTGTGGCTGGCCTCCCCGTTTCGGACGCTCACGCATCGATTCCCGCAGCGGGTACTTCATCTTGAGCATGTTACGCTTCTCCGATCGCTTCTCCTTGAGCCGAAGGCGCCGCTGCTGACGCTTGTAGGCCTGCGTTTGCCGTGCCTTACGCCCTTTGGGCCCCGATGTCTCATCGAGCCGGTCTGTAGCCACCTTCGCCGCTGCTGCTGGAACCTCTGCCTGCGATCCTTGTGTACCATGGCCTTCCGCGATTGCAGCGCTTTGTGGCGGGCCAGGGCGACGAAGAGGAAATCGTTTCTTGACAATCTTTTTCGGGGCGTCTCCTTCTCCTACCGCCCAACGCTTTCGCCGTTGCAGTGCCTCCATCGGCACATTCTCGACGATATCGCCAATCAAATCCTGCAGCAGGGCGTCAGCGGAAGTGCGATCTTGGTCGTGGGCTTCGAGTGAGGCTTCCCGGTACCGACGAGCTTGCTGTTCCTTCTTGTGCACCGCGGACGGGACGTCGTGGTGACATTCGCGCACCTGCACACCAGGCAGTACCGCGTACAGGACCGATTTTGGTGGCACGTAGAAGCTCGATCCATTCCGGAACGATGTGGTGGCGTAAACGGGATGCAGCCGCACCGGTGTACCATCGCTGCTATCCTCCTGTGGGGCCCGATTGTTTATCATCGGTTGGCCGTGTTGCACGTTGACGAGGTACAGTTCAACCGGCGTAGACCCGGTACGGGTCTGGGATAATCTCAGTGTGACGTTGCTGGCTTCCAGTGTGTTCTCGTTCACGATGACCACCGTGAGGGCACCGGTGGCGTTGCGGTTACGGCCACAGTACGCGTACAGGGACGTCTGGTCTGCCGGCGCTTGCTTGGATGTTTGCACCGAGAACACCTTACGACCGATCGTACGCTTGTGCAGCAGTGCTATCAGATAGGCCAGTGTTGGATTGCGAAGGTCGTCCCGGTGAAGCGGCTTGAACACTACACTTGCACCGCCACGTGCTGCCTCGCCAAGGGTGCGGGCATAAGCTAGTCCTTCTCGCAGACAGGTACTGGAACAACCGGGACTGGTCGGATTGCCATTGGTTCCGGGTGGAGCAATGTTGCTTTCCTCGTCGTTCAAATCGAGCCAAATCGGAACTCGTCGCTGCCCCGAAAGACCACGCACACGGATATCGCGTAGCAGCGAAGTGGCGTTCCAACCAGCACCGTCATCACTATCCAGTGCGCCACCGCTACGATACGAAAGCAAAACGTGGAGTTTAGTAAGCACCATCTTAGTGCGCATAGGAACCGGCAAACGCTTACCTAGCAATGGTCACTGCGTCGACGATTGTTTCAAGCTGTGCGTTAAAGTACTGCGCATCTTCCAGTGGCATCGACCGGATGTTCAGTTCACTCGCCACTACATCCCATTGTTGGCTTTGTTTCGCGAACGCCTGCACCATCGTCCGGAATGTGCGCAGATCCTCGACATATCTGGCACCATCCGTGATGTCGCCTGAAGTAGGAAAACGGTTGAAATCGGTCAGATCGTAGCAACACGATCGAGTGCGAATCTACGCTTTGCTTACCATTTCCGAGCTGCCACTTGCACTCGTTAATTCCCAGGCTACTGGCGGCGGACAGAATCCGCAGGGCGTTCTTGGGTTTCCATCCTGGTGCCCCTGTACCGTTCACGGGGTAGTCGAGTACGAAGATCGGTGTCAGGCCGGCACGTTGGCCCCATTCGTAGAATGCTTTCCAGGCGCTAGTCGTGATGTGTACCAGCCCCTCGGTTTCCGGCCCACCGATCACGCTCTGGCCGTGGGTTGTTTGCAGATACAGCTGGCTAGAATCGGCCACCACCTTCAGATAGGTTCGGCCAAGG
>NC_064877.1:13810000-13815000 GCF_943734665.1 Anopheles aquasalis
AGGACTGCCGAGCACAAAAAGGATGGATCCTTAACATTCAGAAGGCCATCAGGTGGGTAGGCATTATGAAGAAACAAGGATTTGGCATGTAGCAAACGATCTTGGAACCAATTTGAAGGGAGAAAGACAGGTTCAAGTCAAACACTAGCCCACTATTTAGGTGCGAATAGTGTTTGCTGTCTTTGCACGAAACCAAATTCGTACTTTGACTTTTGTTCTGTGGTGTGTCTGTCCCCGACCACCGACCAGAGCACCTTACGGCAGCGGATCAGATTCTCTATATTTAAACCCTCTCGTTAGCCGTAATCGAAGGTAAGCACGGTCATTGCTGGCCCTGTGGTGGGTATGCGAGCGTTATGCAGTTTTTGGTAACACATTTCTCGCCAGTCATCAGGCTTATTCATTTGTGCAGCTGGATAAAACAGGCGCTTCATCGATGCCTGTTGGTCTTAAACTTGTTGGTAAAAACAAACAATAAAACTTGGAAAAGAGAAAATATATCCATCCAGACGGCACTTGGTTCATAGCGCGCGGCGCTGTACCGAGAGTACGTCCTTCATGTGTGTGAGTTGGGCGCACATGGAGAGTGCTGGTGTGGTCGGTCTAGTTCGTATTTAGACAATTGTCAACGTGTTACGGGTGCGCGCGTGCATTGACCCGCGGCAACCGTGTGCTGCGCTGCTTTACAACCCATCCACCTTATTTGCCCGAGGTTCTCTCTTCTCCACCCACTAGAAAGGAAAGCTAGTTAATCGGGGCTGCGTGTACGCGGCGCACGCGCGCAAGAGTTGGCCAGTAACAGGATCGCAACAGTCTCAAGTATAAGCTAGCTTAAGCTTATAAATGGACCTAGGTCGTGCCCATGCGCAATCTACAAGACAGCATGCATTCAGATCCAGAGTGCGATATCTTGAACCAGGAACCAGACCAGCAAAAGAGTACTGGGCCGGTCTCCACTTTAGCGCAGCTCCAACATCTGTAAATGATATTAAACGTTAATGCAGCAGCTAAAATTGCACCGGATTTAAAGATTTGTTTTCTGCCTTTTTACTTAATCACAGCGATAACATTCCAGCACCAACACCAGTGCAATGTGGTGAGGAAATCGCATTAACCGCAATCCCCGACGACACAGTTGAGCTTAGAAACAACAAAGGCAACGTATTCTAATGTTCCATTTGCATTGAGCTTAGAAAGCTATTTGCTATCTCTGTCGCAATCCCTCCGCGGTTCCCCTCTCCCAAATCACCAGCCACAACCCTGTACACGAACGTTCTTTTCACGTCTGTCGCCATGGCTCTTTAAGATTATGTTCGTAATTGCATCTCCTCCAGCATGAAGGGAGGGGTGTTGGGGATGCATTTTCCATCGCTGCTGCTGCTGCTGCTGCTGATGCAATGCGATGATGCCCTGATGCGACACAACGGCACTAATCGGTACACAACTACATAATAGCGGCTGCTGCAGCAACACAACCAACAACGAATGGCCCTCTCGCCATTACGCAGCAGCGAACGCAAGGGGGGCCGTCTATAGCAACCAACCCAGGGCGCGCCCAAGGGAGAGAGACAGAGGGGTGTCGTGACATGATGAACTATATCCCCCTAAACAATGGCTTGGCCGATGCTGCTGTTAGTCCGTTTCTTATCACGTTGCGCACAGTAGAAATCATACGACGATGGCCACTGGTACCTTTTTGTGGGCATGTTGGTGCATTATGGACCTTGTCTAAAATAATGTCGAATAAAGGGAAGCTGCAAGACGATCAATCGAGCTACAAGAAGGGAAGGGAAGTAAGATTCAAGGCCTCGACAATAATTATGTTGAGAGTGACTCAAGTTTTTAACTTTCCTCTGGCGTTTTCCCAGATTCTATTGATTTATATCCTCATCTCATCCATCCTTTTTGTTCTACTGTTTAATCCAGCATATTTTGTAGTTTCCTTACTAAATTTAGCCTTGATATAATATTTGTCAACGTTTTGTTTGTTGTAGAACATGCTAGCCATTGGATCGTTTGGAGGAAAAGATAATCATTCAGCGATTCGACACCAATGCCCACACACAAAAAAAATGGACTAGGCGCCAGACGGACCCCGCCCCCAGATAGTTCGAGGTTGCAAAAGAACGGAAGCGCTCCGGTTCGGGCGGCGAGCCGGTGCAGCAGGAACCACGCCGGTCATGGAAGGCGGGGCAGTGCGTTTCCGGCACCGGGGGAGCCCCTCATTCCATTCTGATATGATATGAAGGGCATTATCGAGCAAATCTATAACCCCCGTGCGTGAGGATCCATGGAGCATGATAGTACCGCCATCTAGTGCGAGAAATGCGCAACACTCGAACGTCATTCGGAGTGTCAGATGCAGCATGGCGTGGATGGAATGGAGCACTACCGACACATGCGGTGCGCGCCGGATGGTCGTCTTCTTGCTTGGGAGCTACTACTAAGGATGATGTAAACAATTCCGCATGGGGCCTCGCACCCTTTCACTTCTTTCTTTTTTTACTTTTGCGCAACATAACGCAATTCGACGCCGAAAGAACACGCTAATCGCATCGCAGAACGGCGAACGACTAGACACCCTTTTTTGGGGGATTAAATTTGCAAACGAATTAACGAAAGTGGTTCCTCCCATCCATATGAACAACCCGTCGTCCGAGGGGACGACGACGCACATCCTATGACCAATCCGTAGTGGTTTTGCTTTTCTTGTGGCGCATCCATGGTGTGGGGCTTCTGTGCGCCCCCTTCAGTATTATTCCTGGCTTACTGGGGCAAACTAACCTATGGACTCGACCACCACACTACGCTCACCGTTCGAAGGGCGAGAGTCGTTGCTATTCCAACATGCACCACCGTCGTCGTGGTCGTCGACGTCGTTGAACTGTTTTTTTCTTCTTTTTAATGATTTAATGAATGCTATCCGCGCCAGCAGAGGTGGAGGGGGAACTGAGCTGCATTGGTGGGAAGGTCGTTCCTGGGAATCGCTTTTCGTTTGCTTTCAGTGCATAACATACTATTTCATTTTTAAGGCAACTCTTCTACTGAAGGAGCTGCAGCTCTGCGTTTAGCGACGTACTAGATTATTCTCTTTGCTGGGCATCAACTGGGCAAGCTGCTCAAGGCACGCCTGATGGAAAATCAATTAGAAATAGCTGGATGATCCCGGGGACCCACCATGATGGTTTGGCTCACGGATGCGTCATTAGATTATCGTCGTTCGTCCGCATTCTTGGTGGTGGGGCGCCGTACGACGAACGGATTGCCTCCCCACAAAAAATTGCATTCCCTACAAAAATTGGAGAAATCGATCAGGGTAGGAGCTGGGGTTAGAAGAAGGGGTGGTGGACGAACATGAGGCGAATGAGCGAAAACGGCTTTTGGAAAGAGATGGACAGCGAGAGCGCCAGAGAGGCCCCATCGAAGAGACAAGCAGCAGCACCAGGCAACCAGCCAGCCAGCCGCATAGCATAGTGCCAGAGACCGCACACAGCACCGCGAAGGGAGCAAAGAGATACCAAGTCCATTTTTTTTTTCTATGCTGCTGGTGTAGTGTGTACTGCTGCAAAGGAACGTACGTTTGTCGTCTTCAGCCATTCGCCGCATGAAGAGCTTTCACCAACACGAACACACGGAGGTCGCCGCACACTCCCACAGGCTCGCACAGTTGTCGCATCGCCCAATGACTTTGCGGAATGTAAAACGCACACCAGCACGTGCATTTTCGTTGTTCCATCAATTAGATTTCGATTGCCAGCGGGCTCTCCTCGTTGCTTTTCACCAAAAAACCAGGCAACCAACCGTCCAGCAGCAGCATTCAGCGGATTCAACCGAACTCCGATTATGCACATCCTAAAGGGGTGGGGGGCAAATTGCTTCGTGTGGCTGCACCAGGCACCAGGAGCCTGCGGGGTGCGACTACTTCGATGCAGAGAAGATGATCTAATTGCCCTGGCGTATTTAGAAGTAAGGTTAGGGGTGAATGCAGCCCAAATCTCGACCGACTTTAACCCATTTCTTCACCTGGCCGTCATCGCGTTTTACTTATTTTGTACAACGAATTTTCTGGGCATTTTTGGGGAAAAAAGTGCACAAAGTCCTCTTCCTTCATGGCTGCCCTTTTTCTCTTTTGAATTGAGCAGCGCCAGCGAAGAAAAAAAAAGCGAAGCACTTTCACGTTTTCTCTTCATTTGCAGCAGCAGTGGGGTTGGAACGCACGACAGTTTCGCCACAGCCGGGCACAGGCAGCCCTTGGTGGTGTTCGTGAGCGTTCGGCACAATCCGTACGTACACGGTGCCGAGGCCGCCTGTAAAATGTCATTTGTGCTGGGCTCTTCAAAGAACGCAACTTCCTTTCTACACTCTCTGCAGCAGCAAAATCCATGCTCTTCATGCAATGCACGCCGCAGCGGCTGAATCCACGATCGGTGGCCACGGTGACACAGTTAATCCTCATTAATCGCTCCCAGTACTACGCAAACCATCGCGTCGGCTTCAAGGTCCTCAAATTCGCGATTTTAAGTTGATCGAAGAGCACTACACCGCAAAGAGAACGGACGGGGCGGAACGGAAACGAGACACGAGGCGGCAATGAGAAGTGGAGAAGAAAAGGGAGAGAGAAAAAAAACGTTCACACTATGAAATCACTCGTTCGAATTGGTCGTACGCACACGCACACCGTCACACGAAACACTTCACACACTATTTCTCACTAATTCCAGCGGCCGCAAACGCCGTGGGCCAGTGCACGGATCGAATAATTTCGTCCCCGTGCGCACATACGTACGTATACGCGCCTGCCCGCACACAACGGCGCGTCCGTGTGTTTGTGCGTGTTGGTGCGCGCGGCGAACTTTTTCCAACTTTGACAACTCCTCCCTTCCAGGGCCGAGAGTTGCTGCTGCTGCTACAGCTCCACACACTATCCACATGCTGCGACCGCGACCGCGACCGCGCTCTGCCTTTATCCACATATTCGATCCGCTTTTACCTCGTCGTCA